>NC_141156.1:40260723-40604223 GCF_053477565.2 Lygodium microphyllum
GAGAGAGAGAGAGAGAGAGAGAGAGAGGGAGGGAGGGAGGGAACTCCAATAGTCACAATGTGTGATTACCTTCCCTTATTCTATTTATCACTAAAAGAATTGTCTATGAGGGACACTACTAACAAAAAATGTGTGTATTTTTTGTGTGACTGTATGTGGGGGTCTATATCCAAATATGTACATAAGTGTAAAAAGAAAGTCATAAAGTAAATGTATGTGTGTGTGTGTGTGTTTAGTGGGGTTGGGTATTTTGAGATTTGTATCCCCTCCTTTATGTTCCAATAATCAAATACCCACATATAGTAGATAGGTTAAAACATAAATGCACACAAATAAGTGATAAGTAGTGGGAGAATGATGACCTAGACCTTTCTAAGAGAGAGAGATAGTATCAATTGACTAATTCTTCATGAGTATCTATGTGTGTGTTTGTATGTGTGCATGTGTGAGTGTAGGTGATCTTTCAATTGTATATATAGTATGTACTTAAGTGTACAGGAAGATAGAAAAAGTAATATGTGTGTGTGAGTGTGTGTGGATCCATCTCAAGTGTGGTTGTTGGGGTAAAAGGCCCTTGGGCCTGCTCGTGTACAGTGACCGTCCATATTCTTTATTCATATATATATGAAAGTGCAATAAGGCTGTCATAGAGTTTGAACAGCACCTACATTGTGTGTGCTCTTCTCTCCCCCGCATCTTCCACTTTTCCTTCTCCACTACCATTGCATCTCCTTCAACTGGTATCAAAGCTTGATTATTGGAGTGCTTTTCGGTCTCTTCCCGACCTTTCCCATGAGGTATGAGTTTATTCTCAGCCATTCTTTGACATGAACAGCAGGGTTTCATGAAGAGGCAGCCATAGCTTCCATCATTGAAGCTTGTTCTCTTCACCTCTTGCTTGGACTTGTCCTAGGCTTTGTGTAAGCCTATTGTAGGCCTTCATTGAGCTCTTGCTTAGCCCTTACCCACCCTGATTTGGCCCCTCAAGTACAGCAGCATGCTCACGTTTTATTTGCGGCTGTTTGCAAAAATGGCTCAAAAATCACTCTTTTTGTCCTATTTCGGGCATTCGAAACCCGATTCAGGCAAGGTAAGAGTCTAAGTTGGGGTTTTGGCATGCTCCGGACGTGATGGTTATATTAGATTCACCAAATAGCATGTATTTGTATGCCTATTTCTTATGTGATGCTTCTACTGATGTCTATTGGTACCGGATCACTTGTGGATGTTATGCCTCTTATGTGAGATGCATTTGGAGCTAATTTAGCTCAGCCATTGACTGTTGTGAATAGTCCCAGATCTGTCCAAAACAAGGCAGCCACCTGTTACTTCAATTTTATGCTTACAGGTCTTGGCATTTGATGCCCGATCATGCTCGGATGGTGCCTATATGTCAAGGAATGTATGCCTATGCTTTGGCCATTGATTTGAGCTTTATTTGAGAAATGTTTTGCTCAGTTTACAGAGGTTATATGCTGATGGAAACTTCAAGGCTGAAGCTATTTAATGCTTTGCCAGGTTATGCCTATTGCATATGGGGTGCTCCCGGCTACTTGGATTGATGTATTCACGCATTTGGATGATGCCACATGGTTCTTCTATGCTTTGAAATTGTTTTGAGCTGAGATTAGAGCTAGATTTTATGGTTCATTGTCACTTCCTTGCAGCAGGCATTTCACTGTCATGACATGGTTTATGCCTAGGCTACCCAGTGCGGGTTATGATGTCTTGGTGAATGCTTTTGGTCGGCTATGGATGGCAGTTGTTTGAGCCTCATCTCGACACTCATTTGAGTATTCCCTTGAGCAATTTGACATTGGTTGGCTTATATCGTATGTAGCTTGGATGCTATTTGGCCTATGATGCTTAGTTGATATCTTCTTGGATCTTGGATGTTTGGGTGATGCAGACTTATGTTTGAGCAGTGATTGCTCCATTGTCTTGGCAATTGGATCTTGAGCTTTGATAGCTCACCTGGTTCTTGGATTTTTTGCGGGCTACTTGGTTGATCGGTGGACTTGCCGGTGCTTGGGCTATACTTATGGATTTTATGCTCCTTTGTTGCCTAGCCTCTATGCTAGTTGGGCTCTTGTTGCCCGTGCATGTTAGAGAGCAAATGTTATGTATGCTTGCCCGTCTATGCACATGGTCTACTGTCATATACCTTTTAGAGCCGCTTCTTTGGATGCTGTCATATAGATGTTTGGGCTTTTCCTGGAGCTTGTCTCTTGCAGGATTTATTGCCGCTTGCCGATCTTGGTTTCTTGGCTGTTCCTCGATGGCATGATGTACTGCAGAGCTATGCGTATGCGTATGGTTATGGGCTAATTTTATGGTTGCAAGCCACATGCTCTTTTGACAGATGTCTTGGCTTTTACACTATTGTGGTTGGTTATGTCATGCATTTGACTACGACTCTTGTTCATGTGGGAGCTTCTACATCTTATGCATCTTTGCTTGATGCCTCTATGTTTCCCTCTCCATTACGGATGGATGAGACCTTGTAGTAGCATGCTTCTGCCACTTGTGCTTATGCCGATAGTCATCTTGATGAGTAGGTTCTCTATGTTGGGATAGCCCTAGATTCTTTGAGTTTCGTGGATATGGATACCCCTATTCCTGATGACTTGGATTCCTTGTCGTCTTCTATAGATTCTACTTCTTTCGATGTTGTTTTCTTCCATTGTGGGAAGGTTGGGCATGTTAAAAGAATATGCTTTAGATGGATTAGAGAGCAGTAGAGATAGAGACGGACTCGCATTGAGCAGAGAGTCAAAGATACAACAGATGTAGCGGGTGTTACCATTGTTACTAGTAGTGAGGTGCATGCGGTTACCCATGATGATGCAGTAGAACATGTACTCCTGTCATCTAGTTTCCCTACAGCTTACTTGCTTAGTGATCAGGCCTTTGCCTATGCTTGGCTTTTGGATTGTTTGGCATCTCATCATGCTACCCCTCACAGAGCATGGTTCTCTTCTTACAGGGAGGTTGATGGATGTCTTGACTTGGGCCTTGAGCAGTCTTATGCCATTGCTGGTATAGGGGACATACACCTTGCTTTGCTTGATGGGACTTCTCTCATGCTCATGGATGTTTTACATGTTCCCATGCTCAGTGAGAGCTTGATCTCTGTCTATCAACTGCATGATGCACATTACTCTGTTTCTCTTCAGGATAGGTCATGGAAGATCTGTCGTGGTTGCTTGGTTTTGGCCAAAGGTTCTAGAGATGGTTCTCATTACCCAGTACATGACTCTCATTTGGGAGATTCTATGGTTGCAGTTATTCGGATACTACATGCATTGTTATGGCATTACTGCCTAGGCCATATACACCACAGAGAGATGGAGATCCTGTCTTGTATGACTTTGTTGCCTGCTATGTCACATGCAGATCTTAATGCTTGCCCTTCTTGTACTCTTGGTCCTTGCAGAGCCTCTCTGGCTTTTGGCGATTATGTGAGGCATGCTCCTCTAGATCTTGTCCATGTTGCAGTATATGGACCTATGCCTTCCCAGTCACTTGGTGGAGCTTCACATTTTGTGACCTTTGTGGATCATGCTACCCACCGTGTTTGGGCTTTCCCCTTGGTACAAGTTGAGGATGCTGCAGTTATGCTTGATAGGTTTATGGATTCCGCTAGTAGCAGGCCTAGATGCTTGCAGTTGGATTATGAGAGTTCTGCTTTCTCTCCCAGCTTTCAGTCCTATTGTCAGTAGTATGGCATTCACTTCTTATGCCCACAGTATTATGGGATTCCTCATGGCATGTGCCTGACCTTACAGGCGAAGGTTGCTACTATGCTTATCACAAGTGGATTGTCTTATGGCTTTTGGGCTGAGGCCCTTATGACGGCACTCTACTTGGTTAACAGGCCGTCGTACTTTGACTTTGGACGGTATTACACCGCATGAGGCATGGAGAGGCATGAGACCCTCCTATGATCACTTGAGGATATTTGACTGCCAGGCCACTGTTTGTATGCCACATGAGCCTGTGTCACACAGATGCATACTCCTTGGTTATGGAGATGGTGAATTTACGGCTTATAGGTTTTGGGATTTGGATGCCTAGTAGGTTCTATGCAGCTGTCATGCTATCTTTTATGAGACGCAAACACCTCTCAGGTCTCTTGATATGCATTCAGTGCGCTTTAAGGTTGATTCTACAGCTGTATGTCAGTCTTCCGCTTTGCTGAGGCCGCATATTGTCTTGAGACCCCGTCTGACTTATGTCCGGGATGCTGGTCCTCTTTCAATGATTGACTCTTGAGAGTTTGGATGCTCTCCCCTGTCTTGTATGTGCCACGTTGATGCTATGTGCTACTCTGATGATGATGATGTACAGCCTTGCACTCATGAGTTGTGTTGGATTGCTCTGTTGTATGGAGTTGCAGGATCACTTGCCACCTGGATGTCTTAGACTCGGAGATTCCCAACACTTATTGCACAGCTCACTTTCTGATTGGGCGTTGGGTGAGATGTCATGATTTGTTGAGAGTGGAAAAAGACTGAATTTTTGACTGATTTTTGTTGTTTTTGAGGACTGAATGATTGATTTTTGATGGATTTAGAGTGATGTATGATTGTTAATGGAAGTATTTGAGAGTGTTTTGGATGATATTGATTATGTTTTGGAAGTTCATGATGATTCTTAGTGGAGATATGAAGTTTTGAGATGTTCTGATAGGTTCTGATAGCTTCTAATTGGTTATGTATACCTTCGGTATAGCTTCTGTTTTGTTCTGATTGTCTTCTTGTATGAAGAATGGATTGATGATTGATGAAGATTGAGATCTTTTGAAAGCTTATTGAATAGTTTTTGATAGTTTGGAAGGGTTTAAGTATGAGTTATGAGGTTCTGATGACCTTCTGTAAACCCTCTATAGAGCCTCTTCTCTGCTCTATCTCTGTATTGTAACTATACTGTAGCTGTTTTGGTGTTGTACTGTAACTGTTCTGTAGACCTTCTGTAAGTGTTTTGTAGAATGTATGTGTGACTTTGGGGAAAGTTTTCTAACATTTGAAAAGGATGAATCGAAGTTCAAAAGAGCTAAAACAAGTGGAAGAAACAGCTGCTGAAGACTGAAGAGAAGACTAAGTGACAGTGACAGTAGTGAGCTGTGAAAAGACACTGTGGTGGCTCTGGTGACTCTTCATATCAGACATACCTCTTGGGAGGTGCATCCACGACCTAAGAAAGATTATTGAGGGTTATTAAGAGAGCATTGTAGTGAGGAGATGATGTACTATTGATGAAGAGAGAGAGAGAGCCAGAGATAGTCAATTCTATCAAAACAGTGTAACTGTATATGAGAGATTGAGAGAGAGAACTATGAAGACATTGAAGATGAATAATATGTGATTGATTTCCATTCAAAGATAGTGTATTCTTTTGTGTTATTTGTTATATTGAAGAATTCTATGAAGATGTTGAAGATTATGGTTGATTCTATCAAATCCGTGGGAGATATCTACTATGATGCTGCGTGAAGATTTGTTGTTTTCTTTGTTTTGATGATCAAAAGAATGAAATAAAAGCTTGTTGATGTTACAAGATAGATTTTCTTGCAAGATAATTCCCTTTTCCTTGGTGTTCCTCTTGGGGCTCCATGTTTTTGGTGCGCAGCTGGGGAATCTTGCCATCAACAAGCACCAGAAGAGGCTGAAAAGAAGGAAATGGCATTGCCAAGAAGAGGAGAATTTAATGGATGTTTGCAAAGTTCCTTCTTCCACTGAAGAGTTGGAATTTCTCATAATCAAAGCCACTTTTCACAAGAAATTCATCCCACAATGGTGGAAACATATCACCATCATGATGCATGCTCTATGTGGTGGACTATTTCCTCTTCCTGTTGAAGCAGCAGAAACTTGCATCTTGGTGGCAAACTGTTTGGGAACAAACTGAAGAGCAGAAACGAAGAGAATGACCATCGATGGAAGATTTAGCATTCATTGAGAAGTTTCTAGACATCATCAAGTGGGAGATTGTGAAGAAGCTTCAGGAGTCTTGGTCTGTGGAGATTCACGAAGATAAGAAGGAAAAAAGTTGGAATTTGTTCGTGGATGCTCAACAACAAGATACATGGGATGCTTGGTGCACTGATAATCTTCTGTTGGTCCAATTAGCAACCCACTGGAAGTTGGTAGACAGAGTGTTTTTCACAACATACACTGTTGAAACCCTCAGAAGCTAGCATTATTATAATGATGCAACAACAATCCTAAGAAGAATGAGTTGATACCTTTAGAATAGAATATCTTCCCCTCTGTAGTGGTTTGAAAGCTGAATTTAGAGATGTTGAAAAGAAGGAAGTAGAAGAGATGTTGGCCAGAGAATCCATCAGAGACTGAAGCCCCCTCTGATACTATCCTGTTGAGTCCAGACCAACTGGTTGAAGCCAATCCCCTGATGAATGACACAATAAAGAGGCAAGTGTTGGAACGAATCCAGAGGTACGTGAGAAGAGAGAAGGCAAAAATCAAAGCTGAGAACGAGCTTGCAGCAGAAGCCTCCTTTGACGCCCTAAAAGCACTCTTTACAGAAGTCCCCATGGCGACTCAAGGTCCCCTTCCTAGTCAGATTCGTCTTGGAAATATTGATGACAGGCCAGCAAATGTAGTCCCATTGCCAGTTTTTAAGGGAGAGTACAATGAAGACCCTGATCTTCATGTAGCAGAATTCATGGTAGCATGTGTGGCTAACAATGCCAGAACCCCTGAGCATTGGTTAGCGATATTCCCCGCCACTTTCAAGGGCGCAGCGTTTCAGTGGTATGAGAGACAAGCAGCAGGAACTTTTGGCACATGGGACGACCTGACGTTGGCCTTCTCACTAAATTCAGGCATGAAGGTTTTGAAGAGCGGATGTGAGAGGAGTTCATGAATCTAAGTTAGTCCTCTAGAGAAAGAGTAGAAGCTTATGTCTCGCGAATGGAATCCATCCTGAAGAGATGGACTAACCATCATTTGGATGAAGGAATCCAAAAAGGAGTGTTTCTTAGGGGCCTACAACTAGAAGTTCGTAAGTTCGTGGAATTGAGAAGACCAGCCAATCTGCAAGCTGCAGTGGAAGGTGCAAGATTGTATGACGAAGTTGAAACAAGGCTGTCAATGACTCTAGGAAGAGGAGTCTTATCTCCTCCCATGCCTGGAATGGTATACCCACCAAATGCAGTCCCAGGGACAGTTCTCTACCCCTATCCCCAGATGCAAACAGTTCTGCAGTATAATGCACCTAATCCAGTGTGGTCACCGCAGACGACAGTGCCTCAAATGATGGTTCAACCACAACAGCAATAGCCTCAAACAGTTCCTCCAATAGCGACTCAACAACAATGAAATCCTACCAACTAGAATCAACAACCCCAAGTCTCAATAGGAGCTCTGAATTAGAGCCAGAATAGAGGACCTTTTGGATCGACCTAACCAGTCTATGCAGTAATTACAGACGCTTTCCAAGACCCTACTACAAGTACTTTAGGAGGAGAAAATCTAAAGGACTACTTATCCAACTCAGTTGCAAGTATCAAGAAAGAGCTTCTAGATGTGATTACATAGCAGCTACAGATGTTGAAGGTGAATACTGCCAATATATCCACTCCTGCGGGAGCTAGAAGAGATGTGATGCGCTCTAATACATGGTGCTGAAAGTGTCATCAAGCAGGACATTTAGCCACTGAATGTACCCAAAAACCAACCATTCCTGGAGCCTTCTGTTCCTACTGTTTGTGGAAGAACCATACAGAGGATATTTGCTCTCTGAAAGAGATGCACGAACGAAGACAGAAGGATGAAAATGCAAGATTCAACTTGCTAGAATCCAAAATGACAACACAGGATATTGGACCAAAGCCTAGGGAATTTGGTCCTAATTTTGTTCCAAGGAGCTTTCCCTCTCAAAGTTACAGAGGACAACAGTCTGGTGGTGGTCAGAAATCAGAGGTGGAATGTTACAGGTGTGGAGAAAAGGGACATATCTCCCCAAATTATCCAAACCCTAGACGATCTGTAGATTACAAGCCCTTATACAGCCGATGCAAAGGAGAAGGCCACATTGCAAAGGACTGTCCAAGTCCAACTCCTATAAAGGCCAATGCCCGTGATAGCCAACAGAAGGTACAAGAGTCTGCCTCCAATTTGGTATAGTTGGAAGTTGCCACTGTTACGCGCACCAAAAAGAAAGAACCAATGGTTCAGAATGAAGATAATTCTCCTGCCAAGACTGTGAAGTTCAACCTACCTACAGAGGGACAGAGCAGTACAGAACAAAACAATACAGTACAGAGCACTATAGTGCCACAGAAAGCTACAGAGACAGGACCAGAGGCTCAAGAGATAGATGATACAGAAGCACCTCCAGAAACAGAAGAAGTGTCGATGTTGCAATTGTTAGAAGAAAAAGAAAAAATGGAAATGGGTGTAGCCCCCTTTCCTAGCTGGCTGGAGAAGCCTGTGGATCCTATCAAAGATTATGACTTGGTCAAAGACCTAGACACTTTTAAACCAAACTTAACATTCTGACAGTTGCTGATGCTGTTTCCCAGTTGCTGAAAGAAATTTAAAAGCATCTTGACAAGAAGATGTGGACTAAAGATCGCTCCTTCAACAACAACCAAGACCAATAAGGCCCCCGAGCCTGTAAAGGAAGTAGATGTGGCTAATGCCTTCCTAGATCCTGGAACCCCAGAGATTAGTGTATGGATAGAAGGATGCTTCATTTCAAATGCATTGATTGATGGAGGCTCATCAGTAAACATAATGACGGATATCACAATGAAGGATTTAGGGTTGCAAAGAATTCAACCTACATAGTGGCTTATTAGATTGGTAGACCAAAGCAGAGTCAAACCGTTGGGCATCCTCCCATATGTAAAAACAACCCTAGTAGGAAGAGATTATTGGCTGACATATTTGGTGGTCAAACCAAATTCTTATGGGACCTCATACCCTCTGTTGTTAGGAAGACCTTGGCTTTTTGAAGCAAGAGCCAGGACGAACCGGTTCAAAGGAACCCTAACCCTCGGTAGAGGACCCAATAAAGCGGTGTTAAAGCTGTATGGATCGCAAAAAGGCAATGGATCCACATCCATTGAAGTCATAACTGACTCCTCTAATGAGGTAACATATGGTACATCAGGAGATGAAGAGGCTGTTAAGCAGATCTTTCCTAAGAAAATAGAGGCACAGTCCCTAATAGTGGGTACTGTAAGCCAACTTCCACGGGATGTAAAATCCTTGTCCCTGGGTGAATACCTCCTGCCTCAAATAGAATTAACTTCTGAAATCACCTCTGACAATGAAATAGAAGCATGGATGTACTGTTCTCCCTGTTACATGACAGTCGCAGAGACAGAGCAGAGACAGTACAGAGGCAGAGCAAATATAGAGTAGCTACAGAACAGAGACAGAGCGGATACAGAGACAGTTACAGAGACAGTAATAGATACAGAGCCAGAGCCAGAGATAGAAGCAGAGTCAGAACTAGTGGCAGAAGCACAAGCAGATGCAGAGACAGAGGCAGAAGATCTGTTCTTATCCTACAGAGCCTCTATAACAGTAGAGACAGAGCCTCCAGAGGAAGAGGATGAAAATGATGAGGAAGAAAATGAAGCAGGTTATGAAAGTGCAGATGAAGAATTCCCTCTGATAGGGGATGATCTTGTTGATGTCCCTACAAAAACCTCAGAGACTGAATATCTCAGGGTGCTGGATGGAATGACCATGGTGCCGTTTGGGTTGATCAATGGGCCACAAAGTATGCAGAATCTGTATAAGCAAAGGATTAAAAGCATAAAAATTAAGTTCACCAGTGGCTCCTGTCGCCCTAACTGTTCAGTCCAAAGAAAAGATGATGATGATGCCCCCTGCCAACAGAACCCAGAGCCCTCAGAGCCACGGCCTCTAGAAGGTCCGTGCTATGTGACATTCCTAGACGTATCCTCTGAAGATGAATCCCTAAGTCCAGAAGAAATCACCACTCACACTGAAGCAAACAAAGCTCTGATACCCTTCCAGCAACCTAAACAAATGAATGAGTTATCTATACAGAAGAGGGACACTGGTTCTAGTGGGACATCAGACGAGGATACCACTCTCTTGAAAGAGTCAGACCTCTATCTAGAAGTAATCCGTGGGACATTTATCTGCGAAGTGGAAGGTGAAAGACAAGTAACATTCTTGGATGCTGACGGTGCTGAACGTGACCTGAAAGTGGGTCTCAATCTTCCAGAAGAAGAACTAGTGGTCCTGCGAGACCTACTAAAGGAGAACTTAGACGTGTTTGCTTGGTCATATAAAGACCTAAAGGGGATTGATCCCACAGTATGCCAACATCACATTGACTTAGAGCCTGATGCCAAACCTGTAAGGCAAAGATAAAGACGGATGAATCCTAATTATTCTGCTTTGGTAAAGGCCGAATTATTGAAACTTTTTGAAGCCGAGTTCATTTATCCCGTGGCTAACAGTGAATGGGTTTCGCCCATTGTGGTAGTACCCAAGAAGAACGGGAAACTTCAAATATGTGTCAACTTTCGAAAGCTCAATTCGAAGACGAAGAAGGATCATTTCCCTATCCCTTTTATAGACCAACTGTTGGACACAGTGGCGGGCCATGAGCTTTATTCCCTCTTGGATGGATTCAACAGATATAACCAAGTGCAAATCGCAGAAGAGGACCAATCCAAAACAACCTTCACCACAAAATGGGGGACCTATGCCTATAGAGTGATGTCATTTGGGCTCTGTAATGCTCCTGCCACCTTCCAACAAGTAATGATGGCTACCTTCCAGAATCATCTGCATGATTTCATTAAGGTGTATCTTGATGAATTTTGTGTCTATAGTTTGATCCGTGAGCACTGGGGACACCTAGAGCAATGCTTTGACACATGCCGAGAGTATGGGATTTCTCTCAACCCCGACAAATGTGTCTTTGGTGTCTCCTCGGGAGTTCTGTTGGGCCATATTGTCTCTGCACAAGGGATTGCAACAGACCCAGCAAAGATTGAAAAGATTGCCGCCTTAACAGCACCAACAAACCTCAAGCAATTGAGAGGATTTCTTGGCCATATGGGCTATTACAGAAGATTTATTGCACATTTTGCAACCAAGGCAACCCCTGTGCACAAGTTCCTAAGGAAAGAAGTTGATTTCCTTTGGACGGATGACTATGAAGAAGTCTTTAGTACCCTAAAACATTGCCTGATCCAAGCACCTATTTTACAGCCTCCTGATTGGACGAAGGAGTTCCATGTGCACACAGATGCATCAGTTGAAGGGCTAGGTGCTGTCCTATGTCAAAAAGGCCCCTCTAAATTAGATCAACCGATATATTATGCAAGCCAAAAGGTCACTGATAGGGAACAAAACTATACAGTGGGACAGAGCTTGAGTGCTTGGCAATGGTGTTTGCACTGGAGAAGTTTCGACACTATTTATTGTTAACACATTTCAAGTTCTATATGAATCATGAAGCCCTGTCCTTCTTGATGAACAAAGCAGATGTTAAAGGACGGCTGATGAGATGGTTGCTCCTATTCCAAGAGTTTGATTTTGAAGTAGTCACTAAGCCTGGCCATTCCCATGTCCTAGCTGATCATCTATCACGGATCCCTCAAACAGAAGAAGAGGAACAGGATGATCTAGACCTTCCTGATGCTTCCTTGTTTCTAGTTGAAACAGTTACTCCCTGGTATGCAGACATAGCCAACCTCTTGGCAACTCAACAGTATCCTCCTGGCATCTCAAGCCGTGAAAAGAAGAAGCTCCTGTTAGAATCAGCCCCCTACATTTTGTTAGGCGGTGCATTGTACAAGAAAGGCAAAGATGAAGTGCTGCGAAGATGTGTTGCAGGAGATGAAATCGGCATAGTATTGAAAGCATGCCATGATGAACCGTGTGGTGGACAGTTTGCAGGAGAAGCGACAGCCAAGAAGGCTCTGTTAGTAGGATACTGGTGGCCGACCCTCCATAACGATGCATATGATTACTGCAAAGAGATGTGATGCTTGTCAGTGAATGGAAAAACCCACCAAAACAAGTAATATGCCACTTCAACCCATTCTTCCCCTAAAGCCGTTTGAGAAGTGGGGGATTGATTTTGTGGGCCCCATTGATCCACCTACCAGACGGAAGCAGAACAGATGCATCCTAGTATTTATAGATTATGTCACAAAGTGGTGTGAAGCTAAAGCCTTGAAGCGGGATGATAGTATCAGTGTAGCCCTGTTCATGTACGAGAATATTATCACCCGTTTTGGCAGTCCCCTTGATCAAGTAAGTGATAGAGGTACTCATTTCCTTAACAAAATCATGGAGGAGCTGACGGAACTGTATAAGATCCGCTATTGTAAGTCCACTCCCTATTACCCCAGAACCAACGGCAAGTTGAAGTCACCAATCACATCCTCTGCTCAATTCTGACAAGAACGATTGCTGCACATCATCATGACTGGGATGATCGACTTATAGAGGCCCTCTGGGTGTATAGAACCTCCCATGAGGTAGCTACAAGACAGACCCCTTTCCAGCTAGTGTATGGTATAGAAGCTGTCTTCCCTGTTGAGCTGGAATTGCCCTCTTTGCAGGTGGCAGTTAAAGAACGCTTGGGAGATAGTGAGTCACTGCAACGTCGTCTCCTACACTTGGAATGCTTGGATGAGATACGACGGATGGCCCTACAGTGCATGGAAACCACTCAAGCGCGACGCAAAGCCTATCATGACAGTTTCATCAAGCACAAGGAGTTCATAGAAGGTGATTTTGTTTTAGCCTACGATTCAAGATTTGGCGAGTTTCCTGGCAAGCTCCAACAACAGTGGATGGGCCCATACAAGGTACTGGCCATCAATCCTAACGGCTCTGTTCAGGTACAGACTGTTGATGCCTCTGATGATCCTTTCCTAATCAATGGCTATCGCCTGAAGAAGTACTTCCCTCCCTGGGGATCTTGACAATCACAGTTGACCTACACCTTTCCTTTTGGGCGTCGCACTATCCTTCTTGTCATGCTTCTGATAGCCCTTATGATTCTCCTCATGAGGCGGTCTCGTTCTGCTACCCCCTCGCAGAACCATCTCAACCTAACATAGTTCTCTTCTCGTCTGATCCAACAACAGTAGCAAGGTTGGTCCTGATATATGGTATTTCTACCATTCTCTTTCTTAAGAAGAAAAAAAAACACAAGAAGAAAAAAAGAAAAGAAAAAAAAGGAAAAAGAAAAAAAAGAAAAGAAAAAGCAAAAGAAAAAAAAACTGTTATGGGAGAAAAGGAAGAAATTCCCTGTCATAACAGGCCTCGATCCAAGAAAAGGTGGAAACACCCTTGGACGAGAAGCTGACTCTGGAAAAGGTGGTAACACCCCGCAGTTCAGGATAGCTGACTCACTAGCAGAACCTCTTCAGCAAGTAATTTGAAGCCATCTCCTTTGGTGTGCTGTCTCTACAATATCAATCCATCTGCCCTTCTTAACAGATGACTCTTCTTACCAATCATTTAAGTATGAGATTTGTAGGTTGCCTCCCTGGGTACGCCTCATCTTCAAGATCTTGATGACAATAACAACCGACATGATCTTCATCACCAACCCCCTAAGTGATGTGAGCTTTCATCCTAATAGGATGGGGATGTGAGTATGGGCTGCCCTCTGTATCTATCAGAGAGTGAGACAGAGGGTGGGGTGAGTGACCAGTCTTTCCCTTCAAATCAAATGAGAGGTGAAGTTGTGTGAACAGAGTGTTGCACACACAGGATGGGCCTCTCTATGCACAAAGCACGATCTGTTTCTTTGCACTGCACCATAAGGCTCCCTGGCCTTCCTTCTTGCACTGTATGCCGGCACAGGGTGGGATGCACAGTTGCACCATCAAATGCGCACAAGGCATACAACCTCTGCACAAGTGACACAGAGCATGAGACAGAGGGTGGGCTGAGTGTGACTGGTGTTTCTTCAATCAATTACCGAGAGGCGAGGATTGAGGGACATTACAACCTTTGGAGTCAGGTACGTTTCCATTTCCCTATGCACCCATGGGCTGGGTTTCTGCCATCAGCACAGGACACATCATTCTGTTCTATACACTGCACTACAAGGCTCCCTGGCCTTCCTCCTTGCACCTATACCAGACGGATTGGATACACTGATGCACCATCCATTGTGCACCCTGGCATACTACCTCTGCATCATCCCCTTGTCGATTTCTAAACCGGGTGTGAGCTATGGGTTTCATCTTGATTTCATCGAGTGATATTAGTCATGGGGTGAGTGACTACTCTTTCAATCCATTTGAGTGATCGTGAGTTGAGTACAATATCCCTCGCCATCGACAAATTTCTTGTGATTCTTTGAACCAGCCACCTCCCTGGGTGTTGCCGCATGATCCTTGCTACAAAGGACGAAGGACGTGTGCTTTGAAGACACCTTGTTACCTCCTGCAGCCGACAACGATACAAGACACAACCACGATAGTCGACATTCCTTCTCGACAATATGGGCCAAGTTTTTCTAACCCTACACCTTTTGTTTCTCAGTGATGGTCATGTTTTAAGTGTGGGGAAGTTTGTAGTTGGTCTGATGTGAGGTACCACGTCCTTGATGTTTGGTTTATCCTTCCTACTAAGGTCTTAAGTGTGGGGATGCGTCCCCGCGCGTCCATGTTGCATATCCCCATGCATACACCCTGTTCTAATAATGCATCTATGGCGTGAATTTATTTTGCCATGATGGGGTCCCTTCCCCACCCTTTTGTTCTATTTCATCCTGTCCTCGGGGTTGTTTCTTGACCGTTTGCCCTTATTCTTGGTTTTGCGCTTCTTTCATACGAACAGATCTTACATTCATCGAAATCCCAATCCGACCTCTTACGGTCCTGTTCATCCCTTCAAACTGCCTATTTTTCATTTTTACCGACCCCTATTCCGACATATGGTTCTCAAGTTATTAATTTTTAAAGCAATTTCTATAAATTGGACAATTTTCCATGTGAACGTATCTTTATTGCTTTGGAACCTTGATCTAATGAGTCAGGCCTATCCTACCCATTTCCCCTGACATTTTTCCTTTTTACTTCATCTCCTTTTGATGCATGGTTCATCCGTTATTGATTTTTGCGGGTTTTTGGACCTTTTTCGTGCCTATTTTTCACATTTTTCCATGTGAACCTGCCCTATTTTCATCGGAATTCCAGTTTGATTTGATAGCCGTGTCTTGCCAGCCTTTCCCCCACTTTTTCCTTTTTCCTCCCCCTTTTTTCGATTGCTAGATTTTTAGTTATTAATTTTTCCGAGTGTTTTTGGATGCATTTTTCATGTTTTTTCCATGAGAACCCTTCCTAATTTCCCCCAAACGGAGCTTTGATGTGCCGGTGTTATGAATTCCTTTTTTTTGGACATTTTTTCTTTTTAACGCCTGCTATTTCGAAGCACAGTTCTTCCCATATTAATTTTCGAGTCCATTTTTGGGCTCATTTTTGGGATTTTTCCATGTGAACGCATCCTATCTTGATCGAAACTGTGTTTTGACGTAATAGGGTTGTTGGACACATGGTTCTGCACACTTTTCCTTCTTTCCATACTTCATTCAGATGCGCGGATTTTTCGATATTAATGCCCGTATGTGTTTTTGGATTTATTTTTTATGTTTTTCCCATGTGAACACCCTAATTTTGTCTGGGAACCCATGTTGCATTTTTCCAACATTTTTCCCTCATCTCCCGGTACATTTTTTCTTTTTACGATTTTTCGATCCGACGAACGGTTTGGATTTAATTAATTTTTATTCCTTTTTGTCGTGTGATCGAGTTTATCGTATCGCGCGTGAACGTGCCTATTTCTAGTTTTACACACCTCGGGATGCCCGCGTGGCGTCCGTGGCTCGCGCATTGTCGTTCCTGCTCCGTTTGATCCCGTCACTGCAAATTTTTTTCCTCCTGCCCCGCGCATGCGTGCGAGATGGGGGTGTGTTCCTTTTGCACACCTATACCCAATTTCTTTTTATTTAAAAAATTAAAAATAAAAAAAACCTCACCATCAATAACAAACAACCAACCCACATTTTTAATGCTTTATTTAAAAACACAAAACAAAAACAAAAACAAAACTATATATATATATATATATAACTAATAAAACACAATTAAAATTAACAAAACAAAACACACACAAAACACGCCTAATTATAAAACACACCAATTTTTTTAAAAAAGAACCAACCACATTCACTTCACAAAAACAAAACAACCAACAACAAAACCTAAAGTAATAATAATCTTAATAATAATAATTGCCTTTAACAAAAAGAAACCAAACAAAAAAACAAATTAATTTTAAAAAAACAAAGAAGAAGAAAAAAAAACAAACCGCTTACCTGCCTCCTCGTTGTCGTCGTGCCTTCTCCTTCTCCATACTCCCCCCTCCTCTCCCTCGTCACCAGCATCCCATCTGCTGCCCACCTTGCCTCGTCGTTCCTCCTCCTCCTCACCTTCCTCCATCTCGCTTGTCGTCGCTGGGCCTACAGCCTCCTCCTCCATCTCGCTGGCGTCGGGTCTCCAGCCTCCTCCTCTTCCTCCTCTTTCTCATCCACTTTCACCAAATGCCCCCCGCCGATCCTCCTCGCTCCGCCACTCGCCAGCCGAGCTGATGTTCTCCAACTCCTCCCGTTGCCCCCCATCGCTGGCCGCCACCGATGTCCTCCAACTTCTCTCGTCGCCCCTCACCGCTAGTTGTCGCCGACTTCCTCCTCCTCCTCCTCCTCCTCCTCCTCTTCCCTCCTCCTCCTCCTCCTCCTCCTCCCTCTCCTCCCCCACCACCACCTCCTTCCACCACCACCTCTGCCCAAGTGCTTAACTCCCCTTAGGTTAATTTAACTTAACTTTAGTTATACTAACTTCCCTTTAGTTAAGCTAACCCGATGTTAGTTAATTAACCTTAGGGTTAGGTTAACCCTAACCTAACTAGACTGAGGTTAACCCTAACCTCACTAGGGTTTGGTTAACCCTAGCCTAACTGTAGTTAGTCCACTAACCTCACTCAGGTTAGTCCCCACCCCACTAACTAACCCTAGGTTAGTTAGTCTCACCTAGGTTAGTTAGAACTTACCTAGACTAACTTACCTAACCTAGACTGACCCTAGACTAACCTAATTGACTTAGTCAACCCCAGACTAACCCAGCTAACCTAATCAACCTTGACTAACATGACTTGCCTTAGCCTGACTTACCTGACTTATCTAGACTAACATGACTTAGTTGACTTGATTTGACCCTACTTACCAAACTAACTTGATTTACATAATTTAATTGATTTAGTTAATTTACAAATTCATTTCAACTCAGAAAAATTCCAAAAAAATTTCTAAAAATTCCCCTAGATTTTTTGGAAAATTTGTCAGGTGAAAATTACAACAAAAAATTACAGAAAATTAAATATTTGAAAATTCATTTAAAATTACCTAAAAATACATAAAATTAATTTAAAATTAGTAAAAAAAATATAGAAAAAATAAAAAAAATTCTAGAAAATTCCACCCCGACCTTTTTCCACTCATTTCTCACTTCAAAATATTTTCATACAAGGCACCAATCTTCTTTGAAAAAAAAAAACAAAGAATAAAAATAACATACTTATTTTCATACCATAACTTGTGGATATTTCCTAAATGGCTGCAATTTTATTTTTTCCTTCATCACATATCCATATTTACTGATTATTCCTTTTGAAAAAAATAAACAACCACATACAATTTATTAAATAACAAAAACAGAAAAAAAAAACACATAAAACAAACAAATCAACACACATAATAAAATAAATTAACCAAACCACCCTATAAAATCAAAACAAATACACCTAAAATATAACCCCCACACAATCCAATTTATTTTAAAAAAACATAATACAAAAATTTAAAAATAAAAATACAAATAAATTAAAAATTATCAAACCCACTAAGGTGTTGTATTTGTTATTCAGTCAGTGGTCTTTGATTTTTTTGACTAGATTCATTGCTTTTGGGGGACTCTTCCGTATGCCTTCAGGCCATTGCATACACACCCCTACCAGGTATTTATTTTGTGAGCTTTATTTATTTTCATTACCCCCTTAATCATAATTAATTGCTAAAATGAACTCTTTATTCACTACATTTTCCACGCGCATTCGCGCTAAACACACAATTTAATAATTTAAAAATCAACCAACCGTTCACTTTGCATGCGCTACGTGCGCTTAAGAGGTACCTTAATTGTAATAAAAATGAACCAGCCGTCACGAAAGAGCACGCACTGGCAAAAAAGCGCTCCACATTACTATTAATTTTTAATCAAGGAATTTGCATTTAGAGACCTAGTCTGGGAATCGTAGTGTGAGTTGCGTCAAAGCACCGTTTCAACAGAATAATTTGTAATTAAAATTTTTAAGAAGGAACCCCCGTTTTCTTATTAAGGTTTATAACCTAATAAAATGTCACCCATTGTTAATAATTTCTTAAAATGAACCCTTTATTAAACTAATTCCCCTCACTACACTTTTTTCCCCTTTTTAATAAACCCGCTTTGTGGGATGGGCGTGTACAAGTCTTTTAGTTGACACTGATGATCCAGGTTATGGTCAAGTCCTGAGGTATATTTTTCTGGTAGTTTGATTTGTCTATGTGTTACGATTACGGGCGCGGTGTGTCATTTTTTCTTTCTTGCCTAATACGGGGATTTGGGTGCTTGATTGTTGCATCGCATGAAGCTTTCGGTCTCATATGTGTAGAGGTCATGCCAAATTTTTTCTAGGCTGTGTATTGTCTGGGGTGGTAATTGGGTTAGTCACGTCTATGTCTGTATGTGTGTCATTCTTTTTGGATTGATTCCTTTTTGATAGCCCTTTGGTTGTTTTGCAAGCATTCTTTGTGGTGTGTGTGTTTTCCATCTGAATGGCGCCTCACGCTCCTCCCCCTATCCAGTATGTCCCACTGGTTAGTAGGGATTACTCTTCCCTACTCACTTTTGAGCCTCTCACGAAAGTAGGCCTCGTGACTTTCGTGGCTGCCTCCTTCCCCTTGATTCCAGAAGATCTATCCATGTGTGATGAGTTCCTTGCCTCATACAGCAAGAAGTCGGGACTGGTCCATGGTACTTCCGTGACATTGACACCCCAAGGGTTAGGGAAGGCTTTGTCTCTTCCCTACAAAGGAGAGCCTTTTGTTACAGCTTGACAGCTATTCTCTAACGATGAGATTTTGAAGCTATTACAGAAACAGACCAAGGAAATTCTGGATGTTAAGAAAGTGATCAACACTTCAGGAGTTTCCTTTTCCATGATCACTGATCCTGTGTGGAAGTTGGTCTGCCAGTTTCTCCAAGATAGGTCTATGCCTGTAAAAACGCCATCCCATTACTTGTCAAAAGAGCTCTTTACAACTTCAAGGATGGTGTTAAAAGGAGTAGCTATTGATTGGAGCACTTACCTACTCACCAAAATGGATCAACATTTCGTTAAAGTAACCAGGGGCAATGTTACAAATGTCACCTATGGATCCTACTTGTCTGCTTTCTTGACCTACTCAGGTTTAAAGCAGAGTGTGCCTCCACCTCCTCCATCTGATCCAGTACCTCCCCCTCCACCTTCACAAGAGTCAGAACCAATTGATATAGAGGATCTGGATTCTCCTCCTCCCCTGGTCCGTACAACGCAAATGCTTGAAGCGGGTAGCAGATAAAGCTCCTTCAGTTCTTCCTTGAGTTACAATTCCTGCTACATCTGGCAGTGACCTCCCTGCTTATCTCATATGTAACAACTTGTTCAGAGCACACATAGAGAGGGTTCCTTGGACATATCAGTCCCCTCACTGAACAGTCTAGTGTCGGGAGATGCCATTTCATTCCTCTGTAAAGACATTTAGAGTTCAATTGAACTGTCAGTGAGACAGCCTGTGTTCAACAGCTGTATGCTTTCTTTTATGAAGAACTGATGCAGTCTAAAGACCAGTTGCATAAGGCAACGTCAGAGTTAGCCTCTGCCAAGGACACACTGGTTGATCTGTTTAAACAGATGGAGCAACAAACCCAAATGATTGAGACCCAACGAGAAGAGATATCTTCTTTGAAGATTCAGTTAATAGAAGCTCAATCAGAGGTCACTAGAATCTCAGAGGAGAAGGAGAGGATGTTCAAAGAAGTGCACGAGTTTCAGACTCTTTTAGATGTACAACTCTCAGCCTTACAGATTGCTAATGACACAGTGGAATCACAAGCTTCCCAAATCAAGCAGTTGCAAGACCAACTAGCAAGGTCACTGTCTATTCCTCCAAGCCCTAATGTTTCCATGATCCCTTCTCTCTCACAGCAGGACTTGGCAGTTCTTCAGAGACATGCTACCTTGTGTCCTTTATTCCAAGATAAAGTGGAAAGATTGCAATCTAGGATGGATCTGCTATGGTCTACATTTTAGCATTTCCAAGAATATGTTCCTTCAGACCATTCTTTCTTTGTCCACTATTAATTGCAAAAGTTGGCCTTTTACATGAAGCTTTCAACGATGGATCTTTCTCTTCCAGAGGATGGTTGGAGTGGGGCTTGGTCTCCTTAGTTACTGACAGAAGTGGTCTATATGGTGTTTGAAGATTCTGTCACGATGGATACCATGTTGCTGTCATATATGTATCTATGGGGAGACTTGTTGATTCCAGATGAAGTGGATATGGCATGGTATATGGGAGATGTGGTTTTACAAGCTGTTTTGTATGTCAAGTATTTGGAGTTGCGCATAGATGACATATTCCAGAGTTACTCCTCAAAAGTGGCCACTTGCCCTGATAATTCCTGGCACTCCATGATTGATTCTGTGGTCTTGAATCAACGGCAAAACACAGCTTCTACCTATGTACAGAGTACTAACCAACTGAGGGTGGATCTCTTAACTCACCTTTCTAAAAATAATCCATTTGATTCAACCTTTTTTGATGCCTATCAGAGAAGATCTATCTTAGGTCCCTCTGTTCCTAGCTTATTGTATTACCAACAAATGGCTCACCGTTATAATATCTATCTTTCCCTTTATTAAACCAATTCAACAGCAATCTTACCCCTTCTTTTCCAACCTCAATCTTTTCCTCAAATTCCAATATTTACATATTGCTCTTTTATCGAAGATAGAGTATTTTCCCCTTCTCCACCATGTCCTTCTCTATCCATCCATGTACCTTCTACCTTTCCTATTTATCAATTAACACCCTTCCTAACTGATTCCCTAAAATTTTCAGCTACTCCTTCTTTAACCTATTCCTCCTTTTATGATTTTGCCTACCCATCTCTTCATCCACTTTTACTTATTCCACTTCCATCTCCTGCCACTTCTATCTCTCAACCCCCTCAGTTGGTTAGTGAATATGAAGGGTTTGATCAGCAGATTCCCAGAAGAAGAGGATGGAGCTTGACTAATTCTCTTACGGGACCTCAGATAAACTGGCCAATAATTCTAGGAGATTGGACAACTTCCAGTCAAGCATACCAGAACTACCTTCATTTTGCTCACCAATATTCACAATCTCTAGATCCTTCGGTGCGATTGACATTTCATTTTGCTTGGTATCTAGCATGCATGCATAGGCATTCCCATAATGATCAAAAGGCCATTCCAAGACTTTGTATGAATGTCAATGTGAACATTGACTCCCACCAGTTGGATGTCCTGTATTTTCATGCCCTATGTCTCCCTAGCAAATACCTCGTATTGCTAGAAAGGATGTGCTGCTTGCAGTTCTTTCAAAATCTTCCAAAGACATTTGTAGATGAATCCTTCTCCATGGATTGCTTTCGAAACCACCAAGCCTTCAAAAGGGATCATCTTCATTGATGCCTTTGCAATGTATCTTGGATGATTCTTAATGATATATCTCTTTTTGGAGGTGTCATTCAGATGGTTGTGTTAGTGTTAGTGTATGTGTTGTATTCATTGTATGTGATGAGTTCATACTGATTGAGAATAACTTGTTCGATAGCTCTTTTCAACCTTGCTGGTGGACGAAAAGCCTATGGTGGAAAGCTGAAGAAAACCTCTTATATCCTTTACAAATTTGTTATAGTTTTTTAAAATGATTACTCAGATGAGTTAATGAATAATGAAAGTTTTCCTTTAGTAGTATTTTCTATCAAATGTAGGTGATAAGTTGGGATCGTGGTTTGGAGAGATTATTGAAGATCCTACGGAAGATCCAAATTGAGCTCTTTAGTGAACTTATATTCTTCTTTTCCTTAGGTCGCGAGGACGCTTCCTTTCTAAGTGTGGGGATATGTTGAGAGTGGAAAAAGACTGAAATTTTGACTGATTTTTGTTGTTTTTGAGGACTGAATGATTGATTTTTTAATGGATTTAGAGTGATGTATGATTGTTAATGGAGGTATTTGAGAGTGTTTTGGATGATATTGATTATGTTTTGGAAGTTCATGATGATTCTTAGTGGAGATATGAAGTTTTGAGATATTCTGATAGGTTTTGATAGCTTCTGATTGGTTCTGAAAACCTTCTATATACCTTCTATTTTGTTCTGATTGTCTTCTGTATGAAGCATGGATTGATGATTGATGAAGCTTGAGATCTTTTGAAATCTTTTTGAATAGTTTTTGATAGTTTGGAATGGTTTGAGTATGAGTTATGAGGTTCTGATGACCTTCTGCCTCTTCTCTGCTCTGTCTGTGTATTGTAACTGTATTGTAGCTGTTTTGGTGTTGTACTTTAACTGTTCTGTAGACCTTCTGTAAGTGTTTTGTAGAATGTATGTGTGACTTTTGGGAAAGTTTTCTAACCTTTGAAAATGATGAATCTAAGTTCAAAAGAGCTAAAACAAGTGGAAGAAATAGCTGCTGAAGATTGAAGAGAAGACTAAGTGACAGTGACAATAGTGAGCTGTGAAAAGACACTGTGGTGGCTCTGGTGACTCTTCATATAAAACATACCTCTTGGGAGGTGCATCCACAACCTAAGAAGGATTATTGAGGGTTATTATGAGAGCACTGTAGTGAGGAGGTGATGTACTATTGATGGAGAGAGAGAGAGAGAGAGAGCCAGAGATAGTCAATTCTATCAAAACAGTGTAACTGTATATGAGAGATTGAGAGAGAGAACTATGAAGACATTGAAGATGAATAATATGTGATTGATTTCCATTCAAATATGGTGTATTCTTTTGTGTTCTTTGTTATATTGAAGAATTCTATAAAGATGTTGAAGATTATGGTTGATTCTATCAAATCCGTGGGAGATATCTACTATGATGCTGCGTGAAGATTTGCTATTTTCTTTCTTTTGATGGTCAAAAGAATGAAATAAAAGCTTGTTGATGTTACAAGATAGATTTTCTTGCAAGAGAATTCCCTTTTCCTTGGTGTTCCTCTTGGGGCTCCATGATTCATCACCTTGTCTCTTTTCTTTTCCTTTGTTTTTTCACTCCCTGGCCCATTGGCCTTTTAGTGGGAGGTTGTTGGGGTAAAAGTCCCTTGGGCCTACCCGTGTACAGTGACCGCCCATATTCTTTATTCATATATATATGAAAGTGCAATAAGGCTGTCATAGAGTTTGGACAGCACCTACATTGTGTGTGCTCTTCTCTCCCGCATCTTCCACTTCTCCTTCTCCACTGCCATTGCATCCCCTTTAGTGGCAACACCTTAAGAGGTCAAGGAATAATAAGCATTTGTGGGTGTGTAGTGTAAGAGAATCAAGGACTAGTAATGTGCCTGCATGCTTGCACGTGTGTGTTGTGTTTCTCAAGCCATCTAATATGTGGTAACACCTAATAATGTCAAGTAGTAAAAAGCATGTGTGTGTGTGCGTGTGCGTGTGTAAAAGAGGATTAAGGACTAGCAATATATATATATATATATATATATATATATGGTGTGTGTGTGTGTGTGTGTGTGTGTGTGTGGAATATAAATTTCCCTTGAAACAAAGAGAATCATATAGAATAATTGGGCACTTAATAAGTTATCAATAACTAATTCAAAGACAACCAATGGGATCTAAAATTAAAATTCTTCACAAATAAAAAATAAAAAATCCAAGCAAACTAGATCCTTTAGGCTCAATATGAGTAGAGTTTACATTCCAATAAAGATCCTTTGAGTGTGGAAAAAATACATTATGCTTTAACAAAGTATTTGAATAAAATATCATTGAAATCAAAATGTACAAAAATGGCTCAACTTTGTCGATCACAATCCCTAGGAGTAGTCTTTCCAGGCCTAAGGAGGAGAAGGGTCTAGTTGTTACGTGCATTCATATAGACCTTGCTTGTTGATGCATATTGCAAGTGTTATCATAGGACCCATGTTGTCATACTAGTGAAACCTACAAAGACACTAGAAAAACCAAAACATACCCCAAACCCACACTAAAGAGACCCTCATAATGGTGATGAAAAGTGAAATTATTATAATGTCCTAGCTTCAAGAATTCAAGTACATATTCCTAAATATACCTATGATTAGTGGATTATCACAATGCAAGGAAGACCTACATGAATCTAATATGTGAAAAACATGTTAGAACTTAAGTGCTCGTGTGTGAAGACATATCTAAATAGGAGCTCATTATGAAGCATAGCACTAGGCTTTTATTTATTGGAAACCACCATACATATTCTACCTTGATAGTTCTACTTAGACATGAATATGCGTAACACAACATAGTATCGGTACATTTGAATGCACAATGCATCTACCCAAGTAATATGTCATGGTCGATTGGCAACTAGTTAAAGGTTTTGCAACTAATTAAGTAACACTACTACTAATGCATAAGATTAATAGTTTTAGTGAGACTAATCATCACCAATGCATCTCACCTTATTCGAGAATGTCTTAACAAAGGTAATATGGAAACCATTGACATATGATATAGAACTTCTTACCTTCACCAACTAGGGAAGGTAATATGGAAACCATTGTCGTAAGATATAGAGATTCCTACCTTCACCAACTATGGAAGACAATAGCCAACTCCAAAGCTATGGCATAAATGCATTTTCTCAATCAATAGCATGGTTATAACTATCAAAATGGTAAATTGCTTGATAAGGTTGGCAAGCACCAATATAGTAAGTCACATTGGAACACTCCTATGCTATGGTATATTACCTAACCAGTCATATACCACATGAATGTAGACCAACCATAGATTAGATAGATACAAAAGTTATCGTGCAAGTACTCAATAGCTTATTTAACTCATCGTAGAACAAACGTTCCACAGCTAGAAGATATAAAATATACACAAGGTATTATGACTCAAACATAGGCAAAATCAAGTAGAAGTTACCATCTCATAGATTCTAATAAAATCAAGCATAACATATTGATCAGCATGTTTTGATTATCTTCTACAAGTCTGTCCATTTGAGAGCCTTGCCACACTTTGTAGTTTTGCAACACTCAAAGTGTATGAGACATGAGGCTCCAAAAAGTATCCCATGTGCGTTCTAATCAATCTGAAGATGGATATGAGGAATTTCTTTAGCTATGGAAGAATTTTTGTGAAATTTTCTTTCATAGTTTACAGAATCACTAATGTAGTTGATGAAACCAATCTATGGCATGCGATAATTCTACATGGACATGAATATGATAAACCAACTACATATGATGAAATTTGACCTTTGTTAACACAACAATATGATCTTTGTCACTACTCATAAGCTCAAGGAGTCTATTAGCATCCTATGGCAATTATTGAAACCAGCAATTGCATGTTACACACTATCTAATGGGGTCTAATTGATCAAATGGGGTCTAGTTGATCACCCCAACATACATAGGCAAAGATAAATTGGGGGATCACGTAGGAGTACCATTTATCTAATCGCCGAAGCAATCTATATTATGAAAACCAAAGTAGAAGGGTAATCTAGAAGCATGCCATCATCAACTAGTGATTATACTTACATCCATGATTACTAGCCCAATTTTGGTCTCCTCCTGATGTACTACTCTTCATCCTTGTTACGTTCAACGAATTGCATACAACCAAAGAGAAAAGGGTGGGGAAGGGGGGGAGAGGGCATCTAGATGAGATAGACTATTCTAAATCAATTGTAGATGAGCTACATATATGAGTGAGATGGGGAAGGGTGGGGAAGGGGGGAAGTGGGCATCTAGACTATTCTAAATCAATTGTAGATGAGCTACATATATGAGTGAGATGTGAGTTAAGGTGGTGGATGAGGTATTTCTCTTTCAAGTTTTGGTCTCAATGCCTACTAATATAGGCCATAAAGGAGGTCCTACGCACCCCTAAGATTTCTCTACTTTATGTGTCAACTAAATGCAAAACGATCAATGTGGGTAAACCCCATAATGTGGGTCGAAGGCACATGAGGATTTGAATGAGGGTGTAAAGGGATGTGTGTTTTTTTAGTAGCTCAAGTAATGCCTAGCATGCTATGTCAAGAAGTTGTAGTGTAATAATTGTGCGTGTGTGCATGTGCATGTGCCTATGCATGCGTGTGTGCATGTGGGGAGATATAGCTAAGCATTCATATAGTTATTGGCTAATAAGTCAAGCAACATAATGGGTAAATTAGGTTTAAAGTTTGCATATGAAGTGTGTTTGTGTGAGTGCACGTGTGTTTTAAGTAAAAAAAACTGTGGTCCATAGTGTAGTGTGTGTGTGTGTTTTGATAGTAGGTGAGTGCCACAAATGGGGTTAATTCCATAACTAGATTAGGAGTGTGTGAGTCAAGGTGACCATAGGAAGACTATCATGTATGTGGCAATCTAGAGAAAGGTGTATATGTTTGGGATGGAGTTTCTCTTATAGCACTCAAAAAGATTACTAAGAGAGGTATTGATTTTGTGTATGTAAATTACTGCTTCACAAGAAGGTTAGAAGACTAAGTAATACCATTTTGTGAGCATACATGCATGTTGAATATCTTCTTTTGTTATTAAAAAGTAATGTATGTGTGCATATTTGTGAGGGAAATATGTATGTGGGTATGTAGGTGTAGGGGGAGAAAGTGAATATCATTATGGAAAAAGTTCAAATAGTATGTGAATGTGCTAAGAGGAGAACTCCACTTGTGTGGTTTGTAATGAGAGTTTTTGATAATGTGAGTAAAGAGTGTATGTTTGAAGTTGAGAGGTGTGTACATGTGTATGAGAATGCAACTAAGAAAGTAGATATAGGGATAAGGGGTGAGAGAGAGAGAGAGAGAGAGAGAGAGAGAGAGAGAGAGAGAGAGAGAGAGAGAGAGAGAGAGAGAGAGAGAGAGAGTGTGTGTGTGTAGAACAAAGGCAAGGACAAGTAATATAAGTGTATGTGTGCATGCATGTGTGTTTTTATGTCATAGGGATGAAAGTGTACATATACCATTTAATAACATAAAAGGTTACTTAATAAGAAAAGCTTTGTGTGATGGCCTAAGTGTGTGTCATTATAATAAAGGGCTAAGTAGAAATGTGTGTGCACAATCCTAGGCAATCTACTTGTCATACTACTAGGATCTACCAAAATTCCACCATAATGTATATGCTTCTAGCAGTATATCTTTTTTGTTAGTATATACAAAGACTCCTCGCTAAATGTCAAGCAAACCAATTATCTAGAGCTATGGAATCTAGGAGTGTTATGATAGTCAGCTATTGGGACTAGTTCTATAATTGGGATCATAAGGTAGTATTAATAAGGTTCCTTCAATTTTGTATGTTTAAGGTCAATGCCATTGAGATCATTTCCTATTTATGTCTAAAGTTCAATAGTAATGGAGTTGTTCCCCAAAACAACCTATAGTAATGGTAGTGAAATTGTAGGTAAATATGGTCATAGGTGGAAGGAAATAAAGCAAGTCTATATTTCTAAGTTAGTTGTTGAGATCAAGGTTTTCCTATCATAATCATATACATTGGTCAGAATTACACTCAGAAGGGTAATGGCCAATATGCAACATAGCTATTTATTAATATTTGAATATTAAAGCTACAACAACTACAATTTACAACAATAGCAACACTCAGAAATTATCAAAACTTTCTAGTAGTTTACAAGAAATACCAGCTACCCAACAATTGACAACACATATAAATCGATGAAGATCATACCTTGGTGCATGCCATGCATGGCAAAATAATGACTAAGCAGTGAAATAATCAGATTCATAAACACCAAAACAATTTTAAGTACATCTAGCTATTGGGACAAGGTAAAGGGTAGGGGTAGTGCATGGGGAAACCCTTCCCTAATGTAAAAAAAGACATGACATAAAAAGAGATGTACCGGATTGCCTGAAGCTAGCATAAGAGCCATTGTTTTTTGTTGAGTTAATGGTATTATCATGGAAGAAGACTAGTGTAGAACTTGAATATTGAGAGGATGCATAGCCAACCAGGGAGCATGTTCCATTTTTTATTATTGTAGGTCATAAGAGACGATTATGCCATAATGATTAGTAGGGAATCAAGGGAGGGAATAAAGGCCTTGATTGAATTAGAAAGGAAGGTGATGGGGAACACATTGCTAATAACATGAATTGTGTGTGTGTGTGTGTGTGTGTGTGTGCGTGCGTGCGTGCGTACGTGCGTGTGTGCGTGTGTGTGCGCACGCGCATGTGCATGCATGCAAAAGTATGTAGGGTTAGAGCACGTATAAGTACTAGCTAGGGTGTAAGGGCCCAAATGAAGTCCTTGAGAAGGTGCGATGTTGATTAATTTTGCATGGCATTTGAAGCATAAACTTGGTTTAGAATATTTTCCAATTTAAAACATAGCCAAAATTTCCCAATCAATTGCTATTTATTTCCTAGTAGAGCTAGCAATTATTATTTCCCAATTTTTTGTAAGAGTATGCTACTTCTTTTCTCCCTTCAAAACTAATTTATATCATAACAAGATATATGAGGGTGGTTGATATTTCCTCACTTAGTAAAATCTTCATTGTTTGATTTCAATATATAGGATTCTCCATGGATTTTTGGCTCCTAGTTTCACATCCTATGTAGTCCCTAAACTGTCTAGGTCTTAGTAATAATTTTTGGATTGTCTAGGTCTAATTGCTATAATTACTGTTCTCTATTGTTATAATTCTTTGAAGGACATATTCCTTTTATCTAAAATCATCCTTCTTGCTATTCTCATTTTTAAGTAAATGTTGCTATTTAGCTTACCACAAGTTTTCCAATTTAAGGCATATTAGGTTTTGATCCCTTTCCTTATCCTTAAATTTTTTGGGAATTAATGTGGCCCATTTGCCTATATGAAAATGATTATTTCTATCAACTCTTAAGTTTGGAAAATTTCATAGAGTTCACCTAGATAATTTGTTAGTGTTGACTACTTTTTTAATTACTTATAGCAAAAGTGTGCCAACCTTTCCCTAGTTAATAATTTGACCATGTGTTTACTAATAAATTTCAATAACTTGAAAATGTTCAGCAACAATTTAAGGCACATACTTTGAGTGTTTTACCTAAGTTTTAAAAAAGAAAATGCCAACTTTTCACCTAGATATGGATATTATTCTACTAGAAAGTTTTTGCAACTGTCAAGTGCTTTTATTCATTTTTAGAAACACTATGCTAGTATCTCATAAATGTGTTGGCAATATCCTCTCATTTTTTTGGGGGGTCAAAACGCTCTATGAGTTAAAAGTAACTAACTAACTATTTATTAAAATGAATATTATATTCCTAACTTTTCTTCAAACCATAAATTTTCACTTAATCTATTGTGACCTATTTTACTCACATAATTTTCCTTGGGTATCCACTCTAGAAATAATTTACTTACTTCAATAATTAATGATTTGTAAAATTTTCTAATATATTGAAGAGTAACCAATTATTTTACCCATAAACCCCTTCATTTACCTAAACTAGCTATTTTATTACTTCACTTTTTTTAATTAAATCACTCCAATATAAGTAATTACTTAAGATAAAATACAAAGAGTACCTAGTCATTATTTGAAGTGATTGCATCCTTGGTCGTGTTATTGATGGTTGAGGAGGTTCTCATTGCATTTGAAGGTCGCATCACATTGATTTGCTTGTGTGGAGTCATGGAAAAAGCAATTAAAATGTTAGATAATAGAAGAGAAACGGATCTCCTGGTCACACACTCACTTGGGCTTCACTTGGCTTGGACTTTGCTTTGGTTTTACTCTATGAATAATTTTTTGACTTAATAATTAATGATTTGTAAAACTTTCTAATCCATCAAAGTGTAACCGATTATTTCACCCATAATGCCCTTTGGGTTACCTATGCTAGTATTTTTTATTACTTTAATTATCTATCTTATTATTGTATACTCTTAATTTAAAAAGATTTTTCTAATTATTTTACTTATTATTTTATGAGAGAATATCCTTTTTTTTGACCTAATTAAAATTATGCTTAGAAATTTTCAACAAAATAATTTAAGACATTTGAATAATAAATTCTTTATTTTTCTATGATTTTTTATGATAGAATTCTTCTAATGAGCTGGCTTATTGGTTCCCCTTTAAAAAGATTAGATCAATACAATATAATAATTGATTAAGATGAAATATAAAGAGTACCCAGTCATTAGTGGAACTTATTACAATGTATGGGATAGAGCAAAATAGAATACTACTTAGTTTCAACCATTACAAGGTATGAATCAATGAATAATCCAAAATTTTTGAATAAATAAAGGAGCTATGATCAACTATAATGTATATGCATCAATGGGGAATGAGAAAATCCAAAACTTAATCATGAATCTTTGGCCAAATGAGAGTTGTAGACATGGAATAGTATATTGTCGATTGCCCTGCTCTAGTAAATCTAAAATAACTTTCAATAGAAAGCTCTGATTGGGATGTGCTACACCTCTAAATAAAGCTCTCCAAATACTTTAAGTATAGTATGTTGTTGCTTTCTGTCCATAGTACAGAATAAAACTTACTTTAAAACAAAGAGTTTTTTGTAGTCTATTATGTAAGTTGGAACATAGCCATGAATGACAAGTCTTCAACCAAGATTACTTCCTTGAGGTAAGGGAACTCCTTCATAATCAAAGCTAGTCTTCAAGAAGCTTCTTATGAAGGTAATCTTTGCCATTTGATCTAATATTATTTGATCATTCTTAATCTAAGCTTCTTGTCTTGTTGGCCAATGACCTCCTCATGCACATATTGAATGATGCCCTCCTAAGCCATGGGTGGAAGCTCCTCTACATAATTTGTAGTAGATCAAGTAAAGGGCTTCAACTGACTCACATGGAAGACATTATGAATCTTAGTAGATGAGGGAAGTGCCACAATTGATATGCCAAGTCACCCATGGTCTTTAAAATCTATAGGGTTCATAAAATCTATAAGACAACTTGGTGCTAGAACCATCTTTAAGAGTTTAGAGTGGCATAATGAGACATGGGCACTTTCAAAAGCACTAAATCTCCTTGAAACTCTAGATTTCATCTTTTCTCATCTAAATAAAGCTTCATTTGATCCAGGCCTTTCTTTAGATTCCTTGTACATTATTGAAGGAGATCCTGCATGTCCAATTCTTCCTTGACGATTTATCTTATCATTGAAAATGAATGTGGGAAGGGGTATCTTGTATCCATATAAAGCCTCAAAAGGTGAAACTCCTATATTAAAATGAGGGGAATTATTTTAGGCAACTTGGCCAAGTGTAACCATGAATCCCATTCATTCTATACATCATGGCAAAAATGTCTCAAGTAAGTCTCCAACCACTTATTAACCCTCTCTATTTGGCCATCTGTCTGAGAGGCCATAGAAGGAGCTAATTTAGTACCCATGGAGCTGAAAGCTACATGCCAAAAGTTACTTATAAACTCGACATCTCTATTGCACTATAACTTGTAGTAATCCATGAAATTTGAAAACATGCTCCATTAGCTAATTGGCTACTTGATATGCTATATATTTAACCTTTGTGGGAATAAAATGGGTTGCCTTGATGAGTCTATCCACTTCTACAATGATGTTCCATCCTTTCTTGGACACGGGTAAGCTAGTGATAAAATCCATAGTAATATGCATCCATTTACCTTTAGAGATAGTCAATGGCTGCAATAAACCTCTTGGCTCCCATGGCTATCCCTGTTTTGCTGGCATGGTACACAACTAGAGACAAAAGTCTTAATATCCTTTCAAAGGTCTCTCCAATGAAAACTTTTAGCAATCTTATCATACGTGTTGAATACACCAAAATGATCAGCTAGGGGCAACAAATACATCTCTTGTATAATTTTCTGTGTAAATGGAAAAGTGTATAGAATGACAATCTTGCTATTGTATCGTACCATATGAGACTATTTCTTAATTGAAATTGGGAGTTCTCATCCATAATGCCTTACTATGATTTCTAAAATATAACACTAAATTCATGATCTAAAAGATAGGTCTCTTGGTTCTCATTTATCCAATCATTATCAAGTTCTTAGATGGTTGAAGCCTTGCATGCTCACATCCTAGCTAAGGAATAAGCAATTATGTTATCCTTGCCCCTTGTATATGTGATGGCAAAGACATAATTCTATAATGTAGCTACCCATCTATGCTGCTCTGGAGTGAGGTTTGACTATGATAGAAAATATTCGAGGACCCTATTATAGACTGAGAAATGTGTCCTAAGTATTTCACATCATTCTACATGAATGAACACTTAGGCTCCTTGGCAAATAGCATATGCTATCTCAAGACATGAATACTTTTCTCACATGTGCTAGATGATCCTATAATGATTTGGTATAGATGAGTTTTACTACAAGATATAGGCCTCATATCGACATTCAAAGTGAAAAAAATGTTCAAAAAAAAAGCTCCCGTCGTCGCTAAACACATCAGTATTAGTGATGCTATAGAATTGTCGCTATTAATGTTGCTATTGGCATTGGTATAAATGCGATACAAATAATGACACAAATAGCGAGGCCAATAGCGACACTAATAGCGACATGTGCAGTAAATTTGCGACGGTTACATATATTTTTTTTTTGGTGGCAAGGCAGCTTGCTGCCTTGCCACATGTAGCACTATGTGATATATTTGGGCCATACAAAAGAGTTACAGTAAAGTGTACAATGCTTGTCAAAATAAAGGCAGTGTACTTGAATCCATAAGACTGATACATAAAATAAATACAAGATCACGTAATGAAAGCCCTCATGGAATCATGGCAAGATACAAAGGATGATAATAATACAGTGCATAGAAAATGCCTACATAAATCACATGACCAAAAAAGAAGAGGATGTGTGCTCCACGGATCAAGGTGCGAGCTATAGATCCTCGCCATCCAAAAGCTTTGTCCCATCGCAAAGGAGCATCAAACGAACTCTACAAAAAAAGAAATAACTACACATCAGTCCACCATACAATAATACATTTTAATTGAATTTAGCAACTACGAAAAAGAAAGATGAGTGACTTACTGGGCCGCTGCGTGCATATAATCTATCGATCAATGCAGTGAGACTATGTCTCTCTTCACATCGAGTCTCTAGGCCAGTGGGATCGTGGTTTGTAATAGAGTGTTGCAAAGAAAACAAAATACAACTGTTAGAAACACAATTTGAAAGGGATGCAGTAGATGCGAGAGATAAGAGCACACACAATGTAGGTGCTGTCAACAATGTTATGACAACCTCATTACACTTTTTTATATATATGAATAAATAATATGGGCGGTCATTGTACATGGGCAGGCCCAAGGGCCTTTTACCCCAACAACCTCCCACTAAAAGGCCAATGGGCCAGGGAGTGAAAAAACAAAACAAAACAAAAGAGACAGGGTGAGGAATCATGACATCTCACCCAACGCCCAATCGAAAAGTGAGCTGTGCAATAAGTGGCGGGAACCTCCTCACAAGAAGAGTCAAGCATCCTTGAGTCCATGACATCCAGGAGATAAGCGATCCCATAGCTCTAGACAATAGAGCAATCCATGATTGCTTCCCATGAAGCAAGCAACACAACTCATAAGTGCACATTTGTAAAGGATTAGAGTGGTGCATAGCATCAGTGCAGCGCATAAAAGACAGCGGAGAGCATACAAACTCTCCAAGGTCAATCATTGAAAGAGGGCCAGTATCTCGGACACAAGTCAAATGGGGTCTCAAGACAATATGCGGCCTCAGCAAAGCGGAAGATTGACATACGGTTGTAGAATCAGCCATAAAGCGCACTGAACGCGCATCAAGAGGCCTGAGAGGTGTCTGCATCTCATAAAAGATAGCATGATGGCTGCGTAGAACTTGCTGGGTATCTAAATCCCAAAACCTATAAGCTGTAAAGTCACCATCTCCATAACCAAGGAGTATGCATCTGCGTGACATAGACTCATGTGGCATAGTGATAGATGCATGGCAATCAAACATTCTCAAGTGATCATAGGAGGGTCTCATGCCACCATGCCTCATGTAGAGTAATAACATCCAAAGAGAAACACGACGTCCGATTAACCAAGTAGATTGTCGCCATAAGGGCCTCAGCCCAAAAGCCATAAGACAACCTAGTTGTTGTAAGTATAAAAGCAACCTTTGCCTGTAAAGTCAACCACATGCCATGAGCAATCCCATAATACCATGGGCATAAGAAATCAATGCCATATTGCTGACAATAGATCCGTAAGCTAGGAGAGATAGCATGACTCTCATAATCCATTTGCAAGCATTTAGGCCTGGTACCAGCAGAATCCATAAACTTGTCAAGCATAGTAACGACATCCTCAATCCGTACCAAAGGGTAAGCCCAAACATGGTGGGTAGCATGATCCATGAAGGTCACAAAATACGATGCTCCACCAAGTGACTGGAAAGGCATAGGTCCATATACTACAACATGGACTAGATCTAGAGGAGCATGCCTCACATGATCGCCATAAGCCAAAGAGGCATTGCACAGATCATGAGTACAATGAGGGCAAGTAGCATGGGGAAGAGTAGGCAATAATCCCTTATCACATAAAGCATCCATCTCAGTGTGTCGTACATGGCCTAGGCGACAATGCCATAACAATGCATGTGGTATCTACGTAACTACAACCATAGAATCTCCCACATGAGAGACATGCACTACATAATCACTGCCATATCTAGCACCTCTATCCAATACCAAGCAACCACGACGGATTTTCCATGAAGTATCCCCAAGAGAGACATAATATCTTGCACCATGCAATAGATTGACATAGATCAGGCTCTTACTGAGCATAGGTATATGCAAGACATCACGGAGCATAAGAGAAGACCCATTTGGCAAAGCCAAGTGTATATCCCTTGTACCAATAACATGACAATCCTGCTCAAGGCCCAAAGAAATACATCCGTCAACCTCCCTGTAAGAAGAGAATCAAGCTATATGTGGAGTAACATGACAAGATGCCATACTATCTAAAAGCCAATCAAAGGTATAGGACATATCACTGAGCAAGTAATCTATAGGGTAACACAATGCCAGGAGTCTAGGCTCAACAGCTGCATCATCATGGGTAACTACATGCACCATACCACTATCAACAGTGGTCTCACTGCTGTATCACTAACTTTGCTCTCATGTCTAGTGCGACACAATCTTTTCTGCTCTCTAATCCACTTGAAGCATTTACGCTTCACATGCCCTGACTTTCCACAATGAAAGCAAATAGAATCTGTAAAACCTATAGAAGGGGACAACTGCTCTGTAATAGCATGAGTAGGGTTGTCCAATACATCCAAGGAGCTCAAAGAATTATGGGAACTCTCATAAGAGAGAAAAAGCTCATCAAGAGGACTATCTACATGACTAGAAGAGCTGGAAGTCATCATAGCATACTACAAAGGGGATTCATCCAAACCAGAAGGGGAGAACACAAAGGAATCAACCACGGATGCAAAAGCTCCCACACGGACAAGCCTAGCAGACAAAAGCATGACATATCCAACCACTAAGCTCGCAGCCATAAAAGCATAAGCATGCCTCAGAGCCATAAATGCATAAGAATCCCCGAAACATAGGAGTATACATAACTTTGCAATGTCTCATACCATGTACTGACATACATGTCCAACCAAGAATGAAAGGTGGCAAATAAACCTGCAAGAATCAAGCTCCAATAAAAGCCCAAATATCTATGTAAAAGCATCCATGTAAGAGGCTGTGTAAAATGCATAGCAGCAGACCATGTGCATACATGGGTGGCCATAAAGATCAATTGCTCCTCCCTAACATACACGGGCAATAGCAGCCCAAATAGCATAGATGCCATACAATAGAGAAGCAAGATGGCCATAACTGTAAATCTGAAGCACTATTCAAGTCCATTGATCAGTAAGTATCCCGCATATCAAATGCAAACGAGCAATCACATCTCAATAGGCAACTACCAAAACAAGGGAGCAATTCACTGCTCAATACCTGCAAGTGCATCCAAGTAATAGCCAAGATTCATAATCATAGCATCAAATCCCATATAACATCCAAGGTCATAACGAAAAAAGCCAAGTCATAACGGAAAAAAGCCAAGTCAATGTCCAACTGCTCAAGGGAATACTCAAATGAATGTCGAGACAAGCTCAAACAACTGCCATCCACAGCCAAAGCATAAAGCATTCACCAAGACATCATAACCCGTACTGGATAGCCTAGGCATAAACCATGTCGTAGATGAAATGCCAGCTGTAAAGAAGTGACAGTCAAACCCAAATAGATCTCTAATCTCAGCTCAAAAGCATTTCGAAGCATAAACAAGACATGTGGCATAGTCCAAATACATTATGACATCATACAGAGTAGCTGGGAGCACCTCGTGACCAATATGCATAACCCAATTGTAGCATAAATAGTTTCAGCCTTGAAGTTTTCAACAGCAAATAACACCTCAAAACTGAGTAAAATAATGCTCAAACCAAGCTCAAATCAAGTGCCAACTCATAGGCATACATTCCAAGATATGTAGGCACCAACTGGGCATAATCGGGCATCAAATGCCAAGACCTATAAGCATAAAATTGAAGTAACAGGTGGCTGCCCTGTTTTGAACAGATCTGGGACTATTCAAAATAGTCAATGGCTGAGCTAAATCAGCTCCAAATGCATCTCACATAAGAGGCATAACATCCACAAGTGATCTGATATCAATAGACATCAGTAGAAGCATCACATAAGCCATAGGCATACAAATGCATGCTGTCTTAGACCTAAAATCTATTGCAAAATATTATGTCATCAGAATTTGGCAAATCCGATATCACCATCACATCCAAAGTGTACCAAAACCCCAACTTAGACTCTTACCTTGCCTGAATCAGGTTCTGAATGCCCGAGATATGACAAATAGAGTGATTTTTGAGCCATTTTTACAAACATGTGCAAATAAAACGTGAGCATGCTACTGTACTTGAGGGGCCAAATCAGGGTGGGTATGGGATAAGCAAGAGTCCAATGAAGGCCTACAATAGGCCTACACAAGCCTAGGACAAGTCCAAGCAAGAGGTGAAGAGAACAAGCTTCAATGATGGAAGCTATGGTTGCCTCTTTATGAAACCTTGTTGTTCATGTCAAAGAATGGCTGAGAACTGAGTGAGAAGCAAGCTCTCATACCTCGTGTAGATGCTAGGAAGGGTGGAAAGCACTCACGAAGGACCTACTCTGATACCATTATAAAGGGATGTAGGAGACGCGGGAGAGAAGAGCACACACAATGTAGGTGCTGTCAACAATGTTATGACAAACTTATTACACTTTCATATATATATGAATAAAGAATATGGGCGGTCACTATACATGGGCAGGCCCAAGGGCCTTTTACCCCAACACAATTGTTAGTACAAGTGATATTGCAAAAAAATAAGCGAGAAGAACAAAAGAAATACTTACAATGTCCTCCAGATAAGTCCTTGGCCGTCACTCCCAAGATGATGGACCACTCCTGCCTCCAGTCGTGCTCTCACTGCCTCGCGCTGCTGTCTCCAATGTCTTAGAGAATTTGTAGCCTCCTCCTTGAGTTGGTGCTAGTCATCTGTGTCTAGCCACTCGAGCTTTGAGGCCCCACTCTTAAGTGCCTTGCATATGTCCGATCGTTTGTGTGACATGTACGCGCACATGCACTCCATCATCCAGCCTGTGGAAAACCTATCTGTTGTGGTGGGTATCGGAAACTCCTCATGCAAGGATGATACTATGTAGTCCTTGCTCCCCTCTGGTATATTCTTCCAATGATCCAAGATGTTGTGCCGAAAAACTTGTTGGCACAACTCTCTCATATGAGCCATCACTCTCCTCCCCGCATCATTTGTGATGATGGCTCCTGTCTATCATCTACAAGGTATCCATACCCCTTTGGGGTTTGTCTAAGATGTGTCCTCTCCCACCTGCGACGACTGTGCTCTTGGGCATATCCAGGAGACCCCTCTACATCTGGTGTATCCACGAGGGTGGTATCTCCTGGAGTAGCACCCATAGGGGTTCCACCTGCAGATGGCTAAGCAAAAGCTGGAGTGATTGGACTAGACATCCCCATAGGTGTGACAAATCGTATAGGTGATGCAACTCCAACAGAACAATGAGACGGAGACACTATGTCGCTATCTCCATAATAACCACCTGAGCCACCCTCTCTCAAATCTGCATGAGAGCGAGGAGTAGCACCTGTATCTTGACTGCATTTACATCTTCGCAGCATTCCCCCAAAACCACTCCTTCCGTCGTCCGGCCCAAGTCTGAAGCGTTGACCTCGCCTACTAGGAACCAAAGCATCAGAGTGTGCTGAAGTAGATCTAACAGAATGGCATGATGGTGTCCGAGACAGCTCCTAGTCCACCATATCTCTAAATCGAGCCATCTGATCTAGAGACATACGTGTGAAGATCTCCTGTAGCTCCTCGCCACTCATCCCTCGACTCATCGTGCGGATCCAAATATCCACAAAGCTCATCTGCACAGAAAAAAATTGATGTTAGCATAATCAATATAAATCAAGCAAAGCATGGTAATATAAATATTAAAAAAAATCTTACTTAAAACACATATTCTAGAGTATCCTTATAAGCGATTCATCAACGAATTGAGTAGGTGGATGCTCCAAGTATGATGTACCCTATGGTCCCATGTCAATCTCCTGATACAACTCTGCATATACTAGAAGGTCGATAGAAAGGTCACCACAAAAGGATGAGTCCACCTCATTCTCAAAGAATTCTTGGCCTCCTATCTTTCCATCATTGTTACCCGATTCTACCTCCTCTACATGCTCCAAGCATTGGGAGGCCTCCACTCCTTACAATATCGACCCCTCTATCTACATATTGTCCTCATCTATGCTGGGAACATTGCTTTCATCATATACTCTCACACTTTGGAAAGCTGAAGGTACAACATACCACCATCGAGGTTGTCGGCGGTTTGGATAGAAATTTACATGTTCAAAATCACATACAAGAGAGATTTAACATTTGTGACATATACCATGTCGTAATAAAATTTTAAAAAATATGAGTTCATGCACCTGTTCACAATGGGTCGGCAATACAAACGTGTCATGCAAATCCATCCATCTTTTTTCGGAATTTATTTTGAGAAATCCAGATGGACCTCATCGAACAGTTGCCATGGCTCCTTCCACAGTATCACTTTGAACCACTGCACATCAAATACGATCATGGAGAAGCTACGGTAATCCACCATGATAATACTTTGCAAGTTTCCAAAATACTCCATCTCATCTATAACGATGTTTGGATCCGTTGCTCGTCATTGGCTCTCTTGCTCAAACTTTGCCATGATACCACAATCCATTGTGGAGCGCATTTTGTCGATACGCTCTATGCAAAAATGTCATCCACGTAACCACCCCACAATGTAGATTTTGTCCTGTACATTGAAAAGATTAATTAGTTGTCACATATAAAATTTAGATATGATATCTTATAAAACATGTGGTCACCTTTGGACTACATCCCCTCGAGAATTCCAACTCCTCAGTTGAGACCTTCGCCCCTTTGCGAGAGGCTGTGGTCAAAGCTCCATGCAACCATCACATTGATATAAACTGTGGCATATCCTTCATGCCCTCGGGATATCGAATTGATCAATGGCGCATACTATGTCAAAATTTAGATCGTGCTTCTTCCCAAGCTTCCATGGCTTGCTTGTATCTAGCGAGCCACGTATCCATGGAAGAATGGTGCAAAATACAAAAACGATTCACTTTCTCCCCCATTGCAGCATCCATCCTTTTTTCTACCCCATTTTCAACCACCACATCTTTGGTCAGTCTATCATCATGCTTCAACGACCATAGCATACTATTGTCTAAATCCACCGTTGGTAGCCATTATGAAATATGCACTAATGCCTCAAACACCAACCAACCTTTAGCCATGCTACCTTCTGACTGAGCTTGTTGTCGCACAAAGCCTTTCAGGGTTTTTATGAAGTGCTCCAAGAAGAACATCCATGGCATATGGACAAGTCCCGCAATCTCCACTTCATCTACAAGATGCACCAGGAGGTGGGTTTGTATCATGAGCATGCTGGTGGGTAGGTACTTCTCAAAGAGATAGACCATCTCCATAGCTCCGTGCCTTGCGAATTCAATAGAAGATGTCTTAATCTCCTTCTGTGAGATTCATTGCACTAAATTTGACAACCTATAAATCGCACTGCACATTTATGGAGTAAGGCATCTTGCGATCGTGATCAGTATAAGAAATTGCCACAAATGAAGAAGCATTATGAACAACGACTAGACTCCAAATAGCAAAATATGCACGCCACTTACAATCCATCCGTAGTATAAACTTGACATATCTTATGCCAATCATGGAATTTTAGCCCTGATAATTGATCGTCTTTAGAAAACGTGGATCTGAGAGAACACATCATACCTGTCAGAGTGCATATAGACTTGATAAATTGCTTCACAAAGTGCTCTTCTTTAGTGGACAAAACCCAAGGAGTGCAAGGTAGTTGCAAGCGACCATTAGCACTCGACTGCGCAAGCGATTGCAGTCAAAGTGCCTCCATCTTGCCTACCTTCCTCAAATCCATTCGTGCCCCTGTATTGTCTCTCTTTCCTGTGATGTGGTCCCATAGTAAGCTATCCATATTCTTGAAAATATGCATGGGATCCAACAAGTGGTTGATTTGTAAGTGGGTCCAATACGACAACTTGTAGAAAATTGAGAACTGTCGCATTCCTTTTGGATGTGACTCCATGTGGACCATTTTCAGCTCATACCAGCTTTGGGTGTTCATTTGTATTGAAGGTTATCCAAGAAAACCTTCCCTCAGTTCATGACCCTCCGACAAAAAAGCGACATGTCCTTGGTATACTATCTTCTTCATGGTTCATGACCTTCGGGAGTCTAACTGTGGCCCACACAATGGACATGCTTGATAATCTGAGGTAACTAGACCTATCCCGACACCTCTATCCTGTGAATACAAACTTGAACGAGCTATGATAGATATTACCAACGAGAACGGAAGCCTACTTACTTGAGCACTCCCGAAATCCCGAAAAGTCATATGTGGTCCACATGAGAATGGCTCGTATATTGACCACCGGACTGTCGACCATCGCGCTGCTCATATGTTCCACGGTGACCCCCTTCTCCCACAAAATCTTAAGCTCATCGGCTAATGGACTGAGATGGACGTCCATATTCTTGGCTTTGTAGCGGCCAGAAACAAGCAAGCTAGGATGACGTGTCCTTTCTTCGTAGAAAGCCATGGTAGGATGTTGTAGTTAATAAGGACTACAGGCCATATACTATAAGAAGTTGAGTGGAGACCAAATGGGTTCATGCCATCCATATCAAGACCAAGCCGAAGATTCCTTGACTCTCATGCAAAGTCTGAAAAGGTAGAGTCAATGTGGCTCCATGCACGTGAATCCACTGATATTTGTTGGGCTCCATTTGTGGATCTATTTTGCTTATGCCACATTGCTAAGCTCACCATGCTTGATGTATGAAACATGTAATGTATATGGGGGATAAGCGAAAAGTGTCTAAGAACTTTTTGAGGGATGGTCTGCCCTTGCAAGTCTTGTCGATACCTATGAGCACCACACTTTGGACATGTCTCCATAGTCTTGTATTCTCCTCGAAACAACACGCAATTGTTGACACATACATGGATGCTATTGTAGTCCATGCCAAGCTTTTGTAAAACATGTTGCGCATCATCACGAGACTCAGACATGGTATTTGCAAGTGGTAATATATGATACTTTAGCAACCTGAAAAGAAATCATAAAATACTTTGAAAAAGCACAACCGTTTTTTATGATGGTGCTGAAAAGAAATCAATGAGGCATACATAGAAGGTGCCTGAAGAACAACTCGGTCACACTTGCATCGCTCCACCTGTATTTTGCTTGCACACTTAGGAGTGCAAGGAGCATTTGCAGCGAGATACTTGTCACCCATCATATAATGGTATGGATGCTTTCTTTCTAAGTGGATCAGATGTCTTGGCATCCATGGGCATCGATCATTGCCTCCATCTCAGGCTCCAAGATTGTAGGAAAGTCTAAAAGGCTGCCTATCTCATTTGATATTGATAGTATAGATTGGATAGTGCCTTCCAAGTGGTGGATTGGCTTAGGCACTCCATCCATCACACACCCACAAACTCTTCTTATTGGCCGCAATATGTGCACTCTTCCTTGGGATGAGACGTCACCTCCTTGTAATAAATTTTATGGCCACATCTAATGTTTTTGCATATGATATTTAATTACTTTGCAAATACAATGCATGATTGATATACACTTTTCTTACCATTTGCTCAAAATCTGAGATCGCCTGATCAATGATCTCCGATTGAAACTCGTCGAAGCATCGTACGTGCTCTATAGACAATCGATTTTTTCGTCTAATTGCCGGCTTGCATTGAGAGCAAGGACACGGGACACACTGATTAAGATACGCCTCGCGATCTTGAACATCATGGCCTTCATCATTTTCCATTTGGTCTACGTTACGACAAACAATTTGTTTTTGTTATCATTTTTTTTCTCTTTCTTAAATTTTTTGAGAAGAGATTTATTCTCTTATAACTCAACAAAATTAACGTCAACTAAAGTCTTGGTTTTCTCCCCCTTTCTTTGTTTCTCCCCATTTCTTTGCACCTTTCTTTGCACTCTTCGTTTTATGTTCTCTCCTCTTTTCTCTTTCGTGTTTTCTTTGTCTTTCATGTTTATTCTCTCTTTCTTGTTCTCTCTTTCTCTTCCTTTCTTCTTCTCCCTCTCTTATTTTCTATACTTCTCTCTCTATCTCTTTCTTTGTTGCCTCTCTCTTTTTTTCTCTCCACCCACCTACAGGTGGGCCTACAGTATGTAAAGTCTAATATGCTATGCTTGGGGGCGAGGGACTAGCTACCCTACATCAAAGTGTTCCTAGTCGTTCTATGGTGTTGCATCGGACCTCACCACCTTTTTTCCTCTGTGTGTGACTCGATATGTAGAGCGTAGGAGGAGATAGCGCAAAGCATGTCAAAAAAATCATCCATTCACCTCCAAGTCCAATCTCTCTTTTGCTTTATTGAGCTTGGAGACATAGGCCTTTCACGCCTTCCCGAAGCATCAAACACACCCAAGCTGTACCTTTAACAAAACCTCTCTCTATTTCTCTGCTACTGCTCTACTGCTATTGCTACTGCTACTACTACTACTACTAGTACTTGCCTTCCCGAAGAGTCAAACACATCCAAGGTGTACCTTTAACAAAACCTCTCTCTCTCTCTCTCTCTCTCTCTCTCTCTACTTCTACTACTGCTAATGCTACTGCTATTGCTATTGCTATTGCTATTGCTACTGCTACTGCTACTGCTACTGCTACTGCTACTACTACTACTACCGCTACTACTACTACTATTACAAACAAGAAAAGAAGAAATTAAAGAATAAGATCTTACCCTCTCTTTTTTTTTCATTCATTCATTCTCCTCTCTCCCTCCCTCTCTCTCTCTATTTCTCTCTTTCTTTATTGTGTTTTATGTTTATTCCCTTTCTCTCTCTCTCTCTCATTCTTTCTTCATTTTTCTCTCTCCTTCTCCCTCTCTCATTTCCTGCCTTTCTCCCTCAATGCAACTCATTCTTAACAAAAAAATAACTAAAGAAAAAGGAGAAAGAATAAGAACAAACCAAGAGGGAGCAATGCACTCACTACAAAGGCCCAAGGATGGATTCTTCGTCTCCTCTTCGGGAAGGCGACTCCTCTTCGCCCTTCGTGCACTTCCTCCTCTTCTTCACGAATGGCGGCGGTGGCAGCGAGAAGCTTTCCTTCTCTCTCTTTCTCTCTTTCTCTCTTTCTCTCCCTCTCCCTCCCAAATGCATGATGTAGTTCACTCTCTCTTTTTCTCTTTGCAAAAAAATTCCGCGCTTGGGTTTCGGCCCGTTTCTTTTCGTCTGAGTACCGTCGCTATCTGTGTCGCTATTTGCATCATTTGCAATGCAAATAGTGACATCGCTAATATGTGTCGCAACTAGCCGTCGCTATTCCCCTATATCCTTGTAGTGTATCTTATCAAAGAACATAACACAAAACAAAAGAGAAAAGATGAAAAATCTTGTTTATGAGATTTAAAAAGATAGCTAAGGTGTTGGTTAATCCAAATGGCATTACTAGAAAATGATAGAGCCCATGATCTGCCCTAAAGGTGGTCTTCACTTTATCACCTTACCTCATATGAATTTGATGATTGCCAAATCGTAAATCTATTTTGGTGAATATTTTACTCCCTTTTTCTCATCAAGTAAATCATCCACCCTAAGGATGGAATACCTATTCTTCACTATGATCTTATTAAGGTTCTTATAGTCAATACATATCCTAAATGATCCATCCTACTTCTTCACCAAGAGGATTAGGGATGTACAAGGTGAGAACCTAGGCTCTATAAATCCCATCCCCCATAGTTCTTTGATGCGCTTAGGAACTTCCTCTCTTTCACACTTAGAGAGTCTGTAGGGTGGTTTATTGAGTGGCTTAAAATGAGGATCTAAATCAATTGGATGGTCAACTAGTCTTTTAGGGGGCAATGTTGTAGGTATATGGAATAGATCCTTATACTCTTCCAAAAGAGCTTTCATTGTTGCTAAATTTTTGGCTGATTCTTTGGGCTAATCTAATACTTCTTTATTAAGATGCAAGATAAAGATTTGGGATCATTTCTTGAACTCCTTTTTGGCTTGCATTGTTATAATTATTTAAAAATCTATTCTAGTATGGATTCCATCTAAGTGTATGAAATATCCACCACTAACAAACTGTATTATAGCTAAGAAAAATCCATAACAATTTTGCCTAATAGCATCAGCCATTTGTAGCCTAACACAATGTCAATGGGGCCCATATCTAAAACAACTAACTCCATTTGCTACCTACAAATTTTAACCAAGTGAATATGCACTTGGAAACACATTTGGTTACTGATTTCTTTATCTTCATTTTCTACTTACACTTTAATAGGTTGATGTAAATCAGTAGAGAACCACTTCAACCTATCTATGGGTGATTTATTTATGAAACTATGGGTACTACTGTTATCAGCCAAAATGAATACCTCTTTTCCATTAATGCTTCCATGGATATGAAGTGTGTTTAAGCTCTTGATCCTATCCATGCATCCATTGAAATGGAGCAAAAGTGGCAGCATATGACTCATCATTCTCACTAGGATCAAAAGAAATACTACCACTAGGATCAAAAGGAAAATTATCAACAAGATCATATAACTATTTTTGCCCAATATCCTCATCAATATTCCCATTTTCAAAAGGTGCATTTGCATCACCAATATCATCCTCTAAATCCTCAAGGACTAGCATACTATGAACCTTAGCTATTGTATTATTGTAGGCACACTTGGTTACATGACCAATGGTGTATTTCTCACCATAGTTAAAACAAATTCCCTTTTTTTTTCTTTCCTTGTACAAGTTCATGGGAATAGATTTTTGATTGCCAAATGTTGGAGTATTTGTAGGCTTGTTGTCCCCTTGTTTATGGTCTATTCTTAAATTTTTTGCTAGTCTAAAATTTAGCATTAAAAGGTGGATAGGTAGGTATTTTGGGGCTACCAAATGGCAAATTATTTCCTCCATAATCTATCCTTGATTGGCCTTGTCTCAAAGTATTTCCTTGCTATCCAAAATATAACTGCAAAGGAGTCTCTCCCCTATATTTACTAAAAAACATTCCAACTAACTCAATAGCTCTAAACAACCTTGCAAGAGATTGTGCATCACATCATCTAAAAGATTGGAATACAAACCATATATGTATTTGTGAATTTTAGCATCATCACTAAAGACTTACATTGTGAGCACTTTAAAATCTTTCCAAGTGTCCATCGGATGATTTTTCTTCTTCATGTATCACTAGGAAGTGTGGGCAAAACCCTACAAGTATATGGTGGCAAAGTAGTTTTTTTGATCATTAGCCCTATGAAATATGTCAAAGCAATCTTCCAATTTGGAAAGCCACTCTTCAAGGTTTGATGGAGAAAATGATTGGCCATTATACTTGGATAATGTGACCTTATCCCTCAATTCTCTATCACCATAATTTGGCTGTCTACCATGGGGCTAATCATTATGTGTGCCATCAAAGTCACCATCGTTAGAGGAGTTCTTACCAAAATAAGGGTGAGATCTAATAGCTAGAATGGGTACTCTAGTGGCAAAGAAATCACCTCCACTTGCACAATCACCTCCACTCGCATTGTCCAAATAGTCATTGCCCTTACATAAAGTCATTATAATCTATCTCATAAGTGGTATGAGGAATCTTCCCTAGGATGCCCAAAGAATTAGGATTTGCATTGGCTAATGGACCCATCTGGTACTTTATCTACAATGACACGTGGCTCCTTTTTATTCTCATTTTTTTTCGATTTGGGATTCCATCCATTTGTTAATTTGAGCAACAAGTTTGTCAATAGAGGACCGAGTTTGCTACGGATGCTCTTTCTCTTTCTCTTTCTCTTGCCTTTCATTCTTCTTCTCTTGCATTCGATAGTCCATCCATCTTAGAATTTAAGTAGTAATCTTATCAAGAGAGGATCGAGTTTGATTTTCAAACTCATTCATAGCATCCAATAATTCACTATGTTTAATTGAATGTCTTGTTTCATGTCGACATAAGGTATTGTTCAAGGTAGTATAGGCTACCATTTCATATGAATCCTTTTCATAATCATCCACATGAGTACCTCTAGCATTGGAGTTCCTAGAATCTCTTATTTGTTGTTGTAGATCCTCATTAGCCTTGCCTTTCCTTGTTTCTTGCCAGTTTTTGAGTGCAATCCAATTGGACATGCTATCACTATTTTGGCTATAACTTTTAATAGGAAAATTTGATTAACCTAATTTTTAAATCAAATTGAAGCTAAGAATCCCCTCTTTGAGATGAGTATAAAAAATAGACGGCAGAAAGTCCATAGCAAAAACGTTGAGAGATAGGCATGTGAACCCACTACATCTAAGGGTGGATAAGGGTAGATGAGTATGAGTGGGTTGGAGGGCAGGGGAAACCCTAAACCTAGCCATCTAGAGGCTATTTAAATAGCCCCAAGGATCACTCTCATTGTGAGAGAGTACCCTAGTTGTACTTGTGAGCAACTTACTAAGAAAGATTTTGTTCTTGTACTTTGAGCTCTCTTCTCCCTCTTGTGCACACTTTCTCATCCTATCATTCTGATATTTCAACATGGTATCATATCCATATATGATCCAACAAGCTTCCTTCAACTTTATCTCACACACTAAATGCACATGAGTATGTCACTTCTTCATCATACCTCTTCACATGCATAGTTGCCTGTTGCCATACCCAACTCTATTGGAGGACTTGGGGAGAGCAAAAGAGAGTATACCAAGCCTTGTGATTTACTTTGAAGACCTCTTCATTTACTTAGGATGCAAGGTGGCATGACAGAGCTCAACATTATGCTCACAAGAGGTTGGCATTGACACCCCAAGCTACACACCAAGTGACCTTGAGAACTTCTTCCTCATCCTCCTCAATTGGCCCTCATCATTGCTCTATAACCAGCCTCCCTTGAGAAAGCCCAAAAAGTGCAAGGTCGACAAGCATGGTGGGTTTTAGCCAAACAAGTCCTAGGGAAAAGGCTAAAGAGGAGAAAGAACTATTACTTAGTAGTCCTTAGAAAAATCTATGAGTACTGGAAGAGCACGAAGTTGCTAATTAGGAAAGAGCACTTTGCATATATAATGAAGGATATTCTTTGGTCTTACAAAGAGCTTGGTGTTTGGTTCATTGGCTCGACTTGCAGAAGGCATAATCAAGGCGGTCACCATAGGGAATTTGTAGCCCTCCAAGTGGGATCTCTCCACCTCAAAGGGTTTCTAGAAATTCCATCTCTACTGCTCACACAAAGCAAAATCCTACTGAAGTTATTGACAGTGATTTCAATCACTAATTAAGACTCTATAAAGTTTATTGCACACTTGAAAGCTCTAAACTCAGAGTGTCTTGAACCAAATGTGACTCCTCAAGCTGGGTTAATGTCAAGTGCTTCACCTATTGGCAATGAGTACTTCTTAGTACTAATAATAAATTTGTTTATCACTGCCTACTGATTATTTTCAAAAATTTAAAAAGCTTTTATAACTTAATCATGATTATGTATGTGCTTGAGTAGAAACAAAGGAGAACTAGATGACTATAAGATATAATGGCCAAGGCAACACTACTACCAAATACAAGGACCGGGGTACAATACAAGATAAGCTATACTATGAGAGTACCCAATATGCTAATCAAAGAAAACTTAGTTGAAAGACTCAAGAAGGATATGGAATTGAGCAAGAGGACCCTTCATTGCTTAACCTCTATGGCTATGTATATGCTCGAAATGACATTGATTTGCTCCCTTTCGTTATATAGGCCATTTCGTGTAATGAGACATTCTCTTCACCCATGTGCCATATTCGGTAGCCTTTATTGCATTTGCAACGAAAATTTAAGGAAAACGGGTTCAATGCTTCAATCTTAAGCTTTTAAAGCTTCAAGATTGCTTCCAAGCATTAAATGCACAACCGAGAGCTTCATCAAGCATTTGGGGACCATTCAAGCCTTCATCAAACAAACAAAAAACATTCCTCTTCAATTCTTAATCTCTCTCATCCATCCAATTTCTAACCTTCATCCAATTCATTGAGAGATTAAAGAATTGTAAAATTTCTATCAAATTTCAGCCAATCATTGTTTAAATCCACCAATTCATGGAATGCATTGTTTACTTGATGCATATTGGATCCAATCCGTGAATTAGAAGCTTTTGATTGAAGTTTCAGCATTACATTCAATCTAATTGATTCAGCCCAATTGATTGATAATATTACTTACTCTAATTCACTGATTTGCCGATAATTATTCATTCATGGCAAAGACATATCATAATCCAGGGTAAGTCAGTAGTGAGTCACTACATGGTAAGACCCTCTTCCCATTCATTTTGCCAAATCTCAATTTTCTTGCATTTCATGTAAAGAACCAAATGAAAATTTTTAGTAATGCATATCGTGTTGATTGATTAGAGTATCATGCCACTACCATGTTGATATTCTCACTGAGAAAAAATGTAGATGCCAAGGAAGATAGTGGGACAATAGAGAGGCGACCCTCCCCCACTATTAAAGATCTCGAAGGGGTGCAACCAATTGACCCAAGGGAAACTTTGCCCACCTTTCGGTTATTCCTAGCCCATGTAGTGATCCTGTCCTACCATTTTATCCCTCACACAAGTACAATGAGTGGAGAATTGACGATTGAAGCACTTTCAAAGACTCGAGTATCTTGAAGATCGAAACAAGGTGAAACATGGGATTTACAGGATACTATAGGGTATATACAGGTTATTACAAGTACCATCTCCATCATCACTGAAGTATAGGTGCATATGCACTACAAGGTACAGTGAGTGGAGAATTGAAGATTGAAGCACTTTCAAAGGTTCAAGTACCTTAAAGATCAAAATAGGGTGAAATAGGGAATTTACAGGACACTGCAAGGTATATACAAGTTATTACAAGTACCATCTTCATCACTGAAGTATAGATGTAGATACTACAGGGTGCCCAACGGTCCTATCTAGCTTTCTAAAGGGTTTGACAACCATTAAGCACTACCATTTTTCTATCACAAGTGAAAATATGATACTTACAGGTTTAAACAAGGTGCATGCCTAGACAATTCAGCCTTAAAGATTGAATTGCAAAATTTTATGTCATAAACTTGTTATGACGTACTATAGCTTATCTTGAAGAGGGCATGTTTAGCTCCAATTTGAATAAAAAAATTTAGGAATCATGGTTTCCTAGCTCAAGTTATGGCCAATTTCCTAACATGGAATAATGCAAGACTACACTACTATGCTATGTCATAAGGGAAAGAGTAAGGCCTAGGATGAGTATGCTCAACAAATCAGAGGTTCTATACTAGAAAATACACCTCAAGAGAGTCTTAAAGAGCCTCAAATGCAAGGAGAAATCAATGCACTCAATAATACCATGTGTGAACATGAGAATAGACATACTCAAAGACATATGGAGCTATTATATAGAGTGGAACAAATGGTATTGTCTACTAATCAAACAAAGTCTTCCATTGAGAAATTGGTAGATTCCACTACCCAAAGAAAGGCTTCAATTAACAAATTAGTAGAATCTAATGCTCAAATAATGGCTCAATTATCCCAATGGGTGAAAATGCAAATGGGAACCAAGGAAGCTAAGGAGAAAGCTCATTCAAATAGTGATCCTTCAAGTTCCATTTTAGCCACCTAACCAAAATGATCAAGGTCATGGTATCATTGGACATTAAAGGGATATTCCCAATAATCAATATAAAGTAGGTGAGACTTCACAAAGGCATGATGACTATTTGGGAGGTTTAAATGGTGCTAATTGTTGAGATATCAAGCTCCACTCATGATATGCCAGGGTGACCATTGTGCATTTATGTCACCGACTTGTTAGTTGTAGATGCGGTTGGTACACCGCCCATGAATAATAGCTAGATGATAGCTATCCTTATCTACTCTAGTTCGTGGCTCAGTTAGTATGCCACCTTAGTTAGTTGAGTTTGGTTTGAGACCCATATATAGGGTTCTTCTATTTCTATGTACTAGAGTTCTTTTTGGCTTACACAACTAAGAAGAGGAAAACTGTTTTCAGCCTCCATCCTTGTGTGTATTCCCCCATTGTGCAAGCAAGAAAGCTACAAGTGAGACTCCTTCCTTCTCTCCCACAATCTTGACATGGTATCAGAGCCTTGTTCGTGGTAAGGAGCTCAAGAAAGCAAACCAAGTTCGCGGTGTTTTGGTAAGAGGAGCAGTGTTGCTTTCATTTTCTGTTTTGGGAGCAAGTCTCTGCAGGTAGCACAGCCAGGAAGTGCAAGAGTGCATTGTCTCAGGTTGAGATGCCCTTCGCAGTGAAGCAAGAGGGCAGTATATGCTGCGGAATTGGGCTTTAGCCCTCGGTGATCCTGTTTTTTTGATTTGAGGCCATTTCAGGGCCTATTTTGGAGGCGGAAGTTTTCTGCACGCACTAAGGAAAAGACCCTATTTTATGCTGTGCGACCACTGTTCTACAGGTCGGTGAAAAGTTACTGTAAAAATTGCATCGTATGCTTGTGCACAGAGATATTGGGAGTTACAGAATCATCCTTGTTGCCTGTTGATGCAAAATCGTCACTAAGAAGTGACTGTGTGGTCAAATACCACTTTCCTCAATTTTGCAGATTTGCCCTTGTGAGGCTGAAGCTGTGTTCTTTGCAGTGACAGAATTTTTTATAGTGTTCTGTAATGGCGTCTGATTCTCTTTCACAGATTGTCATTGAAAAGCTTGACAAGAACAACTTCCAAGCATGGAAGTTTAGAATGACGAATTTCCTTATGGGAAAATGATATTGGGAATTTGTTGCAGGAAATGAAGAAGAACCAGTTCTTCCTGATGTTCCCAATCAACAACAAATGCAGGCATTTAAAGCATGGCATGAGAGAGCCAGGAAAGTTATGTACTGGTTGTCTATCAGCGTTTCAGACTCTATGATTGTGCATATTCAAGATGCAAGTACGCCAAAGGAGGCATGGGATACTTTGTCAAAAATGTATAGCACAAATACGCAAGCCAGGAAAATGCAGCTCAAGCAAGAGTTGCATAATGTGCAAAGAGAAAATATGAGCATCAATGACTACCACATGAAGGTGAAGAAGATTGCAGATGTACTTGCTTCCATTGGGTCGCCAAGTGGAAGATGATGATTTAGTTTCTGTGACCTTGAATGGTCTAGAAAAGGATTATGCACAGTTCCGAACATCCATTTCTGTCCGTGAAAGATTTCCTGATTTTGAAGAGTTGATTGCTCTTCTAATTTCTGAGGAGCAGAGAAATGGTGGTGCATCTTCTTCAGGAGGAACTTCAAAAGAAGCTGTCTTCTACTCAAATGCTGGAAGAGGTAGAGGCAGAGGTAGAGGAGGCCGATTTGGAGGCCATGGTAGAAATCAGAATATGCAACAAACTCAAGAAAACCAGTCCTATGGAGGAGGACGTGGTAACGTTTTATGGACCCTACAGAATCTTGAAATGCACTGGAGACTTGGCATATAGATTGGAACTACCCTCTTCCACTAAGATTCATAATGTTATACATCTTAGTCAGCTCAAGCCTTTCTATGGTGCTCCTATTGATACAGTTTATGAGCTACCACCTATTGATGAGGAAGGTCTTATTCAATATATTCCTGAGACTATCATAGGTCAACGTGAGAGCAAGCTTCGCTCTCACTCTATCATTGAATATTTGATTAAATGGAGAGGTTTTCCATCTAGAGAAGCTTCTTGGAGGCCTGATTCTATACTAGATGTGCTTCCTTACCTATGAGACATTGATGGGGCTGAATCATAATGATTATGGAGCTAGTTATGGTGCAAATAGGGTCTTGACAATAGACTGTTTCAGAATAGTTTTTATTCCACCCAATTTTCAAAATTATGTCACCTACATAAGATCAAAATACTCTTCAAGAGCTACGTTTTGACATGTGCCACATTTTGTTTGGACACTTTTACCAGAAGTTATGACAGATTTGGTTTAGTAGGGCCTTGAGAGCTGGATTTTAGGAGCCTATGGCCTTGAAGGATTTGAGGCCGTTTTTGGAGCAAAAAGTGTCTGAGAGGCATTATGAAAAATCAAACAATGGCGGATAGCTGAGCTGGAGTTTCCCTAGATGCATTTCGATGTCAAGAATCCAATTCAAGTCTCAGTTTGTTGATCAGAGGTTGTTTGACCCCCAATTTAATCCCTGCAAGGTTTGGCATTATAAAGCAACTACTAGATCTGGGAGCCGAAAAGTGTGCAACAGGACCCAACTTTATAGATTTCAACGTCATGAAGCCAGCCTTCTATTTGGATCATGAATCGAAGTACGGCTGCCCCCTCAAAACTGAAATATCTACTTGCGGGACATTGTGAACAAGGTTGAACTGGTCATTTTAATGTTTTAGACACTAGGCTTAATAAGAAGCCTCAAATTAATGCAAAAACGGTCAAACAGAGAGGGAAACGTCAATGCCCTCTCAAAATATGATCGATGTCTCTCCAATACACACGCGTTTGGAGAGAGAGAGAGAGAGAGAGAGAGAGAGAGAGAGAGAGAGAGAGAGAGAGAGAGAGAGAGAGAGAGAGAGAGAGAGAGAGAGAGAGAGAGAGAGATTCATTCTCAATTAGGACAGAGAGGGAAAAGAGATGGCTGTGAGCTCGCCCATTTTAATGGAGGATTTAAAATTTTGATTTTTTCAAAATTTCTCTCTCCTCTCTCCTCTGTGGGAGATAAAAATAGAGAGGGGGAGAGAAAAGGAAGTGAGACAAAGGGAAGGGAGAAGTAGAGAGGGAGGAGGTAAAAAGAAGGGCAAGGCAAAGAGAGGAAGGGGAGTGAAAAGAAGAGAGGAAGAGGGAGACACACACACACACACACACACACACACACACACACACACACACACACACACACACACACACACACACACACACACACACACACACACACACACGCACACACACACGTAAGAAGTAATAAAAATAGAGAGCAAGAGAGAGGGAGAGGGAGAGAGAAATAGAAAAACAATGAGAAAATGAGAGAAAGGGGAAAGAGAGAAAAGTAGAGGGAAAGGGGGGAGAGAGATCAAGAGAGGAAAGGAGACATTACTTTTTTTTAAATAAGTTTCTTATTTTCTCTCTTTAATTTTGTTTATGGAGAGATGCGTTGAGTGAGAGAGGGGAGAAGGAAAGGAGAGAGAGGGGGAGACAGAAACAAAGAAAGAAAAAGAGAGAGAAATAGAGGGATGGGGAGAGAAATAGAGAGGGAGGAGAGATAGAAATAGAGTGGGGGAGAGAAAAAACGAAGGGAGAAGGAGGGAGAGACTAATAGAGGGATGGAGTTAAAGAGAGTATATATATATATATATATATATATATAGAGAGAGAGAGAGAGAGAGAGAGAGAGAGAGAGAGAGAGAGAGAGAGAGAGAGAGAGAGATGAAAGGAGATAGAAAAAGAGAGATGGAAGGGAAAAAGAAAAAGAAAAAGAGATAGAGGGAGGGAGAGGGAAAGAGAGATAGAGAGAAAGAGCAAGATAAAGAGAGGGAGGGAGACCTTGCTTCACATTTCTTTGTTTTGAAAGCTTTTTATTTTCTCTATTTACTTTTGTTTGTGGAGAGATGGATGGGAAAGAAATAGAGAGAGAGGAGGAGGCAAATAGAGAGATGGAGAAAAGATAAGAATAGAGAGCGAGAAAGAAAAGTAGTGAACTAAAACGGGTAAAGAGAAATAATGAGGAAAACAAAAACATATTGTCTATCATAGCATAAATAAAATGGACAACGATTATGGTTGTAACATCCAAAATCGTGAGATGGTGTTCTATCCCAAGGAATGCACCTATTATGGCCTGTAAGAAGAGTTTGTGGGTCTGTGATGGATGGAGTGCTTGAGCCGATAAACCCATTGGAGGGCATGCTACTAACTGCGCCCTTGATAGCAAAAGATATGGTGGGCCTTTCGAACCTTTCTCCAATCTTGGAGCTTGAGATGGAGACAATGATCGATGCATTACTTTCCATGGATGCGGAGTTATATAATCTATTGAGAGAGGAGGTGTCCCTACCATTATATGATGGGTGCTGATATCTTGCTTAAAGATGCTACTTGCAATCCTAAGTGTATAGGAAAAGTATGGATGAAGCAATGCGAGTATGACCGAGTTGTTCAGGTACATACTATGGTCCTTTGTCTTTGACTCCATTATAAAAACAATTTTCATGCTATTCAATGGTACTTGATTTTTTTTTCAAGTTGCTAGAACATCACATGTTGCCACCTAGAAATGCAATGCTTGACTCTCTTGAAGATGCACGATTGGTGCTATTGACAAATGATTGGTATAGACTACAACAACATCCATACATGTGTCAACGATTGTGTGTTGTTTTGAGGAGACTATGAGAATATGGAGACATGCCCAAAAGTGTGGTGCTCGTAGCTATCGTCGACATGACTTGTAAGTGCAAACCATCTCTTAGAAGGTTCTCAGACACTTTCCACTTACACTGCATGTATGTCACATGTTTTGTATGTTAGACATGGTAAGCTTGACAATATGACATACACAAAATAGATCCACAGATGGAGTCCAATGAATATCAGCACATTCATGTGCATGGAGCCACATTGGCTTCACCTTTCCAGTCTTTATCTGAGAGCCAAAAAATCTTTGGCCCGATCTTGCTATCGATGGCGTGAATGCATTCGGTCTCCGCTCAATGTCTTACAGTATGTGGCCTATAGTCCTTGTAAACTACATCTCACCATGGCTTTTTATGAAGAAAGAACACCTAATCATTAGCTTGCTCATTCCTAGAGGTGCTATAAAGTCAATAACATGGACATCTATCTCCATCCATTAGTTAATAAGCTCAAGATTTTGTGAGAGGAGGGGGTCCTTGTGGAAGACACTAGTAAGCATAATGGTCGGCGGTCTGCTAATATACGAGCCATTCTTATGTGGACCATGCATGACTTTCCAGGATTCATGGAGTGCTCAGGTAAGTGGAATTCCATTCTTGTTTCTGATATCTAATATAGCTCGTTCAAGTTTGTGTTGACTAGATAGGGATATTATGACAGGTCTAGTTACCTCAAGTTATCGTGCATGTCCATTGTGTGGGCAACATTTAGACTCTCGAAGGTCAGGAACCATGAAGAACTCATGGTATATCAAGGACACGTCACTTTCTCACCAGAGGGCCATGAACTGAGGGAAGGTTTTCTTGGACGACCTCCAATACGAATGAATATCCAAAGCTAGTACAAGTTGAAAATGATCCACGAGAGGAGTCACATCCAAATGGAGTGCGATGATTCTCAGTTTTCTATGAGTTTCCATATTGGACCCACTTACAGATCAACCATTTGTTGGATCCCATGCACATTTTTAAGAATGTGGGTAGCTTATTATGGGACCATATCAAACAAAAGAGAGACATTATAGGGGCATGAATGGATTTGAAGGATGTAGGCAAGATGGCATCACTCTAGCCATTATTGAGTTGTGATGGTCACTTGCAAATACCTCATGCTCCTTGGGTCCTATCCACTAAAGAAGAGTATGTGGTGAACCAAATTATCAAGTATATCTACACCCTGATAGATATGCATTCCCTTATATCTACTTTTTCTAAAGATGACTAACTAACATGACTAAAATCCTATGATTGACATAAGATATGCCAAGTTTATCCTAGCCTTGATAGCAAGTAACCTTATTATTTCACTATTTTGTGCCAATTCAATATTCATAATGCTTTAAATTTTTGATAGTTTTTACTCTAGAAATACGCTCGAAAATTTATAAGTTGTCAAATTTAATGCAATGAATCTCATAGAAGGAGATCAAGATATCCTCTATTGAATCTGCAAGGTGGGGAGTGATGGAGATGGTCTCTCCCCTTGAGAAGTACCTACTCACAAGCATACTCATGATACAAACTTACCTCCTTGTACCTCTCTTGGATGAAGTGGACATTGTAGGACTCGTCCATATGCCATGGATGTTCTTCTTGGAGTGCTTTTCATGAAAACCATGAAGGTGTGACATCGAGCTCACGGCGAAGCGACAGCATGGATAAAGTTTTAACTAGTATCGGAGGCATTAGTATATTTCAGAGTGGCCGCCACCAATGGTAGATTCAAATAACAATATGCTATGGACAATGAATGATGATGATAGATTGGTAGGAGATGTGGTGATTGGAAATGAGATAGAAAAGTGGATGGACAGTGCTATGGAGGAGAAAGTGAATTATTTCTGTAACTTGCATCATGCATCCATGGAGAAGTGGCTCACTAAGTATGAGAAGGGCAAAAGAGAGGGAGAGGGAGCATGATCAAAATTTTGACATAGTACACACCATCGACCAGTTTGATATTCCAAGGGCATGGAGGATATACCATGGTTTATGCCTACGAGGTGGTTGCATAAATCTTTGACCGTAGTAGTTACGCACACGCAAAGGGGTAGAGGTCTCTAGGGAGGAGCTAAAATTCTTGAGGGGATGTAATCCAAAGATGACCGTATGCATTCTTTGTTCTTATATCTAGATTTTATACACAATAACTAACCTAACTATTTTGGTGTACATTACAAAATCTACTGTGTAGCATGGTAGCATGGGCAATATTTTCAAGTTGAGCACATCGACAAAATATGCTCCTCCACAATGGAATTTGGTGTTAGGACAAAGTTTGAGCAAGAGAGCCAACTATAGACCACGAATCTGAATACTCTAGTAGATGAGATGGAGTATTTTGGCAACTTGCAAAGTACTATCTCGGTGGATTACCATAGCTTCTCCATGATCATATTCGATGTACAATGATTTAAAGTGGTATTAGAAGGAGTTGGGGCAATTGTTCTGTGAGGTCCATCTAGATTTCTAGAGATAGATTCTAAGAAAAGATGGAATGATTTGTGTGACATGTTTCTCTTATTGAGTCATTGTGACCAGGTGCATTACCTTTTTTATTAATTTTTCCATTGTATGAAATAGTCACAAATGTTGATTCAGTCTTTGAAACACACTTATATGTGATAATTGAACTTGTAATCTTCTATCCCAATCCTTGGCAACCTTGATGGTGGCATGTTGTGCCATCAAAACCTCAAAATGCACGAGTGTATGATAAAATCAATGTCCCCAACCAATATGGACAATGAGAGTATGAAGGTAGAGGGGTTGATGTTGTAGGGGGTGGAGGGCAAGGAGGGCTTAGAGCATGCAAAGGAGACAAGCACAGGTAATGCAAATGAAGAGACAACGTGCCACATGAATAATTCGAGAATGAAGTAGACTCCTCTTTCTTTGGAGACCTATATATAGACCTTCCAGTGTACACGGAGCTATGCCAAGAGTTTGACATGGAGCCATAGGTCGAGTCCTATTTTCATTCACTTGCTCAATTAATTGATAATTTGCTTTTAAGGATTATTTAGTGTATGTGTTTTAATTAACATCCTTTTTTGCATAGTTATATTATCGTGCTTTACCTAAATCCTTATATTGATTATGCTAACATCATTTTCTAACTCTGTAAGTTACCTTTGATGATATCCACAGAAAAGAGCAGGATGAGTCGAGGGATGACAAATGAGGAGCTATAAGAGATCTTCACATGTATATCTCTAGATTAAATGGCCCACTTTAGAGATATGGTAGGCCAGGAGTTGTCTTCGTCATCGTCTAGTCATTGTACATGGTCTACCTTAATATGCTAGGATGCTTCGATCTCCACTAGATAAAGTCAACGCTCTAGTCTGGCCCCGAAGGGAGGGAGTGGTCCTAGGATATACTAGGGAGATGTAGATTTGTGAACCCACTGCCGGTGGTTGCTACTCCTTGCTCTTGTAAGAGGATAGCTCATGTGGGTGTTGTGGAGGCACCAATACAGTGTCCCCGCCTCCTTGGTCTAGTGAATACTTGTTACCTCCAGGGTTTGTCACACATGTAAGGACATCTATTCTTGTGACTCCAAGTTTTACTCAATCGCCCAGCACTGGTGGTACCCTTTATGGGTGCTATTCGGAGAGATACCACCCCTCCAGGTATATAAGATATATAAGAATCTCATGGTTATGCCCAATAGCATGGTTGTAGGTGAAAGAGAGTGTACCTTAGACATATGTCAGTAGGGTACGGATACCTCGTAGATGAGAAAACGAGTATTGTAATCATGAATGTTGAGGGGAGAAGGATAATGGCTTGCATGAGAAAGTTGTTCCTTGGAAAAGTTACTATATGTATATCCTCTACATCACGTGCATTCAAGGCCTATTTATAAATGTCCTTATCTGTGAAATTTTTCTAAATAAAACATAACCCTTTTCTATTAAATCTATAAATAACCCCTTTATATTACATCCTTTTGTATGTAAAAGATGTATAAAAATGGTATTAAAAAATACATTATTTTGAACCCACGTGATGCACACATATATTCATGAGTAACTTATGCGAGAGTTGCCCCAACAAGTATTTAGGCACAAAGTTTTAGACTATTAAAAGAATATACCAAAGGGGAGCAATGACTATATTGTAGCGTCCTTGAATAAGGAGTTTTCGATACCTACGATGACAAAGAGGTTTTCCACAGAATGGATGATGGATTGTATGCGTGCATATATGTCACATAGACGAACTGATGCATGCAAGGTAATCAAGAGTGGCACCTCAAAGCCTAAGTAGTTAGACACAGAGGATTGGTGGAGACTAAGGGAGAGGCCATAGACTCTCCAAGACAGTGGCGACAACAGATGGGGAGGCAGTGAGGGTACGATTGGAGGCAAGGGTCATGTATCATCTGGGGAGGGGCGACCATACTAGGACTTATTTGGAGGATTTTGTAAGTTTTCTTTTGGTTCTTCTCACTTTCTTATTTGGAATATCACTTGTACTAACAACCTTATTTCTAACAATGCTACTTTGTTTTATTTGCAATACTCCATTACAAACCACGATTCTACAGGTTTGGACACTCTATATGCAAAGAGACACGGTCTCACTGCACTTATTGATAAATTGTATGAGCGCAACATCCCAGTAAGTTAAGCCACTTTCTTGTTTGCAGTTATTAGCTTTTTATGATACATTATGTATTGTGGATTAATCTTTGGTTGTTTATATTGTACAATTTGTTCAATGCTCCATTGCATCAGGATAAGCTTTCGAATAGCGAGGAGCTATAAGAGTTGCTTGGATTCATGGAGTGCACATCATTTTCTTTTTTGGCCCCGTGATCCATGCAGGCTCTTTCCATGTAGCATTCCTTAGATATGACTTCTCATTCTTTATATAAACTTGCATTTTGTGATATTTATATATACATTTCCATGTTTGTTTTGGAGTCTCCTCTCTATGGTTCCGTGTAGTTCTATGAGTTGTCATAATCAATCTTGTACTTATTTAAATATTGAATTAGTGACCTTTTTTTTCAACATCTCATGATGCACCTGTCTTAATGATGATTGTGTATTTCATTATATAATTGTTTTATAGAACATTATTCAACACACATGGTGCTGGGAGGTCGTAGGGCATCATGCCACCTAATTTTTTTCTCTACAAACCGTGGCTATTCATGTTGCTAATTTACTGCATGCGTAGCTATGTGCATCGGTATGTGTCAAAATGTGTCACTATTGGCGTCGTTATTTCGGATTTGTAGAGTTGTATATACCGATGCTTTTAGCAATGATAGGGGTATATTTCAAAATGAATATTTGCATCACTTTAAATGTCGATATGTGGCCTGTATCTTGTAGTGAACCCAAAGTGGTCAAAGATAATAACTAATGCTTTGTTCCTTGGTCAAAGTACACATGATCGTTTTGATTTAATAACTCAAATTTCCATGAAATTTAAAGCATTCTAGTATGATGCATACACTATGGAAAGAGAAAATCTTTAGGAATATCATAGGTTATGTTAGTGTGATTGAGTTTCAAAAGTAAATGTTACCACATTCTCATACTTTGCTAATCTGCAAGCACCCTTTCAAGCCCCCCGAAGTGTCTCACTATGACAAATGGGTTTGTGTTGAGTTACTTGATAAAGTAAAATTTCCAACAATACTTGAGACAATTTAAAAATGTAATATGCATGGTCATTTTCATGCATTGAATCCTAATAGTCCTTGCATGCGTGGTGTTGATGTACCAAAAAAATTGCTTGAATATTTGTTCATACAAAGATTGTTGATGATACTAACTATCCCATCTATAGAAGGCAAGATGATATAATGCATATATAAATATAGAGGTCTACTCAATAGTGGCTACTATTAAATATTTGTATAAATATATATACAAGGGACATGATGTGCAATGATTAAATTCTCTTCTAGGGTGGCTTTAATCACGAATTAGATAAGTGCTCATGAAGCAGATAAAATAGAAAGCTATTAGGTTGCAAGACATGTCTCTACTTTTGAGGCATGTTGGCAAATATTTGATTTTCCACTGCATAATGAGAAACTAGATATAGAATTTTTACAAGTGCACTTGCTTGGTGAGAATTATGTGATGTTTCAAGATACATATAAAATTGAAATAGAGAGTATCCAAAAGTCTAGAACTATTATTTTTCAAGAATTCCCGATGTATTGGGTATGGAATGCACAACGAAAGGTTTGGATCAAGAGAAAATGTGGCAAGACATGTGTTGTGGTATCCAGCTGTGGTGAGTGTTATTACTTACTAATGCTTTTGACAATATCTCAAGGTTGTACTTCCTTTGAGGATTTGCGAACTATTGTCAATGTGGTGTATGACACTTTAAGGAGGCTTGCATTGCAAAAGGCAGGTTGGAGAGTGATGATGAGTGGACTCTATGCTTAGCAAAAGCTGCATCCATGTAGACTAGTGTTCAACTTCCTGCTTTGTTTGTTGTAATTTTGGTCTTTTGTGAGCCTACTCAACCTGGCCAACTTTGGAAAAGGTTTTTGGAACCAATGAAACATATGATATTTTATATAAATTACACTAACAGTATGGGCATGTCTCCAATTCTATTCTACAACAAGAGGATTCAAATAGGGCATTATTGTATCTCAAAGATTTATTACATTAGCATGGAAAAAGATTGTCTAAGTTTCTTGGGTTGCTGAATGTTCATAAACCAAATGCTTGATTGCATATCAATCCCTTTTTGTAACATAAAAATGCATATGATATCATAGAGCAGCAAAGTGTTTATGTTTCTATGGAGAACATGTTGAATAATGGACAAATAGTTGCATATTGTATAGTAATGAATGTTGTGGAATCAAACTTTGGAGATATATGATTCCTGGATGGATTGAGAGAATACAGAAAGGCTTTTCTTTATAAGTGTTTACTAGCTAAGTTACGAAATAGTCATCATATAACATTGGCAACAACATCATTTGGTATTCCTACCTTGCTCCTACCTAGAGGTCATACTGCTCATTCGAGGTTCAAAATTCCATTGGAATTAAATAATAGATCCACTTGTAATATTCTTGTTTAAAGTGACTTGACACAACTATTGAGACAATCTAACCTTATTTTATGGGATGAGACTACTATGATGAATTGGTACACCTTCAAGGTAGTTGATAGAACTATGCGGCATATTATGAGGTGCGATAGATAGTTTGGTGGAAATGTTGTTTTGTTTGGAGGAGATTTTAGATAGATCTTGATAATTGTAATTGAGGGCTATTGTAAGGATATTGTTAACGTAACTCTCTACTACTCTCATTTGTGGCAATATGTAATTAAGGTATTAAGGCTATCCAAGGATATGCATATATTTGCAAATAGTGGTACAAAGAATAGTGATTCTAGTGCCTAGATTCAAGGCATAGGTGATGGAGTTAGCATTACAAATGATTGTGACCAGTTACACAAACTATCTAGTATGACCTTGGAGGTGGAATCATCTTTTACACTTGAAGATAAATGTACTGATAATTCTTCTCAGAAACTTGAATCCAAGAAACAATGATTTTTGTAATTGCATAAGACTAATATATATGCAAGGCTTTTAATAGAAAGGTAATAGATACTAAAATAATATCAAGGACAAATATAGTTTTTTTATTCCTAGAATTACTTTCATTCCTAACAAATTGTGTAGAGGCCAGTTCAACCCCCAAGACCCACGGACTGCTTATTGTTTCAAGTGTTTCAAGCCGAGCACTAATGGCTACCTCTCACATAGCCAACATGCTATCTCTCTCTACAAGTGTAGTGAGCTTACCTCCATGCTTGATAAAGTTGCTTCCTCTCCTGAGCACTCCGGTAGCTCCATGATCCAAGTGTAAGCTTCAAGCAAGCTCGATCCTCAAGCTCCACACTTTAAGCTCCATTGTCCCGCAAGCAAGAGAAGAGAAGAGAAGAGAAGAGGAGAATATGGAGATCTTCTCCACCACGATCCCTCACCCTCACCCACTCACTCCCTCACACTCTCACACACTACAACAAAAAGGCCTCATAGACGCACATTTAGATGCGATTTTTGAATATAGAGAAAAACTTACGGGCGTGTCTATCCGCCCGTCTATTTGCGGGTCTACCATTTCGTGTCTATAATCACATGTATCAACGAATTTACACGCACAAATAGACACGCAATAGACGCATATATACACGCGCATATAGACATGCTGGTAGACGCGCTTTTACAAGCACTGATAGACGTGAACGGAAAACAAAAATGTCATTTAAAAAAAGATATTTAATTTCTTTTTTTAATTTGAATTATGAAGCGCGTGTATAAGTGCGTGTAGTCTGCATTATAGACGCGCGAATAAACGCGAATTATCTGCAATTTAGACGCGCTGATAGACGCGCAAAATAGAACTGTAAAAAAAAAAACCAGAGAGCATGTGGTCAACCACATGCTCTCTAGTTTTTTTTTTTCCCCCTCCCATACATCAGATTGTGTATTTGGGAAAAAGACGCACGAGAATTGAAAATAAAAGTCCATGTATTCATTATATATCAAAGCATTTACAAGGGAAGTTTAAGTGCTTGCGACCTAAAGCGTGGCCGCAAGCAGTAGGCTCAAAGAGATATCATACATATACAAGAAAAGAAGGCCTCATGAGGAGGTATGGTGCTCCTCTACGAATCTGAAGAGGAAACATCCTCGCTATTACCACCATGGCTACTAGCGTCGCTATCCCCCTCCTCGCTATGCTCCACATCCGGGTTTACCTACACACACAAAAGATCACGGTTGCTTACATAGACAAGGTGGAGAAAAAGTTATAATTAGTTATACTTTTAATAGGGAAGTAAGAAAAACATACCTCCTCTGGCTGTCGAATCCTCATGGCCCGGTTGTATTGGTCCTCAGTGATGAAACCCTCCTCATAAAAGTGAAGCCATGTCGCTGTACGGTTATGGCCTCGATGGTAACCTATCTCTCTAGGAGTAGGTGTCCTACCAATGATGGTAGTCTGCAAAGCATTTAGAGATATACAAAAAATTATGAGTCACAATATATTAGACTAAAATATATAAAGAATTGAAAGAAATATAAATTTAAAAAAACTAGAAATCAAAATATACTTACAAACTCTGCCTTCCACGACTCTCTGCCGCCCGATCCGTAATGCGACAATCCCATTGTTTCCATTTGGATCCGTCGCGCCTCTGCGTGCTAGCAACTCTTCACTTTCTCAGCTGCTTTCTTCTTGGCTTTCTTCCACTCTACGCGGTGGCACATAGGTGGTTGGCTATAGGCTCCATGCCCCTCCTCCAGCCTCTGTAGTGAGTCCCTGGCCCATGTCATGAGGTGGGATCTTTTGTTGTGAAGCATATGCCTCACTTTTGTACGTCCCCAATCATCCGAGAATCGCTGACCCTCAGGATTTGGGTACCTCCTATGGACCGCCCTCAACACCTCCTGCCACAAGCCGCTTTTCTGATTTTTGAAGGCAATGAAACAATCTTTATACGTCGCATGCACGACGCTCCTCATGTATGCCATTACATCCCTTCTCTCATCATCATGAAAGATGCCACGGGTATCTGTAACTCTATAGTACTGGCGTACAACCTCCTCTACGTGATCTACTGGTGATGGTGATTGCTCGCCACCTCCTAGGCAACCCCCACACAACCCTCGTCCTTCCCCTCGGCTCTTCCTCCTCCCTCTCTGTCGACTGCCCTCTGCCTCGCTGGATGCACGAGCTTCTGCAGATGCACGTGCTTCTACAGATGCTTGTGCTTCAGCCGATGCACGTGGAGCACGTGGAGTACCTGCATATGGAGTACCTACATATGGAGTACCTGTATGTGGAGTACCTGCATGTGGAGTCTGGGAAGTAGTGCCAGGCAAAGACACGAGAGACGTCCCAGACATGACACTGAACACCTCGTCCGCTGTGGGAGAGCGGCCAAGGTGTCTGGTCATCTCTCCCATGAAGTCTTCCCTACTAGGAAAACCTCCAAAAAATGCATTGATCCCCCTACCAAAGGATGCCAATGTATCATTCATGTGATCCACATCTGGGCCATTGCTAGATGAACCAGGATACGACATCTGCAAAAAAAACACAGGAAAAATACAAATTTATTTTGCATACAAAAAATCATATATTACCTACATTTTCAAAGAGCTTTCTTTAGACATTGAGCATAACACTTAAGTGCTAATGCTTCTCTTAAACAAGAAAACTGATAAACACAAACATGGGATTGGCCACATTCATCATTGCAAAAATATATTGTTTACTATCAGAACTGGGAGACCTGGCGTGTGTATCCCCGCGTCTACATTGCAGGTTAGACGCGCCCTCAGACGCGCTCCAGAGTGAACCTTTTGTCCAACGCGTCTATCTGCGCATCTAATATGCAGCACAGACGCGCTGTCAGACGCGCATCCTAGGTCAATGCGCGTGTATAATCGCGTGTAGACTGCAGGTCAACTTTCTGTGTAGCGCGTGTATGATCGCATGTACACTGCAGAGCACACGCACCAGCACACGTGCTCTAAGACGCGCCCTCAGATGCTCTGAGAAGAAACATTTTTCGCGTCTATGTCTGCGTCTACACTGAGATGTAGACGTGCTATCAGACGCGCTCGGTCGACCGATTTTAGGCCGACGACCGCCATTGACGATTTACAAAATGCAATACATAATGGAATCACAAATCCTAAATACACAGACAGAGCAGAGAGAGGAAGAGAGAAACAAAGAGAGAGAGAGAGAGAGAGAGAGAGAGAGAGAGAGAGAGAGAGAGAGAGAGAGAGAGAGAGAGAGAGAGAGAGAGAGAGAGAGAGAGAGAGAGAGAGAGAGAGAGAGTCACCTTGGGTGTTTGGTGTGGCGGGTGGTGGCGCTTCTTCCTTCTCATTCTTCCTCTCCTTGGTAAGTTACCCTCCCTTGATGCTTGCTTGCTTGATTGCTGCTTCTTCTTGTTCTCCTCTTTCTTGTTCTCTCTTTCTTCCTCTCCTTGGCTTTCATTTTTCCCTTCTTGTGTGTTTGAAATGAAAGAAGAGGTGAGTCATGAGGAGGTGAGGCATGAAGAGACTAGGTGAGGCATGAAGAGACTGCATGTTGGCTAAACTCAAGCTTCAGAACTGCAAAAAACGCAAGAAAGGAAATGCGCAGTTTGAAAAGAAATGATTTAAGTATGGTTTGAATTTTGATGTGTGCGTCTATTTTCGCATGTATATGTGCGTCTATTGTTCAGGTAGACGCGAATATAGACGCGTAGTTAAACGCGGATATAGACGCGCATTTGGGATTTATCATAATTTTGTTTTTAAGATAAGTTTTGATAGTGAATTCTTATCATAAGTTTTAATGTATTTATGATGATTTTTGTGTATTTAAAATTAAGATCTTATGTAAACATATGAATGACAACTATTTTGATGTTGTCATGAATTAGGTTTAATCATGTCGACGTCGTCATCACCTAATGCGGTGCAAGCTGGTGAGTCAATGAGGACATCCTCAAGTGAGGATGAAACATTGCGTCTTCATAATCGAGATGCATGGCTATGACGAAAAATTAAATGCATGTGTGATCGTTGTCGAGGGTGTATTTTTCGAGCACGTCGAATTGCAATGTCACACCTCAGCTTGTATGGAGAATGGGACTGAGAAAAATCACCGGTATTCATTGTTTTTTTTGACCACTAAGATTGCATGTCTATGTTACGGGAATTATATATCAATGTATATGAAACTCCCTTTTGTGGTTGAGCAGGATGCGGTGCCACATCCTCAGATGCTCCCTCCCGGGCGTCAAGAGGCTGCAAAACGTCAATGCGAGGAGGCAGAGTCTTCAAGAAGAGTAGAGACTGACGACCATGATAGTAGCCCTCATGAAATGCCCCATCAAGTCGTAGAGGATGAGATTTTGGACAACATGGTACACCATCTATTTTCACAACCGGTTCAGGGAGAAGGTCACTCTATGAAGCCAGATGATCCACTATATGTAGCATCATCTACTCCGTTGTATGAAGGTTGTACGTACTCCGTTCTTCGTGCGTCCCTCGAGATACTTAACTTGCAAACAATTTATGGATGGAGTAATGTCAGTTTGGATGCGTTATTGAAGTAGGTATCAATTCAGTTTGGCTTATATATGAATCATAATATTAATTGTTAATTCTATTTTAAAATCAAACAGAAATATATGTTGGTGGTTTTTTAACTCACTTTTAAAAATATATGTAGGTTATTATCACAAATGCTTCCAAAAGGAAACAAATTGCCAACTAAGAGAGAGCAAGCAAGACATTACTTGACATCTCTGGGAGGCCTCGATTATGTCAAGATCCATGCATGTGTCAATGATTGTGTCTTATTTCATGGGATTCATGAGTTCACATGAGAGTGTCCTGTTTGTGGCGAATCAAGATACGAAGTGGAGATGAAGTCAATGGATGTGCCTCGTAAGGTTTTGCGACATTTTCCGATTGTTCCACGTATAAAACTTATGTTCAAGTGTAAGTCTATTGGAAAGCTCATGTCATGGCATGCTAGTCATCATTCAAGTGGTTTTGTAATCATTGACTCTACAAAATTTCACCAAAACAAGAATGACACATTAGTACTACCTCAACAATGCGAGCAGGTATATATGCAAAGGCTAATTTTTTTATATGTATACATGTGATATATATACACAATATAATAAGTACTTAAGTTTTTTGCTTTTGTTTTTCAAATACAGGTTGTGTATCATCCACTGGTAAATAATAACTGATGGTGGTATGTCATCCCTATATCTAATCGTTCAAAACCAATATATGGTAATATTACCGACATGGAGATAGCAGATGACAATCCAACAATTAATGATGATGTGTATGATGACACCATAATGGATGATATGCGTGATATAGTACAAGATGAACCTCGCGAGGATGTTCAAGGAAACGCAAAAGAAGACAATAATGTGATTGTCGATGATATTGATGAAGTTATTGAGCAATATAGCAACACATCTGATAGTGGGATAGACTTATTTGTTTCGTTACCTCTTGGTAACATAGACCTAGAAGTAGATAGTTTAGCAAGGGCTAATCTCATTGAAGATGAGATTGATCATTCACTGTAACATACTTAATTTGTTTATTGATTCAATGTGTATTCCTAATTCTATGGTTTTTATCATGCGCACACGTGCATACTCAAGAATCAATAGTCAATTTTAAAGCTAAATTGAATTTTCCATAATAAAAAGGAAGTATCTTTTATCATCTTCAAGTACGTAGAGAAATTACGAGATACATATTGCAATGCTTGCTACTAATTGTAAGGTTTTTGTCGCTTGCCGCTAATTACTTATATCATGCTTGTCAACTGGAGGAATTGCTATTCATTAGAGAGCAATGAAAAAGTAATTATTAACTCTATTTTTTTAATTTAATGATTCAATGTGTATTCTTAATTCTATGATTTTTATCATGCGCACATGTGCATGCTCAAGAATCAATTTTAGGTGGTTAAATAATTATTAACTTTGGTTTTTTAATTATGTGAATTGCTAATTTTAGTGGTTAAATAATTGTGCGTCTGCTGGCGCGTCTATATTAGCGTCTATTTGCGTGGATATATAGACGCAAAATTCGCGTCTATATACACGCACATTTACATGCACTTATAGACGCTGTGATAGATGCGCCCGACTTTGCGCGTCTAACATGCGCGTCTATGCCTCATTTCTGTTGTAGTGACACTTCCTCTCTCAAGCACAAGCTCAAGCAAGCAAGAAGAGGAAGAAGAGGAGAGCTACTTTTGGCCACACACAAGAATGAGTTTCTCATTCACTTTTTAACTTTATATACAAAACCCTAAATCACTTTTGGGCGGTCAACCCCTTATCCCCTTTTTACATGGCCAGCCGTGGCTTAGGCCCTTTTTCCCATTGTCCTCCTATCTTCCTAGCTTCCTTCCTAACATCCATCAATCTTTACAATTTGCATGGGTGAGAGCCCGCGACACTCTTAAAATAAATCATGGTGCGCCTTGTGCTCTTTTACAAACTTGCACTTTTTCTTGTGCACCTCTCTCCTTGATTTAGGAGTTTTTTACACTTCTTGTGTTTCCACATTCTTTTTAGCGCGCCTTCATCTTCCATTTCACTTTTGCCTTGGCCTTGTTTTTTGCTTTAGATTTTCTAGATTTTCCACCTTGTTCGTCTGAGGGTTAACAAATTGCATTTTCCGTTTACAAAACAATGACAATTTTCTATTCAAGTGTTTGCCATGACAATTAACAAGGCAGAAGGGCAAACTTTGTTGTTGGCTTTTACTTTAAAGCACTTCTGTTTAGTCATGGTCAATTGTATGTTGCATTTTCAAGGGTAAAATCTTCGTCTGATGTAAAAATTTTATTGGAAGAAACTAAATGGGCTACAAATATCATTAGAAATATCATGTATACAAATGTAGTGCTATAGAAAGTGTGATGATATAAATCTTATTTTCAAGGAGATAAATTTGTGCATATGTTCCTACTACTTGGCTCATGCATTTTTTTCCTTTTTGATGTGTTTGAAAAATGGATTTTTCATTGTAGAGAGAAGCAAGTTTTCTTAGTACTTGACCTTTGCATATGCCTATTTGAGCTTGGGGATACTATCTATCTTATGAGTATCAAAACCAATTGCAAAATACTTTATATGCAATAGCAAGATATGATATCATAAGAATGACATTAGCTAGAGTTATTAAGTGTGTGGAGTTTGATGACAATATAGACATTATGTTTCCATTGTTTATTGAAATAGTATATTTAGGCTATACTCACTACTTTCATGTTGACTTTGCTACATGTGATGTGAATCAAAAGTTTAGATGTTGTCCTACCGATAGGATACCTATAAGTTGGGAGAAGTATGAATTTAAGGATCTAAATTACTATGTAGCCTTGCATTGGGGTCACATAGCACCTACAACATGGTTAATGATTAGTAAGCCAAGTTTTTTATACTATTGTTTTCTAATGAAAATATGATATAACATTTTTAGTTGATTTTACTTTGTTTTATTATAGTCTAATGATCTTTGTTATTGTTATGTGATTTTTTTTTTCATTAAATGTGTAAGAAAGTGAGGGAAGATTAGCATCTCATCCACCATGCTAATACACAAGAGCAAATTGCAACTTTGGGTACTACTTCTCCCTTCCGTATTGTGCATGGAGATAGAGTTTATCCAAATAGTTCCATGAGAAAGAGAACCCTTCACTTTGAGTAGATCTACCAAAGAAAGTCTCCTTCATCTTTTTGACATTGAATCTCTTTTGTATCACTTGGAAATAGTTTCTACTATATTTTATTGTTGATGCCAAGAGTTTGTCTACATGTTTTAACATTCTTGCTTTAATATACCCTTATGTGTATCATATGGTTAGATTTGCATGCAAGTAATTTAAGTGATGTAGTTTTGACTCTATATATATGTGTGTGTATGTAGAGAGAGAGAGAGGTATAGACTTACATTACTTCTTTCATAATACCGCTTCAGGATAACTTCATGTGATACACCTTTGAAAATGTTGCAAAGAGGCCTAATGTTTGTTGCATATAAATAATATATGTACTAATATTAGTAAAAATATCTATATTTTTTTATTTTGGCCATAGTTTGTTAATATGCGAGAAGAGCCAAAATGATGCCAAGCTTGATTCCTAAACATAATTTAATATTCCCCAAAAAAGAGCTAACTAATAAATGCTTCTCGCTTGCATTCTCTCTCTCTCTCTATATGTTGTGCAAGTAGCCATACCAGATCACACATACACACACATACTCTCTCTCAGAGTTGCAATGGAAGTAGGGCTGAGAGCCGTTGCTTTCTCTCTCTCTCTCTCTCTCTCTCTCTATGTAGTGGAGGAAGGGCAACGTCTCTCTCTCTTTCTCTCTCTATTGGTGGAGGAAAGGCAAGGAGAGAGAGAGAGAGAGGGATAATGATTAGAAGAGTGAAAATACACAAAAAAAGAGAGGTGAGAGAGGGGGGAGAGAGAGGCGAGAAGAGAATAAAAATAAAAAGAGAAAGAGAGAGGAGAGAGAAGCATTTGAAGGGAGAGAGAGGTGAGAAGAGAGAAAAGTTAAAAATTTTAAAAAGAGAGAGGGTGAGAAGAGAGAGGAGGGAAGGAAGAAGAAGAGAGAGAAAAATATATGAGAGAGAGAGAGAGAGAGAGAGAGAGAGAGAGAGAGAGAGAGAGAGAGAGAGAGAGAGAGAGAGAGAGAGAGAGAGAGAGAGAGAGAGAGAGAGAGAGAGAGAGAGAGAGAGAGAGAGAGAGAGAGAGAGAGAGAGAGAGAGAGAGAGAGAGAGAGAGAGAGAGAGAGAGAGAGGCAAAAGAGAAATGAGAAGAAATGAAATAGAGACACAGAGAAGGATAAAATAGGAAAGAGAAAAGAGAAATAAAGAAAAAAGAGGAGAGAAAGAGAGAAGGAAAGAAGAGGGAGAGAGAAAAGTGAAGTTACGTTGCATATGGCAAACGATGAGTAATATCAATGACCGTACACATTCTGTATTGAAAGATGTCGACATTCGCGACTTGAAAATGACCCAAGAATAGCTGCGCACTGCGCCTGAGAGTACTAACTCATGATATGAGAGAGAGAGAGAGGGAGAGAGAGAGAGAGAGAGAGCGAGAGAGGAAAAGGCGATGGGGAGGCAAGCGCATGGCTGACTGAGGCTACCCTGTGGAAGGCCGCGTGGTCACTTTATTGACCGGTTGCATGACTTGAATAAATCTCAAAGCCCCATTCTTTTTGGGCACAGTAAACCAATGATTTGAGTACGGGGCTAAAGAAGGCTCCAAGATCTTCGTGCGAATCTTTTCATTTAGCAAATCCATCAGCTTTGGCAAGTAAGCTTTAGGCACTGGAATAGTCCTCAAGTTCCATGGTACATGTGGCACAGTAAATATGACCATACGAGAGACAACATTTGGATCCACACAACCTATTTTACTTGGCTGAAATGCAAATGTCTTTCCATGCCTAGCCAACATCCGCATAAAACAGTCTCTCTCAACATGCAAAAGAAACCCTTCTACACCAACTTTCAATTCCTGTAATGTTTCAAATGTAAACTGATGACCTATATCTTTAGGATCCCCTAAGCTTAGCTACCTTGACACTTTTTCATACATACCCTCACTCTTTGGTGGAAGTCGCAAAGCAATTGGTTTCACCTTTTTGTCAAGTATCTTATACTTTGTCTCCACAAGTGCTTCAACCCATTGTAACTATCAGCTCGGCACACACACCCACCTCCCTCCCTCACTCTTTTCCTCCCTTCTTATAAGAACTGTTGCCTCTATCTTAAGGTATAACTGGCAATAGCTAGCTAGCTAAGTATACAGAACTCTACATCCATAGTGTCTGCAGGCGCGACAGCTGCTGCTTCCACTTCGAGCTGCTGTGGTCGATCATTGGTAGATGTATCATAATGGTGTATCATAATGGTGTATCATAATGATGCCATCTAGTTAAAATCATCATCAGCATGTGGCCAGCATAACTACTATGATAATGATCAGTGTTATACTCCTATCATGGGTTCCCATGAATTAGTGACAAAGTCCCGGCAGGGCGACGGTGATGATGACGATGACGCGTCCCCTGACATCGCCCCCGCCGCCTCCAGACTCCAACTGCTCCTCTCATATTAAGTCGTGATCAATCTAGGCTGTAATGTACTATTAGTATAAGGATACACTAGAGCTTCCAGAATCCGGATGCCACTGTGTAGCAGTGTCATAGTGGTCTAAATGTTTGAAGTCTATAATCTGCATGCATCACTATTTCTCTCTCATATACATTTGGGGAAGAGAACTCGATGTTGTGTCAATGTGAACACATGCAGGACATACTAAAATTATTTTGAGATACGAACATACTAAAATCTGATTTGCAGATTAGTTAGTTTCTCGCGACTCAACTTGTATTTCCTCAACTATATATAAAATATGCTATTTAAGCTAATCAATTTTATAGCGGCATGGTAATATTGAAGGTGGCTTTTTCACAAACATGTAGTGGCTTTTTAACGAACTTGGCACACATAAAGGTTTTTCAAGATTTGTGGTTCAAACTTAAAACACTTGTAAGATCAAAACTTTACTTCTACGACCAACAACTTTACTTCCAATATTTGTGCACCTATTTGCTACATATGTTGTAATGTTGGGTGTCGTCTCTCTTTAATTCTCTCTTAATCATGCCATATGCACTGTAGTTGTACTAATATAAGGACAAACATTTTGATCATAATTACTAATTTTGTCTAATACACGTGATAACAATTCATAATTACTAATTTTGTCTAATATGTATGTGACTTCTACAATATCGATTCTATACCTCAATCAAGATAGTTAGATCATGAATATGTTAAAATGAACTCTTATAGATAAGGGAGATACATCCTTGAAGATGTTTGTGCGGTTTTACCCATATGCTATAGTTGATAACAAAGAAATATTCTTTCTTAGTCCCAAGAATGGACACAACTTGCATAGCAAAGGCATCTTGACTTGGGAAGACTTGTGGAATCCTTATGATTTGAATTGGATTATTGCAGATGAGGTAGCAAGGAGTTATTCTCTTTCTAACAAGGAGAAAGAATGGTTAATCCTTATCTCCACCAAGATTAAGGACAACTAGATTTACATGGAAATTTCCTTCCTTCTCTCCACCAAGATTAAGGACAATTGGCCAACTTCTCCCTGATTACCATATCAACCTTTGCATGGAATTTTCTTTCGTGAATGATCCTTTGACTAAAACAAAGAATCTACCTTCATTTCAGAAGGAAGATTGGATCCCTAAAGTGCATTGTTTTTGGAAAAAATCCAATCACCCCTTTTCCATTAAGAAGTTCAAGAGTTTAGTCCTAGCCTCTTGGAGTGCTGCTTCACTTGCTAGGCACCATCTTTTTCTTAGAGAATTATCACAGTCAAAATACCTACCGAAGGTGAGATCATTGGTTGGATGCATCTTGATAAACACTATCTTTTGTGTCTGGGATTTGAAGACAATGTAATTCACCTATTATGGGCCTACAAGGTAGTTAGGAAGCTATGGAAAAAAATCCAAGATTGAGGCATGGTAGATCATCAAGAGTACGACCCTCTCCAACTCTCTATCTCTCATTCTATCTTGTTTATCTCTTCCTTACTCTCCCTAGAGAGTAGCAACATATCCAAAATTAACCCTTTTTTGCTTGTTAATATGACCCCTTTATAGCCTTTTCAAGGCTCTAATCTACCTCGTCCATTCTTGTATGGCATGGGCTACCTACTAGGCACCTAAACTATCCCTTTCTCTCACTTTACACGGTGAAAACTACACACCCATAACTATGCTTCTTACTCCTCATCCACTACATTCATGTGTTTGAGGGGAGATGGCTAATTAGTAGTTGCAATCATGATGATTACATTGATGATGTGGGTGATGGCTACAAGATTGCCAACTTTATTGGTCTTGTGGTTTGATTCAATTTGATTCCTCCCCAATCAAATTCATAAATTTTAAGGTGCTTTTATCCTTAGAAGGATTCGATTATTCTTAACCCTTATTCATATATCCCATGAACTCATGAATGAGGTTGGGGATATTACATTAGACTAGCAATTTTAGGAAGAGCTAAATGTTTGGCTATCCGAGGTCATCATCCTAGAACCTAACTTAACATGTTTTTAGGACATCGAAGTGAGAGTTTACAATATGGGTAAAGGGGTTGATGCATTCAACTCCCCCTCATTTCTCACTCTCATTGAACCAAGTGTGACACTAGTGTTCTTCGGTTTAAGATGTTTTATATAAGTAGCTACCATGGGCTAATGTTCAAAATTCTATTAGGAGACCTTACAAGTTAATTAGAGCCCCCTTTTCACATTGATCCATGTGGCCTGGACATTCCTTTGTGAGGGTAGATTCAAGTGATTCTAGGTCACAAAGTTAAAATATTCCTCAATAGTTTTAGATAGAGTTACCTAGATGCATCCTTTAATGCACTAGTTAAAAAGTGCTATGAGAAATTTGTCACATAGGCATGTTACATGTGTCTCTCTTTCTTCCTTTCTACCCCTTCCTATTCTATTCCTCTCTATATCTCCTTCTATCTTATGTGTCTCTTCCTTACTCTCCCCCCCGATAGTAGCAACATGTACAAACCAGACCTGTTTGGCTTGCTAGTAAGTCCTCTTTATATCATTTTCAAGGCTCTAACCTACTACATCCATTCTTATATGGCATGGGCACCTTGGCTAGGCACTTGAACAATCCATTTTTCTCTCTTTATATGGTGATGACCATATATAGCAACTCATCGCCATAACTAAACTTCTTTCTCCTCAACCACTTGGGTTCATCTCTTCAAGGGAGGTAGCTAATTAGTAGTTGCACTCAATGACGATTGTGATGATAACTAATATGGGTGAGGATTACAATGATTGCCATATTTTCGATGGACATGGTATGATTCAGCTAGATTTGTTTCCAATTAAATTGATAAATTTGAAGGTGCTTTTATCCTTATAAGGATTTGATTATTCTTAACCCTTGTTCATATGTCCCATGAGTACGAGTGTGAGGTTGGGAATATTACAATGCTATTCTAGGTCAAGGGTACCTTAGTTAAGGGAAGGCGAGTTAATAGCCTCTATATTTTCCCACTCACAAATTTCATTCACTTAAATATTTTTTGAAATTCCTTATTTCAAATGAAAAATAAAGATATTTTTACTTAAAGTCTATTTTACTTAAAGTTATATTTTATTTTATTTAAGATTATTTTATTTAATGTTAAAATTATTTTACTTAATAAAATCTTAATTTAATTTATTAAATTTTAACTTAAATCTTATATTATATTTAACATTTATTTATATTTAATGGTTTTATTTATTCATTATTTCACTTATATGATTTAATATGAAATATACAAATTTTAGTTAATCATTTGGATTTCTTAAACTTGATCCCATAAGAGATGCTTGAGCTATATTTTATATTGAAATAGCACATTGTAGCTTATTTGTTTCATTTCTTTATCATTTTCATTACAATTCCTTGGTTATAGAGAGAGTGATAATTAGAAATGAAAGTGTAATACAACCCCCACTTTTACATGGAATTTTTATATCTAAACAAATATTCATAAGAAAAGCTCTTTCATATGAAAGAATGTTTTGTAAGAATCACTTTTTTGTTCATTGTTTCATATGAAATATTTTTCATGTAAAATTTTTCTTCAACTAATCATTCTCTTAATCCAATATGGTAATCATCATATTTGCCAATGTGTCCCTATGTTATACCCCATATTTTTGGGGGTCAATATATAGTAGTCCCATATTTTATATATTATATAAATCTCATATTCGTGTTAATTCAACCATGGTCTAGGCTTGCCTCCGATAGATAGGATTGGGTAGACTTGGAACTTCTAAATAGTAGACATGCCAAAGAGGGGAAGACATTGAGTAAGGCCTACTTGGTAGTGTGTAACCTTACATAAACAACAATAATGCATTGTTGATCAAATAATCATGGAAATGGTAAAACTTAAAGGAGTCATGGATTGGTGTAAGACAATTATAGGTAGTAAATAGTCATGGGCAACTTTTTAGGATAAGCCTTTGTGCAAATAAGCTTGCCTAGTTGAGGGCTAGTAGTCTCTCGAAGCACTCTTTTGCTAGCCTGAGTAAGTTAAAGTCTAAGTGTGTTAACTTAGTCTTATGCTCATGTATAACAGATTGTATGTATAGGCAAGCTCACATTCACTCTTGAGTATGGATAGGTTTGATTCTAGGTGGACAAGATGGGTAGGCTCAATGGTAGGAAAGCCTTGAGATCAAATAGGTGGACTTGAGTCCTATTGATGTTAACAATAAATGTGGAAGAAAAGGTCAAAACAAAGTTAAAGAAAAGTCAAAGTCAAAGTGTTAGATTTTGAAGCTTCAAGACATTATTTTTGGGTATTTAGATTACTTCATATGGTGGATACATAAATTTATTCATTATGATATTATTTCATGAAAACTAGGCTCATATTTATGCATATTTCGATATTTCCTACAACTATATCTAAGGCACTTTTGATTGTTGTGTAGACAAATTTCATAGTCTAAGATAGGTCCAATTGAACTTATGGTAAAGCGTTAATTGGAAAAGCATTTTACCTAGCTCCAAAAAGTGGAACATTGGTGCCCAACAGGTGGTGGGAACCCTAAAAATGCAAAAGTGAAGTGTAAACCTAGTTCCAAAAAGTGGAACACCGGGTGCCCAAAAGGTTGTGGGAACCCTAAAGATGCAAAAGTGAAGTGCAAACCTAATTTACAAGGGGCCCAACCCTAACCCTAATTTTGGTATATATAAGGATAGGAGAGATCAGTTGTAATCACCCATGTTTATACATCTATGCTACTGAAGATCTACCAGTGCAAGTTTTGAGCAATCATTCTCTTCTTCTATTCTATCATCTTGTATCACCAGAGTTTGAGGTTATGTGTGCAGTTTTGAGATTATAACAGAGTGAGAATTTGATGAGATAAATCTCTTCACCATCTTCTTCTTCTCCTTTTTATTCTGTGTTTTCTTCTCTCGATGTGGTATACTTAGTGGTGTGGACATGAAGGAGCGAAGCCTTTGGATTGTAGTGCTTTGGATCGTGGAACCATATTTGAGCCTTCAAGCCATTGAACTACAATGTGGGAAGATAAGTTAATGAGTTACCTCAAAGCTAGACTTGTGTTCTAGCTTTCTACGCTTAAAGGGAAGGATACAAGTTTGGTTAGTGAAGGCCCCAACTGATGTACGTTTATCCTAGTATTTTTTCTTGCTACTATCGAGACAAAGGGTGGTGCAATTGCTAAGGTCCTCACACTCCTATCATGTAACAAACTAAAAGGTTTAACATTGGAGTGTCGACTGAGTGTGGATTGGATTAGCCAAAGGATCACTCACTTGGCACTCATAGCTTGCATGATCCAAAATGTGTATGACTAGGTTAGGAGGGATTTAATTTGTAGAAGAAAAAAGAAACAGTTTTGTCCAAATTTTAAGGACAAAATACTAGGTTAGAAAAAACACAAAAAGTTAAAAAGTAAACCACAAGAAGAAACAATAAGAACACAAAAAAAATCATGCGAAAAAATTACATACACAAGGCCTCCTCCAAAACAAATGCAAAAAAGCACGAGTCGGTTGTATTACTTGAAAAGAGAAAGAAAAATCAACTCATCCTTATAAGGCAACACAACTTTTTTTAAATTTTCTAATAAATTATTGTAAATAGAAGTATGATCATTGAAGTAACAAAACGATTATTGTTGTGGCAAGAATGAGAATTGTTGTAATGGCCAAATGTTGATCATCAATATTGTGACCTCCATTATGCTACAATCACAAGGTCTTACCATCTTCACCCAATCTCATCATCATCTTCATTAATCATGAATGCTACTTTTGTGCTCCTCTTTGTAATAATCTCTTAATGGTTGCCATGCATGTTTCATCATTGTTGGAAGAATTAGATGTAGGTTTTGTGTTTGCTTTATACTAGCCTAAGTATTGGTAGAATTTGTAGGCATCTTAGTAGGGACTCAATACGTGGCACAATCATTCGGGTAAATTTGGTTGCATGTTGGATTGTAATGATTAGGATAATTAGGGTTTTGTCAAGCTAGATGTGAGAACCCTCTTCAACCTTGAGGTGCATGCTTTGAGAAATTTTGCATGAGGTTGCATGATGCCACCAAGTTAATAAATGCTCAAGAAATATTAAATAAGTAGACTCATCAATGAAATGAAAATTTTTGACACATTGGCATATTTTGATATTATTAACTATGAGAAAAATTAAAGTAAATTTAATCTATAATGTTAAAAGATAAGAAAATCCACATATTATCTTAAAATGGACTCTTTAACATTGAGTCTATAAAAATTAGTAGTGTATATATGTTTACTTGAAAATGTATCATTTTGTAATTTTACAACATATTTATTTAATATAGGACTATGTTAGGCCTTATCTATAAGAAATAGGGAGAAAAAGTGCTTTAAAAAAACTTTTAGTCTACCATATCTATGAAATGTGCCAATTTGACTCAGAGGCAAATCCCTAAAGATTTTCTAGAGCTCCTCATCTATCATCCCTCAGCTCACCCTACTCTCTGGATTGTCTATTAGGACTTGCACATCCAAAAAATGATATTAGTATAATCAATAGAAGAGTGAAGGAGAAGCACGATAATATATATTTGCAAAGGAGGATGTTAATTTAAAAATATGTAATAAAGTATCAATATAAGTGAATAGTCGGGTTCTAGAACTCCATGAAAAGCTCTTGACATATCTCAACATAGATTGAAAGGTCTTTGTATAGGTCCCCACAAAAAGAGGAGTCTGCCCCATTCTCAAAGTATTTTATATGCTAGTCTCTTTGTCAAGATTGCCCATGATTGTCTCCTCCGCACACTGGAAGCCCTCCTCATCGTCCACCCCCCACAATAGCAACTTCTCTATTTGCATACTCTCCTTGTGTATGCTAGGGATATTTCTTTCATCATATACTCGAGTGCTCTGAGGTGTCGATAACACAACATATCACCAACCAGATTTTTGGGGATTTGGATAGAAGATTTCAATAATATCAAATAAGAGCCTATCACAAAGAATGAAAAAGTATTTGTGGGTATTTTGTATTGTGGAAAATTTAACAAAAAGATCATGCACCTGTTCATAGTGACCTGACAAGAAAACTGTGTCACATAGATTGTTTCATCTTTTCTCAGAGTCACCTCCAAGAATCCAAAGTGTCCTTACCAAAGGATTGCCTCTTCTCCTTCCAATAACATTTTAAATCATTATATATCGAATATCATAATGGGAAAAACTATGGTAATCTACTAAAATAATACTTTACATGTTGCCAAAATACTCCATCTCATCCACTATAATGTTTGGATCTGTGGCCGTCGTTGACTTTCTTGCTCAAACTTCACCGTGATACCATTGTCAGTCATGGAGCATATTTTATCGATGCACTTAACTCAAAAATGTCGCCCATGTGACCATGCTACACAATAGATTTTGTACTATACATTGAAATGCCTAGGTTAATTGTTATGTACAATTGATAAATACAACAACAAAGAAAACATGTGGTTACCTTTGGACTACATCCCCTCGAGAACTCCAACTCCTTGCTAGAGAATGCCATCCCTTGGCATGAAGGTACGAACAATTCATCATGAAACTATCTCATAGACATGAACCACGACATCTCCTCTATGCCCTCGGAATATGGAACTGGTCCTGGCATGTACTCAGTTGAAATTTCGATACTATCTCACATTTTCTTTTAGGTTGCTTATGTCTATCAAGACGCTTCTCCATGGATGCATGGTACAACATAAAAAATAATTCACTTTCTCCTCCATGGTGCCATCCATCCTCTTCTCTATTCCATTTTTGATCATCACATCTCCTCTTAGTCAAATATAAACCAGCAATGTGAGATATCAATAACAAGCATGAAAGCTTATTTACTTTAGCTCTTTTTAAATCTCAAAAAGCCATGCATGGCCCAATAAGAATGACTCGTATATTAATAGATTGCCTTCCAATATGCTTGCTCATATCTTCCACATGTAATCTCCTCCTCTCACAAAATCTTTAGGTCGTTAACTAATGGAAGAAGATAGATGACCATATTCTTAACTTTGTAGTGACGAGAAACGAGCAACCTGCAATGATCACATATCCTTTCTTTGTAGAAAGCCATGGTGGGACATTGTAGTTCACAAGGACTACTGGCCACACACTATAAGAAGTCGAATGGAGTTTGAATGGATTCATGCCATCCATAGAAAGGCTAAGTCAAAGATTCCTTAGCTCTCCTACAAAGCTTGGAAAGGTGGAGTCAATGTCACCCCATGCTTGTGAGTTTGTAGGTATTCGTTGGATTCTATCTATGGACCTATTTTATGCATGTCACATTGTCAAGCTCACCATATCTGATATGTAAAACATATGATGAATATGCAGTATAAGTGGAAAGTGTTTCAGAGTCTTCTCTGAGATAATTTGCCCCTATAGGTCTTGCCAATACTTGTGAGAACTACACTTCTGACATGTTTTTATAAACTCATATTCTCCTCGAAAGAGCACACAATCATTGATACATGCATGAATGCTATTATAATCCATACCAAGCTTTTGTAACATTTGTTGTGCATCATCATGAGACTCGGACATTGTATTTTCAGATGATAGTATGTGATATTTTAGTAGCGTTTAAAAAAATTCAAACACCTTTGAAGAAATAAAGAATTTTTCTTATTTATACATAAAGATAAAGGAGCATAGTATGTACCTAAACAACTCGATCACACTTGAATCACTCCATCCTTATTTTGCCTATATACTTAGGAGCACAAGGAGCATCCTTGAGCGAGATACCCGATATCCAACCTATAATGGTATGGGCATCTCCTCTCTTAATGGATTGGATGACGTGGTATCCATGAGTAGTAATGCTTCAATCATAGCCTTCATCTCAGGCTCCAATATTTGAGGAAGATCTGGATGATCCCTAATGTCTTCTAGTATCAAGGGTGTAATTAGTGGAATGCTCTCTAATGGGTTTATTGGCTTGGGTGCTCTTTCCACTATATGGCAACAAACTCTTCTTATGGGCCAAAATGGGTGTATTGCTTGAGATGGACCAATACCTCTCTATGGACATTTCTAGGAAACATTTAATTTTATTGAAGTTGTTTCAACTAGAGTTTGATTGCAAAGCATGATTGATACACACATTGCTCATTGTGAACTCAAAGTCCAAGACCACTCGATCAATGATTTTCCATTGAAATTCTTCGAAGCATCACACATGATCTATAAACAAGTGATGTTTTTATCTAATTGTAAGTTTGCAATAAGTGCAAGGACATAGGACATGCTAATTGAGATATATCTCTCAATCTCAAATGTTGCAGCCCCTCATCGTTGTTCATTTTCTCGATGGCATAGTAAGAAATACACTTCTCTCTCTCTCTCTCAAATCATCAGTCTCTCTCTTCCTCCCTCTTCCTCCCTTCTTATCTTTGTATTTTTATGTAGTTCTCTTTCTACTTGTCCCTCCCTAGACAGACATATATCCCTTTCCCACTCTCTTTCTCCCTTCCTCTCTTATCTCTCTCTATTCATTTTTTGAGTGTCCTTTCATTTTTCTGTCTCTCTCTCTCTTTTCCTGTTTCTTTGTTTTCTTTCTCTATCTTTCTTGTTTTCTCTCTCTCCCTCCGTATCTTTATTTCTCTCCTCCCTCTCTCTTTGTTTTTATTTCTCTCTCTCCCTCCCTCCATCTCTCTTTTTCTCTATATGCCCCCCTCTCTCTCTCCCTCATCCACATCTCTATTTCTCTCCCCCTCTCTCTTTGTTTTTATTTCTCTCTCTCCCTCCCTCAATATCTCTATTTCTCTCTCTCTCTCTCTCTCTCTCTCTCTCTCTCTCTCTCTCTCTCTCTCTATTTCACTCTCTCCATTGCTCTCTTTGTTTCTCTCTCCCTCATCCACATCTCTATTTCTCTCCCCCCTCTCTCTTTGTCTCTATTTCTTTATCTCACTCCCTCCATATATATATATATATATATATATATATATCTCTCTATTTCACTATCTCTCAATCCCTCTGTCTGTTTCTCTCTCGTTGTTTCTATTTCTCTCTCTCTCTCCCTCCCTCCCTCCATATCTCTATTTTTTTCTCTCTCTCTCCCTCTCTCCCTCTCTCTTTCTTTATTTCACTATCTCTCCATCCCTCTATTTGTTTCTGTCTCTCCCTCTCTTTCTTTCTCTCTCCCCCCCCTCTCTCTCTCTCTATTTCACTATCTCTCCATCCCTCTCTTTGTTTCTCTTTCTCCTCCCTCTCTTCTCTCTTTGTGTCTCTCCCTCTATCTCCTTCTCTCTCTCTATTCTCCATTCTTCTCTTTATATTCCTCCCTCTCTTCCTTTACCCTCACCATCTTTATTTTTATCTATTTTTATTTCTCTTTCTCTATTTCCATATTTCTATTTCTCTCCCCCTCCCTCCTTGTATTTTTTATTTTTATTTATCTTTACATGCCTCTTTTTTCACTCCCTCCTTTGATTTTTGTATTTTTCTCTCCCCTCTGTATTTTTGTTTCTCTCCCCCTCTTTCTTTGTTTCTCCCTCCCCCTCTCTCCCCTCCCTGTTTCTCTCCCTCCCTCTCTATTTTTGTCTCTCTTCTTCCCTCTCTCTTTCTCCCCCTCCTTTCCTCTCTCTCTCTCTCTCTCTCTCTCTCTCCATTTTCTTCTCACTTCTCCTCTCTTTATTTGATTCTCTCCCTCTCTCTCCTTCTCTCTCCCTCCCTCTCTCTCTTTCTCTCCCTCCCTCTCTCTATTTTTCTCGCTTCCTCTATACTCTCTCCCTTTGCATCTTCATTTCTTTTCCTTATCTCTCTTTGTTTCTATGTCTTTCTCTTCCTCCCTCCACCTCTATTATTCTCTCTCCTCCCTCTCTCGACCCACTTTGTTTCTCTATCTCCCATGTCTTCCTCTTTGTTACTCTTCCTCCCTCCACCTCTTTATTTTTCTCTCTCCCCCTCTCTCCCTCTTTGTTTCTCTATCTCCCATGTCTTTCTCTTTGTTTCTCCCCTCTCTCTCCTTCTCTCTATCTTCTCTCCTCTTTCTTGTTTCTCTCTCACCCTCATCTCTCTATTTCTCTCCCTCCCTCTCTCTATTTTTCTCTCCCCTTCTCTCTTCTTTCATATCTTTATTTCTCTTCCCCCCTCTTTGTTTTTATTTCTTTAACTCCTTCCTTCCCTCTCTCTCCCCCTTTATCTCTACACCTCCCTATCTCTCTCTTTGTTTCTCTCTCCCCCTCTCTCTACCCTCTTTGTTTCTCACCTCTCTCTCTCTCTCTCTCTCTCTCTCTCTCTCTCTCTCTCTCTCTCTCTCTCTCTCTCTCTCACCTCTCTTTCTCTCCCTCTCTCTATTTCTCTCTTCCTCCCTCCCTCTCCTTATCTCTTTCCTTCCCCTCTTTCTTTGGCCGTTGTGGTGATTGTAGATTTTTAGTAATTTTTTGATAGCCGGATTGAAGGGAGAGAGCTTCCTGGTTGTTCGGCATGTCGAGTCAGTCAAGCAAGATTTTTCGGATCTGAATTCGGGCACAAATAGACAAGAGGTAGGAGGCCCGGACATTGCCAAGGACGAGAGACGGGAGGCTTGGACATTGCCAAGGTAAAATGGCCAAAGTTTAAAACAAAATTAGGCATCGCCCTTTGGGGGGCCAACGACCCCCAAACTTAAAAAAATTCGTGATATGGGGGGTGGGGGTTTTGAAATGGCGGCTGCAAAAAAATGACACCCCTCCATATTGCGTCATTTTTTGGAGAAGAGGCCATGTCAACTTGAAACGAAGCCACCAAATAGAGATTGGAATGAACTTCAGCAATTGTTCACTTCTCTTTGCCACATTCAAATTGCGGAATGGTTGTCTAATGAGGAAGATGAAAATCCAGTCTTTCTCTCTCCTCCCTCCTCTCTCCTCTTGATGGCTGTTCACACTCATGAATCTATGGAGAGGAGTTGGATGCAAGATGCTGATGGAATAATTGTACAGGAGCGGAATAGACCGTAGATCAGAGTTGGAGAGAGCGTCCGTGGAAGAAAATGAGTGTCAGTGGCCTCCCAACTATTAAATAGGTGCCTCCAAAACTGGGTTTCTATGTGTAAATACTCATTTTATTTGTTTTATGAAAGATGTTTAATGAAATTGTTTATAAATGGATTCCTTTGATTGATAATACAGAACTTTATCAAAAATCTTGAAGAAAACCAAAAAAATTAGTTGTTTAATAATTTATATCAAAACACGCAAAACTCGCAATTATGTGGTTTTCATTAATGATAAAATTTGGGGGTTTTGTTGTGATTTTGGGGTTCATATGGAATAGAAATGAATATAAAATCAATGTTCAGTAATTGTGATTACTCTTAATCCATAAATCATAAGTATTAGAATTTTTATTTAAATAAATGAAGAAAAATAGTAAAAAAATGGGAAATTTTAGTTTTTTACGCTAGAAAATTAAGAAAAATTTTTAAATTTATTTTCGTGAGTGTATGGCATGGCTGTAGCATGAGGGATAAACCTCAATTCAACTATGTCTCTATGGTAAAGTCCATTTTTACCACTTTTTACAAGAAAAACACATGAAAAATCTGCTCCTTACACCTATCAACAATGCATAACCTAAACGATAGGAGGGAAGAGAGCTTTTGATGCTGATTAGTTGCTGAGGACATTTGAAATTCTAATCTATTTGTTTGTGTATACCATATAGGCCGTTTATAAATAAGAGTCGAGTTTTTAACACGTGTTATTTGTGTTAGCGGCGCATCGAGGGGCCAAAAATCTCGGAGGTGTAGGAGGGCCGCTTTGGGGCCACGACATTCAACCGGAGAGGTGCCAACTTCTTCTATCTGTGCTTACGAGGTGTTTTTACATCGACATATATGTCGGGACTCCCTCTGAGGAGTATGGGGCTTAACAGTTGGACTACAATTCAAACCAAACACAATATTCACGATAGCAATTAGGGTAGTGTGTCCCTTAGACGCTCTTGTGACCATGAGGCTAGGGGGGTTGTGTTCTTTGAGGATAATAGCCACTATCAAGCCCGTTTTAGGTCTCCACAAGTGGTGTGTTTACCAAGAGCCATTAATAAGTGGCGGCTTTCGAATATCTTGGCTATAAGGAACCTATTATTTTTCCTAGTTTCTAATTGGGAGCCACCTTGAAGTGATGGATATTAGATGTAGGTTGATTAATACTTCACTCATCAGCATGATGCTTAATCCAAGGAATCCCCATAACCCGAAATATACTTTTTCCATCCTAACTGGTTTAGTGGGATCTTTGGTTAGTGACTATTTTATCATTTGCCCCGAAAGTGATACCATGATTGAGTTTGGGCCACTATGGGAAAGTACCCATGAAGCAACATTTGAGATTAATAGGCCATGGGAGTTAGAGAAAACATTAGAAAGCAAAAGTGAGGCTAAGAGGGCACAATCATCCACTAAGGATGATGACTCTTTAGATGAAAAGACTGTGATAACAATGGTTAATATGTACACAATAATACATGAATCTGATCCAAGAATACATCCGACGCTAGTACCTAACATAGTTGGGTACCGTAGTGTAATTGTCAAGATCCATAAAGCAGCGGATGATGTCTATGTGTATGGGAAACTGTTGTTAGCAAGAAAGGTTTTATTGGGGCCTATCCTAGGTTCTAGCAAAGTGGTGGTAGATGAGAATAGCCTTGCTAAAGTACCACTAGTTAGTGATGGGATAGATTCCCTATTGCATCATGTTGGACTCCCTAAACCACTCTATGAGCTGGCATAAAGGGACATCCAGGGAACTAGTGACTCTTCTGCAATGATAAAGGTGGACATGGAAGAGATTTGAGACCCTGACACACAGGTATTAAGTCAGGATCAATATGAAAATTTTGATGATCCCGTCTTGATCCCAAAGAAGAGTACTAAATGTCCTTCTCCTTACAAGGATCTCCCAGTGTTTCATGGGCTACTAGATGAGGATCCGATGCTGCATTTGAAAGAGTTATATAGCTTCACTTGCCTTGCAAGTGGGTTTAACGATCTACATCTGATGCTTGTGTTCTCAAATACCCTAAAGGGAGAGGCCAGGAAATGGTATTGGAGCCTCCCAAGAGGGTCAATCAAATCATTCTAGGAACTATGTGATAGATTTTTGGATGAATATGAGAAGAAAGTTCCCATGACTCAGGTCTTGGGATAACGTATGTAGACTCAGCAAGAGTTGTATACGTGTATTACTAGAAGAATTGCTTGGTGAACTCTTTGTCAGTGGATTGGAAACAAATACACAGTTCCAAGTTAGGATGAGAAACCCTAAGTCACTGAAGGAGGCAAAGGTTCAAGTAGAAGATTATGAGAGATGTATTCAAAGATGCTAGGAGAGCTATTGGAATCTTCCACACACTCTTGAAATCCATAAGGATTGGCAACATTTAATGAATGTTAGTCATGGTGAAGGTGCAAATGATAGGTCTACTAGGGAGAATCATGGCATTAACTATAATGATCTTGAGGCCCAAGAACCCTAGCATCCTAGTGTAGCCAATCCCATATTCTAAAGGCATGAGCTAGATAGACATGGGTGTAGACCTAATAGGGAAAGTGGAGTGGTTAAGCAATCCATCAATGGTCTAAGTTTGAAACAAAATCATGTCAATGAGATGATGCCTCACAACATAGATGATATATGCTACCATGTGGAGGTTGTCACAACCATTGAGAACCAGGGTAATAGGGAACTTGGGATTTACAATGGTAAAGATCTACCTAGAGTTGAATCTAGTAGAAGCATCTACTTTAAGAGAAGTGATAGGTAGTAGGTGAGCCGAGATAGATTAGTCACCATGAAAGAATATCAAAATAGAAGGAGTGGTGGTAGCCAATCAAGACATGCAAAGATTAGAAAGAGATGGGTTTGGAGGCCCAAAATATCTAAAAGTGTTGCTAGTGTGCTATATCACAAGCAAAGAGTTCCAAGTGGATATACTATGGTTAATTCCCAAGCGGATGAGATAAGAGGCCATAACAATATATCTAGCAATGTGCACCGCTCTGGGATGCATTGTTGTGATGGGCCTAAGATTGAATCCCTACCTAATTTGGGTAGTAACAATGACACATTCAAAAATCCAAATAGGAAAGGGTTAAATTAGCCAAAATACATGGATCTCTCTATAGGAGAGGCCTTTGGAAAGCTAGAATAACCAATCTATTTCAATGATAAGACACTCGACCCTAAGGAGGTCATTCATTCAGCTAATAGCACACAAGGAGGAATAGCCCATACTGAGGTTATATCAGTAGGAAGGCTTGGACTTGTGACTTTGTTTTAGCTTGGATAGTTTGACAAGAAACAATTTACATGCCAAGTAGACCATATTTGGTTAGAACAAAATGATTTATGTAAGGCCAAGAGGGCCGTTTCTTTTGTGAGCTGTTATACCTCTTTAGGCCAAGAGGGCCATACATCTATTTGGTGCAGGTATGTTTAATGGTTTTCTATTTTAATGATTGCATTACACAAGTTGGATGAAGCGCCTGGAGGGAGCCTTTGCTGCGTGGGAGCTTCTTCTAGACATTCCAAGCGGTGTCAACACCTTTTTGAGTTTTCCCTTGAGCTAATAGTGTTATATGTGTATGTGGATTTTTTTTTTCTGTGGGGACCATGAATCAAGGCATGAAGTCCTAGGGTTTGGTTATGTATATTTGGGGGAGATTTGAGTAGTTGTCTACCTCCTCTTAGGACGTCCTCAAACATTAAAGACCTGTGATAGAGTGTAGTCCTTGTGACCATGTTCTTCTTGCTTGCTAGGCAGCTGTCCTAGGAGTCCCTGCTAGTGTGAGGTAGTTAGAGAAGCTTGCCAAAATAGCAAAGAATAGCAAGTGCTGAATATATCTAAAGATAAAAGTTACAGAGGTGTGTAAAAAGGGATTCTAACCCCTCAATAAGAAAAGGAAAAGAAAGAAAAAAAATTTGTACAAGCAATTGATTATCACCTTACGGAGGCCTGGTAGGTTCTTGGGGACGAGTCAGACCGAGGCCAATGCCTTGTCTTCCTAGGGGTAGCAACTAGCTGAAATAAAGAAATAAAGTTGGAGCGAAAATAAAAGTGAGTGAAATAGAAAAGGATTAAGTATCATCTCGCGAGAGCTTGGTAGGTTCTTGGGTACCGAGTCAGGACCTGAGGTCGATGCCTTGTTCTCCTTGGGTCACTCTATGATCAACTCCCTCCTTTTTACACACCTGAGTATGGAAACCTTGAAAGGCAAATGTGTTACAAGAAAAAGATGATGACCAGGCTATAGGAATCCTCGCCTAGTAGGAGGTCCTAGTCAAGTTGTCCTAAGTTAGGTAGGTAGTTCAAACCACCACTAGAATGACCTCTTTGATAGGTTTTTCTACGACTCCGTGTTAGAGCAGTTGGTTAGCAACTCACTCTAGATTTATGTCAAATCATGCTAGGTCTATCCCCCCTTGTGGATTTTCATGCCTTGATTCTATCAAGGGGTAGGGTGAGAGCTATTCTTGTGCTTTGATGAGTATATTTTTTGTGGCAGCTTGATGCTTTCTTTAGTTGTTGTTTGTGCGTAGATTAGTTCGTGGGATTTGACGGACTAAGTCACCCTATCCCATGGTCGTCAATGAGAGAAGTATTTAAAGACTTGTGAAGTGCCGAAAAGGAGTGGATTAGTGTAAATTTTAGGCGGGAATTTAAAGTCAATGGAAGCGGAGTATAAAGATCTGAAAATTTTAGAGACCGACGAAGACAGAAATGCAAAACTTCAGTTATTGTGATGGTTGCGGGTTTTCAATAATTTTTGTGACAGCCAGATTGAAGGGAGAGAGCTTCCTAGCCATTTCAGATGTCAAGTTGGTCAGGTAGGATTTTTTGGATCTGAATTTAGGCATCAAACGGATGAGAGGCAGGAGGCCAGACATTCCCAAGGTAAAATGGTCAAAGTTTAAAAAGAAATTGGACATGGCCCTTTGGGGGACCAATGACCCCCAAACTTAAAAAAATTTGTGATATTGGGGGGGGGGGGGGGGGTTTTGCAAAAAAACGACAGCCCCCATATTGCATTGTTTTTTGGAGGAGGGGCCATGGCAGCCTGAAAAGAAGCCACCAAACAGAGATTGGCAATGGCCTTCAGCAATTGTTTGCTTCTCTTCACCGCCTTCAAATCGTGGAATGTCTGTCTGATGAGGAAGATGAAAATCTAGTCTTTCTCTCTCCTCCCTCCTCTCTCCTCTCTCCTCTCTCCTCTTGATGGCTGTTCACACACATGAATCTATGGAAGAAATAGAAGGAGTTGGATGCGAGATTCTAATGGAATAATTGTATCAGAGTGGAGTAGATCATAGATCAAAGTTGGGGAGAGCAACTGTGGCAGAACCCAACCATTAAATACATGCCTCTAAAACAAGGTTTTTATGCGTAAGCACTCATTTTATTCGTTTTATGAAAGCTATTTGATGAAATTCTTTGTAAATGGATTCATTTGATTGATAATGTTGAACTTTATTAGAATTATTGAAGAAAACCAAAAAATTGAATCATTTAATAATTTACATCAAAACTTAAAATTATGTAATTTTTATGAAAATGATAAATTTTGGGGGTTTTGTTGTGATTTTGGGGTTCATATGGAATAGAAATGAATATAGATCAATGTTCAGTAATTGTGATCACTCTCAATCCACAATTTAGAGATATTAAAATTTTTATTTAAATAAATGAAGAAAAATAGTAAAAAAGGGGAAAATTTTTGTTTTTTTGCACTAGAAAATTAAGAAAAAATATGCTTTATATCTGTGAGTGTATGGCATAGCTATAGCATAAGAGATAAGCCTTAGTTCAGATGTGTCTCTATGGTAAGGTCCATTTTTACCACTTTTTACAAGAAAAACACATGAAAAAACCACTCTTTACACGTATCAATGATGCATAACCTAAACAATAGGGGGGAAGAGGGTTTTTGATGCCAATTAGTTGCTAAGAACATTTGAAATTCTAATCTATTTGTTTGTGCATACCATGTAGGACCCTTAACAACGAAGCATGATGTGTAGGCTAAAATCATTAAAAGAAATGTTTGTCACACTTCACAACGCTAATTTATAAATCATAAATTGTTTAAGTTAGATGGCATTCACAGTTGCATTGCGCATATAACATGGTAATTCGTGGATGCATTGCAATTGGTTTCTTATACGTGACCCATGTTGAGTTTTGTGAGACACCTAAGCTGCAGGTTTAGGCATTCAGGTTCCTTGGGAAACTGTTAAGTGAGGAAATATCTATCTCCTAGATTGTTTTAAATAAGAGTGGAGTTTGTGACACTTATGTTATTTGTGTTAGTGGCGCATCGAGGGGCCAATCCCCAAGGTGTAGGAGAGTTGCAGTGCAACCATGGCATTTAGTCGGAGAGGTGCCTCCTATTTGTGATCACGAGGTGTTTGACATTGATCTATGTGTATGGACTCCCTCTAAGGAGTGTGGGGTTTAATTGTTGGACTACAATTTAAAACAAATGCAAAATTCATGATAGAAGATAGGGCAGTACGTCCCTTATACGCTCTTGGCCGTGAAGCTAAGGGGTTGTGTTCTTTGAGTATAGAGAGGCTCGGCTAGTGCTTATAGCCAATGTCAGGCCTATTTCAGGTCCCCACACACACACACACACACACACACACACTCTCTCTCTCTCTCTCTCTCTCTCTCTCTCTCAATGTATCTCTTCATTAGAAAAAAGATAAAGAGAAGAGAAGAAAATTAAAAAATAAATAGAGAAGAAACAATATACCTACCTCAAAGGCTCAAAGAACAACCCTTCGTGGGTGTTCTTTTCCTTGTTGTGGTCACATAAAATATGAATAACATAATTATTGATGATACAATATAGATTTTCTTGCAATATATTCTCCATTTTTTTGGTGTTCCTCTTGGGGCTCCATATTTTTGGTGCACAATCGGGGGAATATATTGCCATCAACAAGCATCAAAAGAGGCTAAAAATGAAGAAAGTGATATTACTGAGAGGAGAAGAATTCAATGGATGCTTGCAAATTTTCTTCTACCATTGAAGAATTGGAAATTCTCATCTTTCAACAATGGCATAAAGGTATTATTATCATGATACAGGCTCTAGGTGGTAGACTATTTTCTCTCCCTGTTAAAGCAACAAAGACGTGTATCTTGTTGGCAAATTATCTAGGAGCAAATTGAAGTGCAGAAATAGAGGAAATGACCATCCATGGAAGATTTAGCATTCATTGAAGATTTACCTGACATCATCAAGTGGAAAATTGTAAAAGAAGCTTCAAGAGTCATGGTCAGTGGAAGTTCATGAGAACAAGAAAAAAAAGATTTGGAATCTATTCGTGGATGCTCAACAGTAGGATACGTGGGATGCATGGTGCACTGAAAACCTTTTGTTTGTCCAATTAGCAACCCACTAGAAGTTGGTGGATAGAGTGTTATTCACAACATACACTATTGAAACCATTAGAAGCTGGCATTACTATGATAATGGCACCACAACGATCCTCATAAGAATGAGTTTTGATATCTTCATCAGAATTGAATATCTCCTCTTCTATAGTGGAATGAAAGCTGTATTTAGAGACGTTGAAAAAAGAAAGTAGAAGAAATGTTTGAAAGAGAGTCCTCAAGATACTGAAGTCCCCCCCTAATTCTGTTCTATGGAGTACAAACCAACTGGGTGAAGCTAACTCCTTGATGAATGACGCAATTAAGAGGCAAGCATTAGAATGAGTCCTGAGAAGAGAGAAGGCAAAAATCAAAGTTGAGAACCAACTAGCAGTAGAAGCATCCTTTGACGCCCTAGCGGCACTCTTTACAGAAGTCTTTATGGCAACTCAAGGTCCCCTTCCTAGTTAGATTCATCCTGGAAATATTGATGACATGCCAACAAATGTAGTCTCGTTGCCCATATTTAAGGAAGAGTACAATGAAAACCCTGATCTTCATGTAGCTAGGTAGCATGTGTGGCTAACAATGCCAAAAACCCTCGAGGCATTGGTTGGTTATATTCCCCACCACTTTCAAAGGCGCGATGTTTTAGTGGGGCAGTAGGAACTTTTGGCACATGTGGCAACCTGCAGTTGGCACATGGAACAATTTGAAGTTGACATTCCTCACTAAATTCAAGTGTGAAGGTTTTGAAGAGTGGATGCAAGAGGAGTTCATATGAACTTAAGTCAAAAGTCCTCTAGTGAACATGTGGAAGCATATGTCTCTCGAATTAAATTCACATTGAAGAGATGGACCAATCATCACTTGGATGAAGGCATCTAGAAAAGGGAGTTTTTCTTAGAGGCCTACAACTAGAAGTTTATAAGTCTACAAGCTGTAGTGGAAGGTAGAAGACTGTATGATGAAGTTGAAGTAAGGTTATTGATAATCTCAAGAAGAGAAGTCCTACCCCCCCATGCCAGGAATGGTATACCCACCAAATGCAGTCCCAGGGACAATTCCCTACCCCTACCCTCAAATGCAAACAGTGCCGCAAGTATGATGCACCAAATCCACCGTGCCGTAGATGATAGTATCTTAAATGATGTTTCAACCACAACAATAGTGGACTCAAACAGTTCCCTTAATGGCAACTCAACAACAATAATGGAACCCTATCAATTTGAGTCAACAACTCACAGTCTCAACTGGAGCTCTGAATCAATACTAGAATAGGGGACCCTTCAGTCTATGCGGTGATTACCAAATCTTTCCAAAACCCAATTCTAATGACTTCAGGAGGTGAAAATCTAAAGGACTACTTGTCCAATTCAGTCTTGCGAGCATCAAGAAGGAGTTGATGGTTGTGATTACAGAATAGTTACATATACTGAAGGTGAATATATGGCCAACATATCTAGTCCTGTAGGAGGTGGAAGAGATGTGATGTGATCTAATACATGGTGTGAAAAGTTCCATAAAGTGGGACATTTAGCCACTAAATGTACTTGAAAATCGACTATCCTTGGAGCCTTCTGTTTGTACTATTTGAGAAAGAATGATACAAAAGATATCTACTCTCTAAAAAAGATGCATGAACGAAGAAAGAAAGACGAAGAAGCAAGTTTCAACTTGTTGGAATCCAAGATGGCAACTGAGGACATCGACCAAAGCCTAGGGATTTATGTCATAATTTTTGTCCAAGGAGGTTTCCCTCTCAGAGCTACAGAGGACGAAAGTCTAGTGGTGGCTAGAAATCAGAGGTGGAGTGTTACATATGCAAAGAAAAGGAACATATCTCACCCATTTGTCCAAACCCTACAAGCTCTATGGACTACAAACCCTTATGCAATTGATGCAAAGGAGAAGGTCACACTGTAAAACACTATCCTAGTCCACCTCCTATAAAAGCTACTCCTGATACCCAACAGAAGACTCAAGAACATGCTTCCAATTTGGTGAAATTGGAGTTTGCCGCAATAATGTATGCAAAGAAAAGAGAACCGGCAATTTCAAAAGAGAACATTTCCTCTACCAAAATGATGAAGTTCAAGCTTTCCAAGGAGAAACAAAACAATACAAAGTAGAATGATGTAGTACACAGCACTGTAATGTGCCAACATAGAGCCATAAAGATAGTTGCAGAGATAGGGCCAGCGGTCTAAGAGATAGAGGATGTTGAAGTATCTCTAGTAGTAGAAGAAGTATACATGTTTTCGCTTCTAGAGGAAAAATGGAAGATAAAAGTGGACGTGGCTCCATTTTCTATCTAATTGGAGAAGCCTATGCATCCTATCAAAGAATATGACTTGGTCAAAGATGAGCTAGACACCTTCAAACCAAATCTGACATTCTGACAATTACTAATGTTGTCTCCTAGCTATAAAAAGAAATTCAAAAGCATATTGACCAAAAGAAGAGGTCTAAAGATTGCTCCTTCAATAGCAACCAAGTCCAACAAAGCCCCAGAGCTTGTGAAAGAAGTAGATGCAACCAACACTTTCTTAGATCTTGAAACCCCGGAGATTGGCATGTGGATTGAAGGATGCTTTATAGCAGATGTGTTGATTGATGGAGGTTCATCAGTGAACGTAATGACGGATGTGACAACAATGAAGGATCCTAGCTTGCAACTAATGCATCCTATGCAGTGGCTTATCAAAGTGGCATACCAAAGAAAAATCAAGCCTTTGGACATTCTCCCATATGTGAAGATAACCCTTGCAAGAAGAGATTATTGGCTGACCTATCTAGTGGTAAAACCAAATTACAATGGGACCTCATACCTTCTGCTGGGCTAGGAAGACCATGGATTTTTGAAGCAAGGGCACGGACAGATTGGTTCAAAAGAACCCTAACCCTAGGTGTAGAGGACCCAATAAGGTGATTTTGAAGTTGTATGGATTGCAAAAAGGTAATGGATCCACTTCTATTGAAGTCTTAATAGAATCTTCCAATGAACTAATAGATGGCACATCAGGAGACGAAGAAGCTTTCAAACAGATCTTTCCCAAGAAAATAGAGGCATGGTCCTTGACAATGGGCACTATAAGCCAATTCTCGAAAGAAGCAAAGTCTTTGTCAATGGGTGAATACTTCCTACTTGAATCCAAATTGACTTCTCAAATCACCGTTAATAACGAGATAGAAGCATGGATGTACTGTTCTCCCTATTACATGGCCATAGCAGAGATAGAGATAGAAGCAGAGCTAGAGATAAAGCGAGAGACACACAAAAGCAGAAGTAGAGGACATAACAGAGAGTCTATTCTTCTCTTACAAAGCCCCTACAAAGGCAAAAATAGAGTCTGAAGAGGACATTGCAAAAGAAGACTATGAAAGTGGGTTGGAAGAATCTATCCTGAAGGCACAAATGAGGAAGAAGTTTCAGAAGTTACAGAAGTAGAAGTCCCCATGCTATTAGACAAAATGACTTTGGTACCCTTTGGACTGGCTAATGAGTCACATCATATACAAAATATCCATAAGAAATGGATTAAGAAAAATAAGTCTTCCTTCAGCAATGGCTCTTGTCTCCCTAATCCACCCTTCTCAAGAGAGGATGATGATGATGCACCATGCCAACAACCACTAGTTCAGCAGCCCAAACAAAACTTAGGAGGTTCATGTTATGTAATGTTCTTAGATGCATCCTCATAAGATGAGTTCTCAAGCCAAGAAGTAACTCATCCTCAAACCAAACCTGAAACAGCCTTGATACCCTTGCAACATCCCAAGGAGCAAGTAGAGCCCTCATTGAAAGAGGAAATATGTTCCAATGGAGTATCAAAAGAGGAAACTACTCCCTTGAAAGAGTCGGATTTGTACCCAGAAGGAGTCTATGGGATCTTCCTTCATGAAGTAGAAGGTGAAAGGAAATTAACCTTCCAAGATGTTGATGGTATTGAACGTCACCTGAAGGTGGGAATCACTTTTAGAAGAAGAGCTCTTTGTCGTGCATGATTTAGTGAAAGAGAACTTGGATGTATTTGCATGGTCTAGAAAGATTTGAAGGAGGGGATTGATCCCATGGTGTGTTAGCATCACATCAACCTAGAGCCTGATGCCAAGCTTGTAAGGCAAAGACAAAGACACATGAATCCAAATTACTCTACCCTAGTGAAAGCTAAATTGTTGAAACTCCTTGAAGCTAAGTTTATCTATCCAATGGCCGATAGTGAATCAGTTTCACCCATCATGGTAGTACCTAAGAAGAATGGAAAGTTGCAAATATGTGTGGACTTCCAAAATTTGAATTCTAATACTAAGAAGGATCAATTTCCTATTCCTTTCACAAACCAATTGTTGGACATGTTGGTAGGCCATGAACTCTATTCCCTCTTGGATGGATTCAGTGCATACAACCGAGTCCTGATTGTAGAAGAAGATCAATCCAAAATAACCTTCACAATAGAATGGGGAACCTATGCTTACAGAGTGATGACATTCAGGCTCTGTAACGCTCCCTCTACCTTCCAACAAGTAATGATGGCTGCATTCCAAAACCATCTACATGGCTTCATTGAGGTGTACCTAGATGACTTTTGTGTCTATAGCCTAATCCGTGAGCATTGGGGACACTTGGAGTAGTTCTTTGATAGATGTCGAGATTATGGGAACTCTCTCAGCCTCGACAAGTGTGTCTTCGAAGTCTCGTCAGGAGTTCTTTTGGGCCACATCGTCTTTGCTGCACAAGGGATAGGAACAGGCCCTACAAAGATTGAGAAGATCATAGCCTTAACAACACCAACTAACCTCAAATAATTGAGGGGATTCCTTAGCCATGTGGGCTATTACAGAAGATTCATTGCACACTTTGTAACAAAGGTAGCTCCCTTGCATAAGCTTCCATGGAAAGATACAGAGTTCACATGGACTATTGAGTGTGACAAAGCGTTCAACATTCCAAAACAGTGTCTGATTGAAGCACCCATTCTGCAACTTCCTGATTGGACGAAGGAATTCCATGTGCACACTAATGCATCAGTTGAAGGCCTAGGTGCAATCTCATGCCAAAAAGGCTCCTCAAACTTGGATCAACCTATCTATTATGCACGTTGGAAAGTAACTGACAGAGAACAAAACTACGCAATGACGGAGCTTGAGTGCTTAGCAATGGTGTTCACCTTGGAAAAGTTTCGACACTACCTACTGTTGACGCACTTCAAATTCTATGTGGACCATGCGGCCCTATCCATCTTGATGAACAAAGCAGATGTGAAGGGAAGAATGATGAGATGGCTCCTTTTGTTTTAGGAGTTCTGGTTACTAAACCTGGTCATTCCCATATCTTGAGATTGACCATCTGTCACGAATCCCTCAGAGCAATGAAGTGGAGCAGGATGACCTAGGCCTTCTTGATGCTCCCCTCTTTCTAATCAAAACTATAACCCCATGGTATGAAAACATAGCCAACCTCTTGGCAATGCAATAATATCTTCTTAGTATCTCGAGTCATGAGAAGAAGAAGCTTCTGTTGAAATCATCCCGCCACACCTTATTAGGTGTGCTTTGTCCAAGAAAGGAAAATATGAAGTACTACGCATATGTATTGTAGGAGATGATATTGGAATAGTGCTGAAGACATTCCATGATGATCCCTATGGAGGACACTTTGCATAGGAGAAGCAACAACCAAAAAGGCCTTGCTTATGGGATATTGGTGGCCAACCCTCCACAAGGATGCCTATGACTACTGCAAATGTTGTGATACTTGTCAGTGAATGGGAAAGCCTACCAAATCTAGCACAATGCCACTACAACCCATCCTTCCCATAAAGCCATTAGAGAAGTGGAAATTTGACTTTCTTGAACCCATTGATCTGCCAACCAGAAGGAAGTAGAACATATACATTTTGGTTTGTTATGAGCTACGTGACAAAGTGGTGTGAAGCCAAAGCCTTGAAGCGAGATGATGGCAATAGCATTCATCTGTTCCGATATATGAGAATATCATTATGCATTATGGCAATCACCTAGAGTAGCTTGTCAATGACAAAGATACTCACATCCTTAACAAGATTATGGAAGAATTGACAGAGATGTAGAAGATCCACCCCATCACAAGTCTACACCTTACTACCCCAAAAAGCCAGTGGCCAAGTCAAAGTTGCCAATTGCATCCTTTGCTTGATCTTGACGACAAGGATGATTGCTGCACATCGTCGTGATTGGGGCTATATACTTACAGAGGCCCTCTAGGCATACAAAACCTCCCATAAGGATGCTATGAGACAAAACCCATTCCAACTGGTATATGGCACAAAAGCCATTTTCCCTATTGAACTGGAGTTGCCCTCTCTGTGCATGGCTATCAAAGAGCACTTGGGAGATGATGAGTCGATGCACTAGTGCCATCACTTGCACTCGAAATATCTAGATGAGACTCATAGGATGGCCCTACAATGCATGGAAGCCATGCAAGCTCAAAGAAAGGCCTATCATGATAGCCTAGGGAGACCATTCATAAATATATGTATGTATCATGTGGGTTCAACATAAGGGATTTTTAAAATACCATTTTTACACATTTTTTACATACAGAAGGGTCCCATATAAAGGGGTTATAAATTGAATAGAAAAGGGTTATGCTTTATTAAGAAAAAATTCAAAGATAAGGATATTTATAAATAGGCCTTTAACGTACGTGATATAGAGGATATACATATAGTATATTACCCATGCATAATAGCTTAATCAAGCAGAAGGAGTTCAAGGAAGGAGATTTAGTCCTTGCTTATGACTCCAAATTTGGCAAGTTTCTAGGCAAGATGCAATAGCGATGGATGTGCCCCTATAAGGTACTTGCTATTAACCCTAAGGGCTTTGTCCAAGTGTAGATAGTTAATGCTTTTGATGATCCCTTCTTGATTAAGGGCTATTTCCTAAAGAAGCATTACCCTTCTTGGGGATCTTGACAATCATAGCCGATAGCTCCTTCATTCCTTGTGCGTCGATTAGTAAGGCTTTACCTATTTCTCTTGATAGCCCTTCTATTTATCCCAATGAGGTGGCCTCATTCTGTTAGCCCCTTATTGTTGCCTTCCACCACCATTCAATTGAACACTATAGGTTGATGCATTATTCATTAACAAGCCTTTGTGTTAAAGCATGAGATATTTCATGCTAGGATCATCGGTTGAGACATTTTTAGTGTGATTGCTTTTCCTATAAAAGGGCAACCTCATAATATACTTCAATATCCATAATTAATACATATTCCATGGTAAGGAATTTCAAAGGCTTCCATTAGGAATTTCAAGGGCTTCAATTTAGTTTCATATACAAATATGTAATTAGTCAAAACCTTGTTGTGAGATTACGATTTGAGAGTGCAAACACAAACTGAAAGGGTGAATACGTATATAGGTAAGGATATGAAGAGAAAAGGATACTTATACATATTATTTACAACATGATGTTTATGATTGTCTTTGTGGAAGAATGCCTTGTAAACCATTGTGTTGATGAGTTATTATAACACTGGGATCTTTATCAAAATTTATCATCGTGGCATGTAGAAAAGATACATCTCCATCTCCTTTCATTGCTTAAGAAAGAAATTTCTCCATATATGTGATCAAACACATTGACACATATTGCCCTTTGTTAATCCACATGTCTACAAGTCACTTTTTTCCAGTATGTCTCTTTTGTAATAAGAATCTTAGAATTTTTGAATAACAAATAACTTTGTTTATTAGCACTTTTCCTTTGCATTTCCAATCTCTTACATTCATTTCTTTATGGAAAATGTAGTTGGGTTGGTTTTACTTGACTTTGATATATGTTATGGATAGGTTGTTTACTATTGGTTGTTATGAAAGCATGGTTTTGTCTGCATGAAAAAGGTAATATGCATCACTCCTCTCGAAGAGGTCTTATATGTTCTACATGGTTCTTTTTTTATAGTAATTTTGAAAATTTTGAACATGGTTTTAAAGCTTCACATATAATTCATAATTGTCGAGTACCATTAACAATTATCTCATTGCATTTCATGTTATTTGTCAAACAAGATGCATCTATATGTATTCTTTCCTTCCCCCCTTCAATTTACAATCATTTTATGTGGCTATTGTATTAATATGGGATCCAATGAATCACGTCATGTTGCCATAAGCACGTCCTATTGGCACTTGTTGAATATTACACTATTATCAATAAGTGAATTTCCCTTTATGTTGAATTTCCTTTCATATACACTTGGGTGTAGAGTGCTTTCGTCTAATAGTAGTTTTAATTGTATAGGCCATTGGGAATCCGCCATTTGTAATAATGAGAAATTTTTAGGGCAATGATAGTACTTCTACAATCACCTTCATAGTCACTTTACTTAGCCCTACAATGAAACTTTATAAATTTTTAGGTGGCTTATGGTTAATCCTTTTTAAGATTAGTTTTTCCATTTAATCTTTGCCACTATAGTTTATTTTTCATAGCATTACAGTGGTATAAACCATTCTTTTTACAATGAATAATTTTTAACAATAAACAATGAGTTGTTTTTAATATAATCCCTCTAAATATGGTGTCTAAAATAACTTTTTTGTTGTTTCATATCCCTTAATCAATCCTTCATGATATTTGTTAGTTCAAACGGCAATGATCTTAGAATCTTGACCTTCTCAAGTCACTCTACATGGCTCCTTATTCACTTATAACTGTTGCTTGTAGTCCATAGACCTTTGTGATTAATGTTTATGGATTTCATGACATATAATTAACCCTAAAGTAGGAGCTAGTTGAATTTCACCATGTTATCTTTAAGGTATATTGGTTCTTTTTTTACCACTTAGTTTGTTGTTGAGTGGTATTCTATTTTTCACTCATAAATTCTTAAGGGTTTATGGCCTTGCTTTGATTTCCCCCTTTTACCCCTTGTATTTGTCTTTTTTGACTAGTTAATTTGTTGCTATGTGGTATTCTATTTTTCACTCATAAATTCTTAAGGGTTTATGGCCTTGCTTTGATTCCCCCCTTTTACCCCTTGTATTTGTCTCTTGCATGGTAACTTTCCTTTCACATGTATAGCCTAGAACTTACTTGCTTGTTTGAGGCAAAGTTCCAAACCATTGGGTCCTTTAGTTGGGCCCTAGGGTTCTGGTTTGCAAGGCTAAATTGGGAATGTGAGTTACTTGGTTTTTCTTGTAACCATTTCTCCTTTGGGATTAATGCCTTGGAATAATAAAGTCCCTTAGTACCTGTCTAGTTGGAGGCTACTTAAAAAAGCAAAGAACTGCATCTAGTTCAATTATTTGCCCAAGGCCTTTAAATATACATGCATCTTTGCTGCTAAGCCTTAGGCTGGGTTCCACTTCTACACTGCTATTTAGCTTCTATAATAGTTGTTATTCTACACTTTGGATTAACCCCCTTGGAATAAATCCATGGACAAGAACAAGGTAAGCATGTTTCATATTGGTGACAAGTGGGTGTTGTTGTAAACACTTGCAACGTAAGATTGATTATGTAGTCCTTACTAATAGCCTTCTTATTTGGCTTGTAGAGGTAACAAGCGATTCCCCTCCTTCGTGAATGTTTTTCCTTGTTATGCCTTGGCTATTCCCATAAAAGTGGATTCCAATGTTGCTAGTTTTGGCTCATTGTACATTGAGAATAGAACTTACCATTTATTCTTTGCAACACTTTGAATTATTGTCAATGCATTAGCTCTTTAGCTATGCTTTATTGAAACACACACTTGTTTACTACATAGATGAGGTTCTTCTTTCTCTATCTTCTTTTTACTTCCTCTACATGCACATTCCTAGTATGTAAGCCTTTCATGGACGTTTGTACTCCCATTACAAAAAATCACTATATGGTAGGATATGACGTCTTGCCTAAATATAAACATTACACACTTGTATCTATTATAAGTTCCTTGGAAAAGGTTGCAACCAACTTGTGGATGCTAGAATGCATACTTAGTATTAACAATACTAGATGTTAGCTCTTTGGTGCTTCTAATAATACTTATGTAGATGAGAGATTGGCATGCGTGCATGCGCATGCACACACGTGCGCGCGTGTGCGCACACACACACACACACACACACACACACACACACACACACACACACACACACACACACACACACACACACACACACACACACACACACACACACACACACACACACACACACACACACACACACACACACACACACACACACACACACACACACACACACACACACACACACACACACACACACACACACACACACACACACACACACACACACACACACACACACACACACACACACACAAACCCACATCACATCACTAGAATGGCTTCTTTTAACTCTATTTTTTAAACTCATGTGGCATATCCATACTTACATGTGTGCACCATGCTTGTGTGCACACACACATGCATGCACACATACACACACACATGCATTAACACATGCACACACACAAATATATATTATACTTGCTTCCTTTCCACATACACATAGTCTTACAACTTAGCTTTGTAATTATTCTTCTACACACATACACACGTGTGCATGTGCACACACGCACGCACGCACGCATGCACGCGCACGCGCACGCGCGCGCGCGCACGCACGCACGCGCACACGACACGCACACACACACACACACAAAAGTAGATAATTAACAACTAGACCTCATTTGTTTTCCTATATTGTCATCTACTTCTCCTTGTAGTTTGACCTCGCAAAAATAGTAAACCATTTTGGGAACCAAAAGAATTTGCCACCTACATATGATCTTAGAGACTCATAAGAGGAATTAAATTGTGCATTTTTTCATTAAAATAAATAAATAATAATTTTCCCAATTCTTAAAAATTGGAAGCATTAGGAAGAGATTGTTACTACCTATAATCTCATATTTAGATAGGCATAATTAAGTAACCTTGGTATGTACAAGGAATTAAACTATGCATTAACCCACATGTACTAATCAAAATATACAGGAAGTAAGGTTGCCTATTCTTGGAAGTTAAAAACTTTGACTAACCTCCCCCCTAGGAATCCTTAGGACACTTACCTTATAGGTAGATTGTGACTACAATATCATAAGATGGTTAGGGCTAGCAAAACCCTATGTATTAATTATTCTTAACATACCTTTCCTATACACTATAAAACAAATTACCAACCAATCCATTAAAATTTAGTAGAAATATATCGTATAAAGAAATTAAGTTGTGAAATCTAACAATGAGTTGCAACTCATGGCACATAATGGAACACATAAGATGGCAACCTAGTATCAAAATTGCAGATATGAACAACCTATTACCTTGAGAATAATGGGTGTGGCAACACAAATCCCCTAAAATTTACTGTGAGGATACTTTTATATAGAGCACAAATGATTTAATGCTATACCAAGGATTTTCCTTGGCATTTTATAAGTTTCGGCCATCTCCTCGGGCATAGAAAAGGCTTTAAAACCATAGGTTAATAATCAAATTTGTTGGTTCATGGGTCCAACTAGAGTAATTAGATTAAACTTTGGTAGCATACAATACAAGAGTGGGCCTTCAATTAAGCAAACTAGATTTCTTCCAACTAGACTAATATGATTTTGTGGATCTCAACTGGCCAGCCTCGGATGCTCCCCCCATGTAATGCTCTAATGGGGTATGAAAAACACATATAAACTTGAAACACACTAATGCTTGCTGCCACCTTCAACATGCCTCCCCCTTGCTATAAAGCAACAATCGCCTTGCCCTGTATGGAGTAGGTTAGCCCCCATCCCCCCTCCATTTCGTTGTCATTCTCCAACTTTGCCTCACTATCGATAGGCTTCCCTTCTCGGCCGTAGCACCCAGCCACCCCCCCTAAACCACCATCCCATAGGCTTCTAGACCAGTAGCAACCTCCCAATTTACAAACGCATCATAATCACTCTTGGAGAATGATTACAACCCTTCAACTCAATAATGCATCCTCCTCGAATAACCAACCACTAGCATGGGAGTATGAATCATGTTGATGACCATTGTGGTAAAATATTTCTTCAAAGCTCGCCCATTTGATGGGTTCACTTTGCTATAGTTGATACAAAATTTATTTTGCATGCAAGCCGACAACCCATAACAAACTAGCTGAGTACACACCAAGGCTTGCTTTCTCTCCTCATCATGTCTAATGATACTAAAATTGTTTGAATACACTTAATATATTGAAAATTATAGGGTATACCAGGCTATGCATTAATTTCATCCTGCTTCTGCATGACAAGCATCATCCCTGTAATGCATAGCATATCTAGTGATGTATATATAAATTGTTGCACAAATTTGTGTGTGTGTGTAAGTCCATATATGTATATATATATTTACATATATATATCCCATATACTTGCAAGACCTATGAACCACTAAGAGAATATATTTAGAAGAGACATGCTACTATGCTTAGAATTCTGCTTAGACATTGAAGGGGAGAAATAGATAAGGGAAAGCAACTTAGAGTAGGGGTGGGGAAACAATAGTATTTTTAGGTTATTTATGGCTGGATTTTGTTTAATTTTTTGGGGGGCTTTGGGGTGGGATCCAATGTGCTATCACCTATGCATTCATAAACATCCAAATGTCTGTGCATACATCCACATGATTATATATATATATATATAGTATGTAGAATTCTAAGCATAGTAGCATGTCTATGCATTCATAAACATCCAAATGTCCGTGCATACATCCACATGATTACATACATACATACATACATACATACATACATACATACATACATACATACATACATGTATGTATGTATGTATGTATGTATGTATGTATGTATGTATGTATGTATGTATGTATGTATGTAATCATGTGGATGTATGCACGGACATTTGGATGTTTATGAATGCATAGACATGCTACTATGCTTAGAATTCTACATACTATATATATATATATATATAATCATGTGGATGTATGCACAGACATTTGGATGTTTATGAATGCATAGGTGATAGCACATTGGATCCCACCCCAAAGCCCCCCAAAAAATTAAACAAAATCCAGCCATAAATAACCTAAAAATACTATTGTTTCCCCACCCCTACTCTAAGTCGCTTTCCCTTATCTATTTCTCCCCTTCAATGTCTTATACTAAGCAAGTTATTGCAACCTCTAAAGGCTAGTTTTTGTGGAAAGCTCCACTTATATGAACGTTGCAAGATGCTATGCCCTCTATGTCATCACTCTAGGTCATAGTCTACTCAAATCGACTCCAATAAGGTAAACCATTTTAAGAGTCAATATGGATAACAACTGGGTTAGGTTTTTGACACATGTAATACACAACTCAAGTCTTGGTTCTCACCATCTTCTTTATATGGATGTAGGTATTAGACTTTACTCCTACTCATAGTGCATTTTGCTTTTGTTGGGGATACCTCTGTTGTAAACTATTTCAATTAGAAAAAAACTCCCTAATGTTTGTTAAAATCTCTTTTGGTATAAGGTAAATGAAGTACTGGAACTTTGTGATGTGGTTCTAAGGTTCTTCCTCTCCTCCCTCTCTTCAATTAATTAATTTTTATGATCAAAATAGTAGCTCATTTTTCAATCCTAAGCTAACATTTATTCGGCTTTCTTATTAATGTGCTTTGGTAACACAAGGGAGTCCTTCAAAATAGTAGCTCATTTTTCAATCCTAAGCTAACATTTATTCGGCTTTCTTATTAATGTGCTTTGGTAACACACACACACACACACACACACACACACACACACACACACACACACACACACACACACACACACACACACACACACACACACACACACACACACACACACACACACACACACACACACACACACACACACACACACACACACACACACACACACACACACACACACACACACACACACACACACACACACACACACACACACACACACACACACACACACACACACACACACACACACACACACACACTTAATAGTAGTATTCGACTAATTTAGGAGATAACCTGCAAGTTGTGAAGAACCTTTTTCATGTGATTTTCTGTAAAAATCATAACCATATTTCTTAGTCTCCTTAAACATGAGTTTATTCCTCCTCCATTACTAGCTACTTGCTTTAGAGTAATTGGTTTGCAAATTATGTTGTGAATTTAATATGGTTCTAACTATGGACCATTTGGCCAAATCCATGGGATAGGAGCTAACCACTTAGCACTTCCCCATCATGTATATAATGTCAACCCATATTTGATTCATATATATAATAGGAAGTAATTAAGGTGGATAATAGCCCACTTCCCCCTCCCATCCATCTCACTTCCCTATACTATTGTTTGGCCTTGTGTACTTTGCTCGATTGATAATTAGGGTAAGGGGGCCAACTACAGAACACCTAAGACAAAATATGTATTTTTTGGGGGGATTTCAATTTTGTAGTTTTTCTCAATTTGCTCAATTTGCTTGAGTTATCTAATTACCTACCACATTATGTTTTGACATGCAAAAGTAGCTCCCTTAATTAATCAAATTAATCACTAGTTCCTTCACGCAATTAGGCACTGACACGAAAACAATGTCAATCAAATTCCTTTTTCTCCAATATCTGCTCTTTATTTATCAAAATCCTGGAGTACATCCAATATCACGCCCGGAGGGTATCCCAACAATCTACAGGATTACTGTTCCAAGTTCCGCCTGTTGACTAGTACACGGGCCTCGAGATCCCATCCCGAGTCACGTTGCCTCTTGTGCGGGATCCGGAGGCAAGGGATTTACAGCCAGAGCCTCCCCTAGCACCCAAGCATCTTCTCACTCCAAGCAGCACCCACGGAGAGACCTCTTGCAGTGGGTTAGGTCCATATACCCGATGCGGCTAACAACCCCCTTGGATAGGGCCAGGCAGATAGTTGGAGGTAACTATTCTGGCCTCTCCCTCCAAGCTTTCAACCTGAAGCATTAAGTGTTTTCCTTGAATTAGTTCCTTGAGCAAAGAGATCAAATAATGTACCTAAGTACAAGCACAAACATTTTGGAGGTCATTTGTATGACCAATCGCTAAGGTGTGACTCCTTTTGTCCTGGATGCTCCCAGCATCCGATCTTGGGTCTATCCGCGACTTGGCGAGATCCCAATAATCTCAAACAAGATTACGCAAGCAAATGATCTTGGTAAGTTAACTTATTTTTTACTTGCCCTTTTCCCTTGGGTTTTACCTTAGGGTATCTTAACCCTAACTCAAACATTAGCTGGTCAGTCAAGGCAACAGACATGCCTTATTCGCAACCCAACCAAGGGTCTATTAATCTTCTAGTTCCAACCAAGCTCAGTTAACACACATGGCAACACATGATTCTTCATTTAGACCTTCAAGATGCAATCTAGATGCATGCGATCCTTCCAACTCTCTTAGGGCGGTTTTATGTAGGATTTCCCAATCTTATCCATCATGCGCATGATGCGTTTAGTATAGTTGTACCTCCTAAACGACTTTTATCTCTCTTCATTCCTGGCAACGAGTACTTATTTCTAATGCATCAGATCACATGTGACTTGCGTATGTGAAAGTCTAGGGTTTTTTGCGATGGTGCAAGTGTATCTCATGAACAGAAACTAACATTTCATGTGTTTTTTTAAACCATGATTGCGAAACGTGAAATCTAAATGGCTATTCATGCACTGAACTGGTTAAAAAGATATCATTTTATGTGAGGTAAGGTGATAACCTTATCATTTTATGTGTGTTAAAGTTATCATTTCATGCATATAATCTTATGCGAATTTCAAACTCTACAGTTTCGCGCATGCAACTTAGTACTTAGAGTAAATAGAACCCTAAGACTCGTTCTTGTTCCATGCACGTCACCAACCCTTTCATCTCTTCTACAAGAAATAATACCTAATTAATTTTAAAGCTTAGAACCTGGGCTTGATTCGTGTTTGCTGCGTTGGTTGCTCCACTCGCCTCTCCAGCATTATCGGTGGCTTTGGCTTCTATGCTTTCCATGACTTTCTTCTTGGGAGCCATTCGCCTCGCGAAGATTGGACAGTCCAGACCTGAACGGTTTTCGGGTCGACAGGTTTGGGTAGGAAAGGCCGCTGGAGGGGGTCCTTCGCCGAGAGGGTGGTTTGAGTGTGGCTCCTTGCACTTACTCACCAATTCTCACTCCCTCTCCTTCTTTCTCTCTCTCTCTCTCTCTCTCTTCTTCTTCTTTTTCTCCTCCTCTCCTTCTTCTCTTCCTCTCCTCTTCCTCTTCTTCTTCTTTTCTTCTTCTTCTTTTCTCTTATTCTCCTACTCTCTCTCTCTCTCTCTCTCTCTCTCTCTCTCTCTCTCTCTCTCCTTCTCTTCTTCTCCTTCTCCCTCTCCCACTTCTTTTCTCCTTCTTCTCCTTCCCTCTCTTTCTCTTCCTCTTCTCTTCTTTTCTCCTTCTACTCTTCTTCTTCTTCTTCTACTACTACTACTTCTCTCCTCTCTCCTTCTACCTCTTCTTCTTCCTCCTCTACCTCTCTCCTTCTCCTTCTCCTTCTCCTTCTCCTTCTCCTCTCCTCTCTTCTACCCCTTTCTTTTTCCTCCTACTTCTCTCCTCTCTCCTTCTCTTCCCTCCTTCTCCTTCTCTCCCTCTTCTTCTCTTCTCTCTCCCACTCCTTCTCTCCCTCTTCTTCCCTTCTCTTTCCCACTCCTTCTCTCTCCTCACTCCTCTCCCACTTCTTCCCTTCTCTCTCCCACTCCTTCTTCTCTTCTCCTTCTCTCCCTCTTCTTCTCTCTCCTCACTCTTTCTCTCCTCCTTCTCTCCCTCTTCTTCTCTTCTCTCTCCCTCTTCTTCCTCCTTCTCTCCCACTTCTTCCCTTCTCTCTTCCACTCCTTCTTCTTCTCTCCTTCTCCTTCTCTCCCTCTTCCTCCTCTTCTCTCTCCCCCTCCTCCTTTCTCTTCTCTCCTTCCCCTTCTCTCCCTCTTCCTCCTCTTCTCTCTCTCCCTCCTTATTTCTCTTCTCTCCTCCTTCTCTCCCTCTCCTCCTCTTCTCTCTCCCTCTCCTTATTCTCTCCTTCTCCTTCTCTCCTCACGGGCCGAAACTCGATGGCCAGGGGGTGGTTTAAATTGTAAGCATGGTGTGAATCGTAGTGCCTAGGGCCCGCAGTCGCAGGAGGTTGGGGGGGGAAAGAACTCCAGCGGAAGGCCAGGGGGGGCCGTACCAGCGAGGAGGGGGGGCCTAGGGCCCGCGTCGTAGCTAATGGAGGTGGCGACGTTAGGAAGGTGGCATAGTCTTCTGTGCTTGTGGTCGAGGGAGGGGAGAAGCCTCCCCTTATATAGGGGAGGGGGGGAGGTAGGTGGCATGGCCACCCCTCCCACCTGGGGGGCTGCATGCCCCCCAGCACCATCACTCCCTCTCTCTCTCTCCCCGATGTGCTGTCAGGCAGGGAGAGAGAGGGGGTAAAAAAATTTGAATTGCAGACAATAATAAAAATTTTCTCTTTTTTTTTGAAATTAAAAAGGAGGGGGGGTTCGTATGGGAGGAAGGTTGGCATGTACATCCTCTCCCCCTTAGAGGAATCAAGGTGTCCTCATCTCGAGAGGACCTGGGAGTATTGTTGGTTGAGAGTATCTTTGTCCATCTAGGTGGCATTCTCTTCAGGATAATCTTTCCACTGGATGAGGTATTCTCTCAACCTCCTTGACCTCAAATGCCTCTCCCTGACATCTAGGACTCTATCAGGCCGTAGCTCAGGACTCCTTGGCTAGGCATTGCAATTTGTTGATCATCAAGTATATGATTCGGATTAGGTAGATACTTTTTCAATAGGCTAACGTGGAATACATTATGAACCTTTAGGGTTGCGGGCAGCTATAGTCTGTAATCATTAGGTCCTAAGCACTTAGTGATCTTACAAGGTCCACAATACCTTGGACTTGGCTTCTTGTATTCTCCCAAGGACAATGAGCTCTTTTTAGGGCGTACGTGGATGAAGACCAAATCACATTCAACGAAGGATCTATCTTTCCGTTTCAAGTTCGCGTAAGCCTTCTGTCTATCCTTGGCAGCTTGGATGTCCTGTCTTATTGACTTGATTTGGTCATCCATGTCTTCCAACATCTGCCTTGAAGCTTCTACTCTTAAAGTTGGATCCGAGAAGCTCAAAGGGGTACGACAGTCGTGCCCGTACAATGCTTGAAAAGGGGTCATCTGAATACTCTGTTGGTAGGAAGCATTGTGGGCAAACTCAACCAGTGGCAAATATTGAATCCACTTTTTGGGTTCGTGACAGCAATATGCCCTAAGCATATCTTCAATGACTTGATTGACTCGTTCCATTTGACCATCAGTTTGGGGATGGTAAGATGTTACTGAAACATAGTTGAGTCCTAATAGCCTCTAAAATAGCCCTCCAGAAGTGTGATGTGAAGAGAGAGTCACAATCCCTAATGATTCTTCTGGGTAACCCATGCAGTTTGAATATTTCCTTGATGAATAATCTTGCGATGTCTGAGGCTTTATAGTTTGTCTCAACATGGATGAAATGTGCAACCTTTGTGAGCATATCTACTATAACCATAATAGAGTTTTATCCTCCTTGAACTTGGGGTAGGCCAACAATGAAGTCCATAGTAATGAATTTCCATTTCATTTGGGGAATGCCAAGTGGTTGCAATTTCCCAGGCATTTTGACATGTTCTGCCTTGATGCGTTGACAAGACAAATATTTCGTGACATATTTGAGAACATCACCCTTGAGCTGATCCCAATAATAGCTCTTCCTGACCGCATTAAGGGTCTTGGCATAGCCGAGATGTCCTGAGAAAGGGGAGTCATGGGCTTCCCAAATAATCTTATGCTTGAGAGTATGGCTTGTAGGGATACATAATCTTGTCCTAAAGTAGACAAGTCCACTACTGACAGAGAATTTTTGATACTTCGACTTTAGCTTTGGGTCTTGATCCTTGATGGGGATCTCCCTTAGCAATTTCTGATAGACTGGGTCACGACATGCCTCTTCTTTAGCTAGCTCAAGAATTGGGTTGTTTGGCATTGATACCTTTGTGGGTAGAGATATTGCTGTTGATGGATCCTGCAAAATAAGAGAATTTAGAAATGCATTGCGAGACTAAGTGCATCGGCAAATACATTCTCCTTTCCAGGCCTGTATTTGATTTTAAAATCATATTCTTCCAGCACTTCGATCCATCGACGTTGCCTCATATTGAGCTCATTCTGGGTGAAGATCCATTTAAGACTCTTGTGGTCCATCACTAAGGAAAATTTGTTACCTAGCAAGTAATGTCTCCAAAGTTTGAGAGCATGGATGACAGCCAACAACTCCAGATCGTGGGTAGCATAATTCCTTTCATAGCTCTTCAATTTCCTTGAAGAATACGCCACTGAATGACCTTCTTGCATAAGCACACATCCTAAAGCAAATGCGCTAGCATCAGTTACCACTTCAAACTCCTTACTAAGATCAGGAAGTTTTAGGATAGGTACTGATACTAAGCTTTGCTTTAGCTTGTCAAAGTTGGTCTATTTGACATATGACCATACAATTGGTACTTGCTTCTTTAGTAGATCATTCATTAGGGGCGCTGCAATCAAAGCATAATCTTTGATGAAAATCTTGTACCATCCTGTCAATCCAAGGAAACTACGTATTTCTTTGACAGACGTTGGTGTTGGCCATTCCAAAACGTCTCTGACCTTAGCTGGATCTATTGAAATCCCTTGGGCTGATATAATGAATCCCAAATATTCAATCTGTCGCTTGAAAAAGGCACACTTCTTCTTCTTGGCATAAAGTTTGTGTGCTCTCATTGTTTCAAGAACAATGCGAAGTTGGGGTTCATGATCTTTTTCATGTTTAGAGTAGACTAGGGTATCGTCAAAGAAGACGAGTACAAAGTCATCAAGATAGGGCCTAAAGATATCCTGCATTAACCTGTTGAAGGTAGCAGGAGCATTTGTCAGCCCGAATGACATCACTAGTAATTCAAAGTGTCCATACCTTGTGCTGAATGCAGTATTCGGGATATCTTCTTCCTTGATCCTTATCTGATAATATCCAGATCTGAGATCTATCTTAGAGAAGATCTTCGTACCTTGAAGACGGTCAAGTAATTCATCTATTCTTGGAATGAGGTATTTATTTTTGATGGTTGATTGATTCAACCCTCTGTAGTCAATGCATAGCTGAAGTGTTCCATCTTTCTTATTTTGGAATAGTATTGGAGCTCCCCATGGTGAATTGCTAGGATAGATGTAGCCTTGGTTTAACAGTTGCTTGAGTTGCTCTTTCAGTTTAATAGCTTCCGAGATGGACATCTTATACGGCCTCTTTGCAACTGATGCAGCTCCTGGCGCCAGCTTGATTTCGTGGTCGACTTCCCTTTGAGGAGAAGTTCTGTCAGCTCCTCAAGAAATATGTCTGCATATTCCTTTAACCATGAAGGCTCTTCCCCATATTCCTGATTCTGATCTAGATTTTTCAGTTTAATCAGATAGACATGTAGGCCCTTTCTAACTCCTTTTATTACCCGTGTTGCTTTTGCCAGCTATATTTTTGGCTTACTAGCCTCTCCTTGAGTTGTAACTAGTTCCCCTTCAGAATTTTGGAAGGAGACTTGGCCCTTTCCTAGTGGATGTGGGAATCATTGGGTATTATCCAATCCATTCCAAGTAAACATTCGTGGACACCTAGGTTCATTACCCTGAATCTCACCGAAGTTGGCTTTCCACCTAGTAGGAATTTCACCTTAGCAGTTTGCCTAGTACAAGAGACCTCACGACCATTTGCCAATTCCACAAGTAAAGTAGGTGCATCTATTGTGGCTATACCTAGCCTTTTTGCACAGATCGGTGAAATGAAGGAATGTATACTGCCACAATCAATTAGGGTTTTGAAGCTTTTACCTTCATAATCTGATGGAGTTTGGATCACCGAGAATTGGCGATTCGGACCCTTCTTGTGCAGAGCGGTGTGAACCATTGCCCTCTCAATGTCAGCATCCATGGATGGATCTTCTTCATCGCCCAGCTATGTAATGTTCCAAATTTCTTTTTTCATGTGAATTACCCTTATAGGAAAGGGGGATATCGATATGGCAATTTCTTGAGGATAATGCAAAATTTTTTAATTCCCCCCCAGCCCGCGGATAGTTGTGCTGGAAGGGGAGGGGAATAGAAACCATGCGGAAGCTCCTCGGTGGGAGCTCACAGGAGTGTGAGTGCCATGCATATTGACACGAAGGAGAGGGAGGATTCCCCCTCCCCTCCCCTATTTAACCAGAGAGAGTGCGCTGCCGTGAGGGAGGATAGAGAAGGAGTTCGGGGTCGACGAGTTGTGGCTGCCATGACGCTGGGCAAACGAGAGTGAGGCGGTCTTCGCATGAGAGGAGACCACGAGTTGCTACGGGAGCATAGATAGGCGCCACCAAAGGCATTCGTCCTGTCGCCGAGGTCCTACGCCAGCTCTGAGGGCGGGCTATCAACTGTACCCCCCTGCCACGTGAAGCATAGAAGCTTCTTAAGGGGGGCTAATTAAGCCCCCTTTCAACCCCCTTGTATTCCCTTTTAACACTCCCTCCCCCCCCCCCCCCCCGCCTCAGGGTTTTTAAATCCCCCTAAGCCCTTTTCATCCCCCTTATGTTCCCTTCACCCCCTTGTGTTGTCCTTCGTCTTTCCCCTCTAGGTTTTAAAAACCCCTAAGGCCTTTTCACCCCGTGTCCACGCAACCCTCCCCCATGTCCAAAAAAATCCCTTCAAGATCCCGCTTCCTATACCTTTCACTCCCGTGTCCAAAGATCTCCCAAGGCCCCCTTCATATGCCTCTGGAAAAACACACACAACCCCCGTGTTTTAAGGCCCTCATCCCATGGGTGTTGGAACCCCATAATTTAAACCTTACTTCCCCCGTATTTAACCCTTAAGCCCCTTTCCTTTGGGCTTGTTACTTTTTCCCCCCGTGTGTAAAAACCTATAGGGCCTTTTCCTTAGGCCTTGTAAGACTTTCCCTCCCAAAAGAATTAAGGCCTTAAAGGTCTTATTACCCCCTCCTCGTGGTTATAACCTTAACGGTTACTTGCCTTTCCAAAATACCCTTGGGACTTGGTTTCTCCCTTGCTCAAGAAGCGAAGAAGAGTATTGACGTGCAAGGGAGCGATGGTGGAATTCTGAAAAGGAGTGTAAAGTTGCTTCCACGTTCGAAGGACTACAACTCCGATGCCTCCTAAGAAAGTCCAAGGAGTAGCTGCGGGAGGGTCATCTCCTGGTATCCATGTGGATATCTCACCCCAAACCTAGAATTCTCCTTCTTAATTTTATATCGATTTTAATTCAATTGTGCAAGATGAATTGTTAGGGATAAGATATATTTTTTCCTAGTTATTTACGACGAAGGAATTTAGTTTAATTAAACATGCAAAATAAATAAAGTATAAATATAGTTTTCCTTCAAAAAGCATTATGCATTGAAACGAATTATGAGCAAGATTATTTACCCACTAAAGTAGTATACTTCGGTTAAATCTAGAAGGTATAAAACTGCATCTTGCACTATTAACCCCTATTCTTTTTACAATGAATCATCATGGAAGGTGCGAATCATGAAAGGTTTCTTACGATGCTTAAACTCTAGGAAGTTATCATTGCTAACTGCATAACTTAGCAAGTGAAAGATTGCTTATTTGGCATGAGTTTTGTTCGCAAGGAAAAAGGAAGATTAATTGAATTTACCTAACCTCAAATCAATAAAGTTTAGGATTGAAAAATCAATTGACACATAGATAACAAATCGTGCGGAGGTGATCTCGATATTACCTTCTAAAAGATTACCAAATTAATATAAACTTAGAAATACCTATGCTGCGAAATATTCATTGGGAATGAATTAAAATCCAAGAAACGTTTATACCTTAAATACTTGCCCACATTCCCTGATTGTAGGGTCAGTAAATCGTAAACGTAAAAGAACTAGGGTTTGTCCCTGAGTTTCTTAAAGAAAATAATAAAAGCTAGGAAACCCTAGGTCTGACAAACGTCAGCTTAAAGAAACTGAAACGGATTGTTTCGTAACTCCATTATCGCATAGTATGATGCAGGATTTGCGCGGCAAGTATGATGTCATATGGTGTTGTGATTGATTCACAAGAATAAAGGCTAAATTCCCGCAACAAGGATGGCGGATCCTTATGCAAGTTATCTTGCAAGAGGATGCATACTTTGATATCCTTCTAAGTAAGAAAGGTTAAAAACCGGAGACTGAAGTATCCAATGAACTTTAGGGTTTGACCAAGTTGGGTTAATAGGGTACACCCTAACCCAGAATATAAGGGATCTTGCCAAGTTGCAAGACACCCCGAATCGAGTGCTGGATGCATTCGAAAGGAAAGATTCCTTCCTTAGCAGTTTGCCAACAACAAAAATCGATCAATGGAAATGTTTGTGCTTGCTAGAGATTTTAGAGCACTGTTTGACTTGCTTGACCAATGAATTACAAAGTAAATAAGTATCTATACTTCAGGTTGAAGGCCTGAAGGGAGTGGCAGATTCAGTTACCCCCGACTGCCTGCCTGACCCTAACCAAGGGGGTTATTGACTGCGCCGGGAACGTGGACCGAACCCGCCGCGAGAGATCTCTCCGTTGAGCGCTACTTAGAGTAGGAGGACACTTGGGTGCCAGGGGGCTCTGGTTGTAAATCCCTCGCCTTCCGGGTCTTGCACAAGAGGCTAACATGACTCAGGATTAGATCTCAAGGCCCGCATACTAGTCTACGGGTGAAAACTTGGAATAGTGATCCGTGTGGATTGCTGGATAGCCTTCGGGCGGATTGTGGACAAGCCTACGTGCAAAACTCCTTGTATTTCAAAAATAAATATGATGATATGTTAATAAAGAACTTGCCTGATATTGTTTTTCTATGTCACATGATAAGATTACGTGAAGGAACCAGTGCTTAACGGATTAATTAAAGAAGCTGATTGTTACATGTCCAATTAATGTGTTAGATAATTACATAACTAAAACAAAACGAGGAAAGTGCAGAGGATGGGCCATGGGTCTGTCCTACGGTTGGGTGGTCCCGGTTGGCTGGGAACTTTTCTCAAACCTCGAAGAACAGCGGGATGATTGTCAAAGGACACAAACAATGAAAGCATTGACCTAGAGTTATGTCTTAACCAATTTACGTTGTTTTAGGGGAACGGAATGGGACTATGCCTTATGGCAGAGAGGTTGAGCTTTGCATCCCTGTCGTTTCCCATTCTCCTTGAACCAAGTGCAGCGTGAATCCGCTTTGCACCTGGCGTTTCTGCGTAAAGTAGTTCTCTTGGGTCTGACGCTAGTTGCTGTTAGGAAATGACCAATTAGGAAAACCCTAATTCCGGTCGATCCTAAGTGGGAATGGCCAGAATACTTCCGCTACGTGGTAGACGCAGAAAGCCCTAGATTGCAAATCCCGTAACATTCCATGGGAGTGCCGGGCAGAGCTTTCTAGACATCCTTTCCGATGGACTACTAAGACGTGTCCTGGATGATACTAGTGGACACGTTACAGTTAGTATCAGAGCCGACCAACAACGGAATTTTTTTAATGAAATATTAATAAAATGAAGCAGAGCAAATGTTGTTGTCCAAACATTTCCTTACCTTCAATGCTGTCTTCCAGAATTACGAAGCATGGAACAAGTTCTTGGTATTTCGAGTCATGTTTATGACTGCAATGCATTCTGCGCTTTATAGACAAAGGTTTGGGATGATGAACATCCTGGATCAGATCTATAATCCATCATCTTTGTACATGGAATGAAGATGGATGGGTGCTTCAGGAATCTACTATATAACCACCCACCGGTTTGCTTATCTACAGACCAACCTAAAGAGGATCAAGTGGTTGGAAGACCTAAAAGTCGTGAAGCTGTTCGTTTTTGTGGAAGCCCACGTAAATTCGACTTTACATATTCGAGGTTGGAGGGTTGAGATGAACTCATATGTATATGAGGAAGTAACCCGTGTAATTCCCGCCGACAGGATTAAAGTGTTGGGCCGCCATGAGAAGTATGGATTCCAATGGAAAGGATATCTTGAACTTCCAATGGCTTATCGATTCCTGAAGATCCATGACCCAAAACCTTACTTTTACACAGTTCCTGTAGATAAATGCAATACAACATTGTTCTCCCCAAACTAAATGTAAAAATTGGCTTATCATCGCATGAAACGTTGTATTCAAAAGGGCTATGCCCATATAAATACAAATAAAGACTTCTTTTATCAATGTCTGGCTGTGCATGAGAGTTGATAAAAAGTTAAGTAGCTACATTGTTTACGAGATAGCTGAATTAAAGATGTAATATAAGCTAACAACAATTATCATATAATAACGTTAAGAAAACCTTTATTCAGGCATAACCTCAGGTACAGGTTCCTGATTCGCCTCCTACTTCAAGTACCGCTGTAATCCAGGAGAAGAAGTTCCTTCTCAAATAGATTAAGCCACCCGAGTTTGACGGGAGAGGCAGATTCGTCCAAGATGATGCTGAAATTTGGATTGAGTCCATGGAGGATTACTTCGAAGCAGCCGGTACTGCACCCGCCAATCAGGCTATGCTCGCCAAGTTAAAGCTCACCAGCAAAGCCAGACTTTGGGGGAAGCAATGGTGCATGGATCAAGGGATCACAGAGGGATCCGTTACCTGGGAGAAGCTGAAGAAAGCCATGCAGGGAAGATACTTACCACCTGCATATCGCACGCAGAAAATGAACGAGTTCTATGAGCTAAAACAGCTAGGACTCACTCTTGACGCATACTACTCTAAATTCGTCTCACTTTTAAAGTATGCGCCACAAATGGACATGACACAGCAGGTGTCCAAATTTTGTGCGGGCTTAAATCCACCACTAAATACCCATCTCGAATCTATGCATCCATCAGATCTTCAGGATGCACTCATTCGAGCAGCACCTATAATTCAGGAGGTGCAAGCTAGACCAAGGAGTAACAAAACTTGGTCTTATAATGACCCGAACAGAGGAGCATTCAGACCTCAAATGAAGAGAGTTCAAGGTCATAATCAGGGACAAAGAAAGAAAGCAAGGACGAATAACGTCAACAACTTTGTTCCTACTCAAAGTAATGGCCAAAACCTCTGTTGTTTCCACTGCAACGAAGCCGGTCACTTCAAGAGGCAATGTCCCAAGCTTGGTGGAGGACATCGCCAAGCGCCTTTTCAAGGAACATGCCATGGTCAAGGAGCCGCTACCCGAGGAAGAGGAAGAACCGCTTGCATTGCCAATAGGCAAATGTGTGAAGAAGGAGAAGAAGAAGATCCGACCATAGAAGCGGAATTCGAAAGAGCGACAGTCCATGCCGCTTTACACAAGAAAGGGCCGAATCGCCAGTTCTCGGTGATTCAGACACCGTCGGACTATCAAGGTAAAGGTTTCAAGACCTTGATTGATTGTGGTAGTACACATTTCTTTATCTCACCAGCATGTGCAAAAAGATTAGAAATAACCACAGTAGAAGCACCTACCCTACTTGTGGAATTGGCAAATGGTCGTGAGGTTACTTGTACCAGGCAAACTGCTAAGGTGAAATTCTTTCTAGGAGGAAAGAAGACTTCGGTCAAATTCAGAGTCATGAATTTAGGTATTCATGAGTGTCTACTCGGAATGGATTGGCTTAAACCTAACGACGCCCACATTCACTGTGGAAAGGGTCAAGTTTCCTTTCGAAACTCTGAAAGGGAATTAGTCACAACTCAAGGTGAGGCAGGTGTGCCAAGAATCCAATTGGCCAAAGTATCTCGAATCATAAAAGGAGTCAGAAAAGGATTACCTGTTTACTTGATCAAACTCAACAAATTAGATCAAAAGCAAGAGTCTCATGAAAGACCTTCTTGGCTAAAGGAATACGCGGACGTATTTCTTGAAGAGTTGACTGAACTTCCGCCTCAAAGAGAAGTGGATCATGAGATTATGTTAGTACCTGGAGCTGCACCAATTGCAAAGAGAACTTATAGAATGTCCATACCAAAAGCAATTGAGTTGAAGGAAAAACTCAAGCAACTGCTAGATCAGGGCTACATCCGGCCTAGCAGTTCACCATGGGAAGCTCCAGTACTATTCCAGAAAAAGAAAGATGGGACACTTCGACTATGTATTGATTACCGTGGATTGAATCAATCAACAGTCAAGAACAAGTATCCTATTCCTAGAATAGATGAGCTTCCTGATCGTCTTCAGGGTGCAAAGATATTCTCCAAGATTGATCTTAGGTCAGGTTACTATCAGATAAGGATCAAGGAACTCGTGCTTGTCTTCTTCGATGACACTTTAGTCTATTTTAAACAGGAAGAAGATCATGAACCTCAACTTCGGATTGTCCTTGAGACAATGAGGTCACATAAGCTGTATGCAAAAATGAAAAAGTGTGCATTCTTCAAGCATTAGAATGAATATCTGGGATTCATAGTATCAGCAGAAGGAATCTCAGTGGACCCAGCCAAGGTCAGAGATGTGCTTGAGTGGCCAACACCAGTATCCGTCAAAGAGATACGTAGTTTTCTTGGATTGACAGGATGGTATAGGGTCTTCATAAAAAACTATGCTTTGATTGCAGCACCTTTGACGGACTTACTGAAGAAGCAAACTTCCATTGCATGGTCAACTCCCGAACAAAATAGCTTCAACAGATTGAAGCAAAGTTTGGTATCAGCACCTATTCTAAAACTTCCAGACCTCAATAAAGAGTTCGAGGTAGTAACTGATGCTAGCATTCTTGCCTTGGGGTGTGTACTTATGCAGGAAGGTCATCCAGTAGCGTACTCTTCAAGGAAATTGAAGAGTCATGAAAGGAATTATGCTACGCATGATCTGGAATTGCTAGCTGTCATCCATGCTCTAAAGCTTTGGAGACATTACCTGTTGGGTAACAATTTTACTCTAGTAACCGACCATAAGAGTCTCAAATGGATCTTTACCCAGAACGAGCTCAACATGAGGCAACGTCGGTGGATTGAAGTGTTGGAGGAATATGATTTTGAAATCAAGTACTGACTAGGGAAAGTGAATGTAGTTGTCGATGCACTTAGTCGCAAGGCATTCCTAAATTCCGTAATCTTGCAGAATCTATCAATGGCCAGATCTCTAGCTACAAAAGTATCTATGCCAAACAACCCTATGAGTTAGCTAGAGAGGAAGCATGCCATGATTTGGCCTACCAATCAATGCTAAAGGAGATCTCTATCAAGGATTAGAATCAAAAGTTGCAGGCTAAGTATTAGGAATTTTCCATTAATAGTGGACTTGTCTACTATAGAACAAGGCTGCGTATACCAGCAAGCCAGTCACTTAAGTAGAAGATAATGTGGGAAGCTCATGATTCTCCTTTCGTAGGACATCCTAGCTGTGCTAAGATTCTTAATGCAATTAGGAAGAGCTACCATTGGGAGAGGCTCAAAGGTGACGTTCTCAAATATGTCACTAAGTGTTTGTCTTGCCAACGTATCAAAGCCGAACATGTCATGATGCCAGGGAAACCGCAACCGCTTGACGTTCCCCAAATGAAATGGGAATTCATCAGTATGGATTTTTTTGTAGGCCTACCCCAAGTCCAGGGAGGATACAACTCCATCATGGTTGTGGTTGACATGCTTACCAAAGTTACACACCTTATTCTAGTAAAAAACTATAAAGCCTCAGACATTGCAAGATTGTTTATCAAGGAGGTATTCAAGCTACATGGTTTACCCAGAAGAATCATTAGTGATCATGATTCTCTTTTCACATTACACTTCTGGAGAGCTATCTTTGAAGCTATTGGGACTCAACTCTGTTTTAGCATCGCTTACCATCCCCAAACGGATGGCCAAACAGAGCGAGTAAATCAAGTCATCGAGGATATTATGCTTAGGGCATACTGCTGTCGAGAACCGAAGAGGTGGATTCAATACTTGCCTTTGGTAGAATTTGCATATAATGCTTCTTACTAGCGGAGCATTCAGATGACCCCTTTCCAAGCATTGTATGGACATGACTGTCGAAGTCCCCTAAACTTTTCTGATCCAACCCTAAGGGTTGAAGCTTCAAGGCTAATGTTGGAAGACATGGATGACCAAGTAAAGTCAATAAGAGAGCACATACAAGCAGCCAAGGATAGACATAAGGCATACGCGGATTTGAAGCGTCAAGAAAGGGTCTTCGAAGAAGGAGACATGGTCTTCATTCGCGTACGCCCTAAAAAGAGTTCTCTATCCTTAGGAGATTGCAAGAAGCTAAGTCCAAGGTATTGTGGGCCATACAAAATCCTCAAATGCCTAGGCCTAATGCTTATAAACTGCAACTCCCTGAGAACCTAAAAGTTCATAATGTATTCCATATCAGCCTATTGAAAAAAGTATGTACCTAATCCTAACCATGTACTTGATGACCAACAAATTGTAATGCCTAGTCAAGGAGTCCTTGAACTAAGGCCTCATAAGATCTTAGATGTTAGGGAGAGACAATTAAGATCCAGAACCTTGAGAGAATGCCTCGTCCAGTGGAAAGATTATCCCGAAGAGGATGCCACTTGGGTAGATGAAGGCACTCTCAACCATCAATATCCCCAGTTTATCTCGAGATAGGGACATCTCGATTCCTCTAAGGGGGAGTGAATGTAACGTTCCAAATTTCTTTTTTCATGTGAATTACCCTTATAGGAAAGGGGGATATCGATATGGCAATTTCTTGAGGATAATGCAAATTTTTTTAATTCCCCCCCAGACGCCGGCAGTCATGCTGGAAGGGGAGGGGAATAGAAACCATGCGGAAGCTCCTCGGTGGGAGCTCGCAGGAGTGTGAGTGCCATGCATATTGACATGAAGGAGAGGGAGGATTCCCCCTCCCCTCCCCTATTTAACCAAAGAAAGTGCGTTGTCAAGAGGGAGGACAGAGGAGGAGTTCGGGGTCGACGAGTTGTGGCTGCCGTGACGCTGGGCAAACGAGAGTGAGGCGGTCTTCGCACGAGAGGAGACTAGGAGCTGCTGCGTTAGCGTAGATAGGTGCCACCAAAGGCATTCGCCCTGTCGCCGAGGTCCTACGCCAGCGCTGAGGGTGGGCTATCAACTATACCCCTTGCCACGTGAAGCATAGAAGCTTCTTAAAAGAAGCTTTTTAAGGGGGGGACTAATTAAGCCCCCTTTCACCCCCCTTGTATTCCCTTTTAACACTTCCCTACCCCCCCTCCCCCCCCCACCCCCCCACGCCCCCCCGCGGGGTTTTTAAATCTCCCTAAGTCCTTTTCATCCCCCTTATGTTCCCTTCGCCCCCTTGTCTTGTCCTTCGTCTTTCCCCCTTGGGTTGAAAAAACCCCTAAGGCCTTTTCACCCCGTGTCCCTGCACCCCTCCCCCGTGTCCAAAAAAATCCCTTCAAGATCCCCCTTCCTATACCTTTCACTCCCGTGTCCAAAGATCTCCCAAGGCCCCCTTCATATGCCTCTGGAAACACACACACAACCCCCATGTTTTAAGGCCCTCATCCCATGGGTGTGGAACCCCACAATTTAAACCTTACTTCCCCCGTATTTAACCCTTAAGCCCCTTTCCTTTGGGCTTGTTATTTTTTCCCCCCGTGTGTAAAAACCTATAGGGCCTTTTCCTTGGGCCTTGTAAGCCTTTCCCTCCCAAAAGAATTAAGGCCTTAAAGGTCTTATTACCCCCTCCTCGTGGTCAAAACCTTAATTGTTACTTGCCTTTCCAAAATACCATTGGGACTTGGTTTCTCCCCTGCTCGAAGAAGTGAAGAAGAGTATTGACATGCAAGGGAGCGACGGTGGAATTCTGAAAAGGAGTGTAAAGCTGCTTCCATGTTCGAAGGACTACAACTGTGATGCCTCTTGAGAAAGTCCAAGGAGTAGCTGCGGAAGGGTCATCTCCCGGTATCCATGTGGATATCTCACTCCAAACCCAGGTTTTTCCTTCTTAATTTTATATCGATTTTAATTCAATTGTGCAAGATGAATTGTTAGGGATAAGATATATTTTGTCCTAGTTATTTACGACGAAGGAATTTAGTTTAATTAAACATGCAAAATAAATAAAGTATAAACATAGTTTTCCTTCAAAAAGCATTATGCATTGAAACGAATTATGAGCAAGATTATTTACCCACTAAAGTAGTATACTTCGGTTAAATCTAGAAGGTATAAAATTGCATCTTGCACTATTAACCCCTATTCTTTTTACAATGAATCATTATGGAAGGTGCGAATCATGAAAGGTTTCTTACGATGCTTAAACTCTAGGAAGTTATCATTGCTAACTGCATAACTTAGCAAGGGAAAGATTGCTTATTTGGCATGAGTTTTGTTCGCAAGGAAAAATGAAGATTAATTGAATTTACCTAACCTCAAATCAATAAAGTTTAGGATTGAAAAATCAATTGACACATAGATAACAAATCGTGCGGAGGTGATCTCGATATTACCTTCTAAAAGATTACCAAATTAATATAAACTTAGAAATACCTATGCTGCGAAATATTCATTGGGAATGAATTAAAATCCAAGAAACATTTATATCTTAAATACTTGCCCACATTCCCTGATTGTAGGGTCAGTAAATCGTAAACGTAAAAGAACTAGGGTTTGTCCCTGAGTTTCTTAAAGAAAATAATAAAAGCTAGGAAACCCTAGGTCTGACAAACGTCAGCTTAAAGAAACTGAAACGGATTGTTTCGTAACTCCATTATCGCATAGTATGATGCAGGATTTGCGCGGCAAGTATGAAGTCATATGGTCTTGTGATTGATTCACAAGAAGAAATGCTAAATTCCTGCAACAAGGATGGCAGATCCTTACACAAGTTATCTTGCAAGAGGATGTATACTTTGATATCCTTCTAAGTAAGGAAGGTTAAAAATCGGAAACTGAAGTATGCAATGAACTTTAGGGTTTGACCAAGTTGGGTTAATAGGGTACGCCCTAACCCAGAATATAAGGGATCTTGCCAAGTTACAAGACACCCTGGATCGAGTGCTGGATGCATTCGAATGGAAAGATTCCTTCCTTAGCAGTTTGCCAACAACAAAAATTGATCAATGGAAATGTTTGTGCTTGCTAGAGATTTTAGAGCACTGTTTGACTTGTTTGACCAATGAATTATAAAGTAAATAAGTATCTATACTTCAGGTTGAAGGCCTGAAGGGAGTGGCAGCTTTAGTTACCCCCGACTGCCTGCCTGACCCTAACCAAGGGGGTTATTGACTGCGCCGGGAATGTGGACTGAACCCGCCGCGAGAGGTCTCTCCGTTGAGCGCTATTTGGAGCAGAAGGACGCTTGGGTGCCAGGGGGCTCTAGCCGTAAATCCCTCGCCTTCCGGGTCTTGCACAAGAGGCTAACGTGACTCGGGATTGGATCTCGAGGCCCACATACTAGTTTATGGGCAAAAACTTGGAATAGTGATCCGTGTGGATTGCTGGATAGCGTTCGGGCGGATTGTGGACAAAAGCCTACAGGTGGAACTCCTTGTATTTCAAAAATAAATATGATGATATGCTAATAAAGAACTTGCCTGATATTGTTTTTCTATGTCACGTGATAAGATTACGTGAAGGAACCAGTGCTTAACGGATTAATTAAAGAAGCTGATTGTTACATGTCCAATTAATGTGTTAGATAATTACATAACTAAAACAAATCGAGGAAAGTGCAGAGGATGGGCCATGGGTCTGTCCTACTGTTGGGTGGTCCCGGTTGGCTGGGAACTTTTCTCAAATCTCGAAGAACAACGGGATGATTGTCAAAGGACACAAACAACGAAAGCATTGACCTAGAGTTATGTCTTAACCGATTTACGCTGTTTTAGGGGACGGAATGGGACTATGCCTTATGGCAGAGAGGTTGAGCTTTGCATCCCTCTCATTTTCCATTCTCCTTGAACCAAGTGCAGTGTGAATCCACTTCGGACCTGGCGTTTCTACGTAAAGTAGTTCGCTTGGGTCCGACGCTAGTTGCTATTAGAAAATGACCAATCAGGAAAACCCTAATTCTGGTCGATCCTAAGTGGGAACGGCCAGAATACTTCCGCTACATGGTAGACACAGAAATCCCTAGATTGCAAATCCCGTAACATTCCATGGGAGTGCCGGGCGGAGCTTTCTAGACATCCTTTCCGATGGACTGCTAAGACATGTCCTGGATGATACTAGTGGACACGTTACAAGGTCCTTGTTGGAAACACTAGAGATTCTCCCTCTGGCCATGACTGTGGCTTCTTGGCCATGGGTGGCTCCTTGGAATTGCCCTTGGCGATGTCCTCTACTAAGCTTGGGACATTGCCTCTTGAAGTGTCCGGGCTCGTTGCAATGGAAGCAACATAGATTGCGGTCATTACCTTGTGTAGGGATGAAGTTGTTGACAGCATTGGCCCTAACTTTCTTCCTTTGGCCCGGATTCTGACCCTGCGCTCTCTTAGTCTGAGCCCTGGACATACCCTTGTTCTGATCTCTGTAAGGCCAAGTTCTAATATTCCTTGGTTTAACCTGAACCTCCTGTATTATTGGTGCAGCTCAAATGAGTGCATCTTGTAGGTCTGTTGGGTGCATTGATTCCAAGCGGGTGTTTATGAGTGGATTTAACGCAACACAAAACTTTGACACCTGTTGTATCATATCCATTGGAGACACGTACTTTAAGAGAGAGACGAACTTTGAATAATATGCATCAAGGGATAGTCCAAGCTGCTTCAATTCATAGAATTCGTTCATATTCTGTGTGCGGTAGCACAACTTCCTTAAGCTTCTCCCAAGTGACTGTCCCTTCCAAGATTGCTTGGTCTCTGCCCCACTGTTTCCACCAAAGTCTTGCTTCGCCTGTAAGCTTAAGTTTGGCGAGTATGGCTTGGTTAGCAGGTGCAGTTCCTACTGTCTCAAAATAGTCCTCCATAGACTCGATCCAGATCTGGGTGTCAGCTTGAATAGACCTTCCCTTGCCATCAAACTCGGGTGGCTTAATCGCTTAACACCTTAGCTAATATTTACAATCAAGATAGAGGATAATAAAAGTCTTGTTCATTCATGAGGGCATAGCCCTTTGAGTACATTTATTTTGGGAAAGTAGAACAAGCTGATTGATACATCAGTTTAGGGAAAATAGGATTGTGTTACAATTGGCTACAGGGGCCGAGTAATAATATGGAGTGGGGTCATGGATTTTCAGGAAACAATAAGTCATAGGAAGCTCGGGGTATCCCCTCCTTTGATACCCATTCTTCTCATAGCGCCCTAGCACTTTGATTCTGTTGGCAGGGATCACCCGTGTCACTTATTCATAGACATACTTGTTCTGCTTGACTTGCAGACCGCCAACATGCAAGGTTGCATTTGTATGAGCTTCGACAAAGATGAATAGCTTCACGATCTTTAAATCCTCCATCCACTTGATTCTCTTCAAGTTGGTCTGAAGGTATGCGAGTCGGTGGGCTGCTATGTAGTATATTCCTGATTCTCCCGTCCATCTTCATTCCGCATATAGGGGTGAAGGATTATAGATGCGGTCCAGAATATTCATCATGCCTAGCCTCTGATGATAATTCGAAGCACGCATTGCAGTCATGAATATGACTTGGAACACCAAGAACTTGCTCCATGCTTCGTGACTCTGCAACCCAGCATCCATAAGTGAGTAAGGAAATGTTTTCAATAGAAAAAACTGCTCTATTCCACTCACCTTCCCCTGGCTGTCCCCTTATTCCCTTTATTTCCTCTCCATTAAGTTCCCTTGTAAATCTTAGATCCCGTTGGTTCACTCTAATACCAACTGTAATGTGTCTGCTTGTCCACTTTTGTGGGACACGTCTTAGCAGCCCATCAGGAGGAGGATCTAGAAGGCTCCGCCTGGCACTCGCAAGCAATGATACAGGGTTTGCGATCTAGGTCTTCCCGAGTCTGGCCCGAGCGGAAGTGTCCGACCGTTCCCACTTGGGATCGACCTGAGGTCAGGGTTCCTTTCCTATCAGCAAGGTCTCTAGTAAAAAGCTAGCATCGAGCTCTAGTTGTACCTCATTTCATAGGAACAACAGAGTCGAAGCGGTTTCATGCTGCACTTGGTTCATGTAGAATGGGAAACGAGAGGGATGGGAAGGTCAACCTCTTTGCCATACGGCATAGTCCCATTCCTTTCCCCTAAAACAGAATAAACCAGAAATTCTACATCTACTGACACTAGGTCTTCATTGTCTTATTATCTCATCATTTGAGAAAAATTCCTAGCTAACTGGGACCACCCTTCTGTAGGACGGACCTAAGTCACGTCCACCGCACTTTCCTTTATTTGCTTTAGTTATCTAATTACCTACCATATTATGTTTTGACATGCAAAAGCAACTCCCTTAATTAATCAAATTAATTACGAATTCCTTCACGCAACTTAGGCACTGACACGAAAACAATGTCAAGCAAATTCCTTTTTCTCCAATATCTGCTCTTAATTTATCAAAATCCTGGAGTACATCCAATATCATGCCCAAAGGCTATCCGAGCAATCTACAAGATTGCTGTTCCAAGTTCCGCCCGTTTACTAGTACACGAGCCTCGAAATCCCATCCCGAGTCACCTCGGCCTCTTATGTAGGATCCGGAGGCAAGGGATTTATAGCCAGAGCCTCCCCTGGCACCCAAGCGTCCTCTTGCTCCAAGCAGCACCCACGGAGAGACCTCTCGTGGCGGGTTAGGCCCATATACCCCGTGTGGCTAACAACCCCTTTGGATAGGGCTAGGCAGACAGTCGGAGGTAACTGTTCTTGCCTCTCCCTCCAGGCTTTCAACCTAAAGCATTAAGTGTTTTCCTTGAATTAGTTCCTTGAGCAAAGAGATCAAATAATGTACCTAAGTACAAGCATGAACATTTCGGAGGTCGTTTGTATGACCGACTGCTAAGGTGTGACTCCTTTTGTCCTGGATGCTCCCAGCATCCGATCTTGGGTCTATTCGCGACTTGGCGAGATCCCAATAATCTCAAACAAGATTACACAAGCAAATGATCTTGGTAAGTTAACTTATTTTTGACTTGCCCTTTTCCCTTGGGTTTTACCTTAGGGTATCTTAACCCTAACTCAAACATTAGCTGGTCAGTCAAGGCAACAGATATGCCTTATTCGCAACCCAACCAAGGGTCTATTAATCTTCTAGTTCCAACCAAGCTCAGTTAACACACATGGAAACACAGGATTCTTCATTTAGACCTTCAAGATGCAATCTAGATGCATGCGATCCTTCCAACTCTCTTAATGCGGTTTTATGCAGGATTTCCCAATCTTATCCATCATGCACATGGTGCGTTTAGTATAGTTGTACCTCCTAAATGACTTTTATCTCTCTTCATTCCTGGCAATGAGTACTTATTTCTAATGCACCGGATCACATGTGACTTGTGTATGTGAAAGTCTAGGGTTTTGTGCGATGGTACAAGTGTATCTCATGAACAGAAACTAACATTTCATGTGTTTCTTTTAACCACGATTGCGAAACATGAAATCTAAATAACTATTCATGTACTGAACTGGTTAAAAAGCTATCATTTTATGTGAGGTAAGGCAACAACCTTATCATTTTATGTGTATAAAAGCTATCATTTCATGCATATAATCTTATGCGAATTCCAAACTCTACCGTTTCATGCATGCAACTTAGTACTTAGAGTAAACAGAACCCTAAGACTCATTCTTGTTCCATGCAAATCACAAACCCTTTCATCTCTTCTACGAGAATTAATACCTAATTAATTTTATAGCTTAGAACTTGGGCTTGATTCGTGTTTTCTATGTTGGTCGCTCCACTTGCCTCTCTAGCATTACCGGTGGCTTTGGCTCCTACGCTTTCCGCAACTTTCTTCTTGGGAGCCATTCGCCTCGCGGAGATTGGATAGTCCGGACCTTAATAGTTTTCGGGTCGACATGTTCGGGTAGGAAAGACCGCTGGATGGGGTCCTTCGCCGAGAAGGTGGTTTGAGTGTGGCTCCTTGCAGTTACTCACCAACTGTCACTCCCTCTCCTTCTTTCTCTCTCTCTCTCTCTCTCTCTTCTTCTTCTTTTTCTCCTCCTCTCCTTCTTCTCTTCCTCTCCTCTTCCTCTTCTTCTTCTTTTCTCTTATTCTCCTACTCTCTCTCTCTCTCTCCTTCTCTTCTTCTCCTTCTCCCTCTCCCACTTCTTTTCTCCTTCTTCTCCTTCCCTCTCTTTCTCTTCCTCTTCTCTTTTTTTCTCCTTCTACTCTTCTTCTTCTTCTTCTTCTTCTTCTTCTTCTTCTTCTTCTACTTCTCTCCTCTCTCCTTCTACCTCTTCTTCTTCTTCCTCTACCTCTCTCCTTCTCCTTCTCCTTCTCCTCTCCTCTCTTCTACCCCTTTCTTTTTCCTCCTTCTACTTCTCTTCTCTCTCCTTCTCTTCCCTCCTCCTTCTCTCCCTCTTCCTCTCTTCTCTCTCCCACTCCTTCTCCTTCTCTCCCTCTTCTTCCCTTCTCTTTCCCACTCCTTCTCTCTCCTCACTCCTTCTCTCCCACTTCTTCCCTTCTCTCTCCCACTTCTTCTTCTCTCCTCCTTCTCTCCCTCTTCTTTTCTTCTCTCTCCCTCTTCTTCCTCCTTCTCTCCCACTTCTTCCCTTCTCTCTCCCACTCCTTCTTCTCTCCTTCTCTCCCTCTTCCTCCTCTTCTCTCTCCTGCTCCTTCGTTCTCTTCTCTCCTTCTCCTTCTCTCCCTCTTCCTCCTTTTCTCTCTCTCCCTTCTTCTTTCTCTTCTCTCCTTCTCCTTCTCTCCCTCTCCTCCTCTTCTCTCTCCCTCTCCTTCTTATTCTCTCCTTCTCCTTCTCTCCTCACGGGCTGAAACTGGATGGAAATTCCGAGGGGGGGGGGGGGACTCTAGCGGAAGGCCAGGGGGCGTAGCTGCCATACTAGTGAGGAGGGGGGGTTGAGACTCGACGGCCCAGGCCCCGCGTAGTATAGCTGATGGAGGTGGTGACGTTGGGAAGGGGGCGCAGTCTTTTGTGCCTGTGGTCGAGGGAGGGGAGAAGCCTCCCCTATATAAGGGGAGGGGGGGAGGTAGGTGGCATGGCCACCCCTCCCACCTTGGGGGCTGCATATCCCCCAACACCATCACTCCCTCTCTCTCTCTCTCCCCGACGTGCTGTTGGTGGGGAGAGGGAGGGGGGTTAAAAAAATTTGAGTTGTAGACAATAATAAATTTTTTCTCTTTTTTTTGAAATTGAAAAGGAGGGGGGGATTCCTATGGGAGGAAGCTTGGCATGTTACAAGACAGTGGTAGTATCCATATCTTCATTAATAAAATATCCATAGACCAATTGATATGTTTTTCTACTAATTTATAGTAGCCTATATCAAAGTCCAAGTAGCCCATGGAGATGAAGAAATTAGCAACCAAAAACATCCTAAGGTTTATATTCAACTAGCTGAAAATTATGGGCAACAAATGAACTTAATTACTTTGGATATGGGCCCTATTGACATTGTGTTAGGTTGATACAATTGAGCAAAATTGTTATGGATTTTTCTTAGTGGTACCTAGAGTTTGTCAATGATGGACAACTTATATGCTACGATAGAATCCATAACAAAGGTGATTTTTAGATTATTACAACAAAGCAAGCCAAGAAGGCATTTAAGAGAAGATCCCAAATCTTTGTCTTGTATCTCAATAAAGAAGTATCACATTAGCCCAAAGAATCATCTAAGAATTCATCCATAAAAGCTCTTTTATAAGAGTACAAATATCTATTCCAAATACCTACAGCATTGCCCTCCCCCCTCCCCAAAAAAAGAAGAAGATAGTTGACCATCTAATTGATTTATAGCCTCATTCAAAGCTAGTTAACAAACCACCTTACAAGGTTTTCAAGTTTTAAAGGGAAGGAGTGACCGAGCTAATTAAAGAGCCATTAGAGATGGGATTTATAGAGCCTAGTTTCTCACCTTATGCATTACTAGTCCTCTTGGTGAAGAAAAAGAATGGATCATTTTGGATTTGTATTGATCACATGGATCTCAATAAGATTATAGTGAAGAATATGTATCCTATCCCTAGGGTGTATGACTTGATAAGTTGAAAGGAGTAAAGTATTTCATTAAAATAGATTTATGATCTAGCTATCATTAGATTCACATAAGGTATCGTGATGAAGTAAAGATTAATTTCAGGTCAAATTGTGACCTTTATCGTTTTCTAGTCATGCCATTTTGATTGACAAACACTCCAGCTACCTTTCAAAGCCTCATGAACAATAATTTGCATTCTTTTCTCTTTCACTTTGTGCTAGTATTCTTTGATGACATAATCATCTATAGCAAGACCAGATCATTTGGCACATATGAGATAGGTATTTGATGTCTTAAGGCAATATAAGTTATTTGCTAAGGAGACTAAATGTTAATTCATGGATTGGAATATCTTGGACACATTGTTAGTGAAAATGGAATATAGGCCCAAAGAAGGTGCAATGTATTTAAGACTAGCCTATACCCACCATTATTACTTCTCTACATGGATTTCTTGGTCCTTTTTTTGTTTTGTAGGAGATTTATTCGCCATTATAGTACTATTGCAACTCCTCTTATAGACATGCTAAAGATATACCAGGGGCAAAGATAGTATAGTCACTAATTCCTTATCCAAGATATGGGCAATGAAAGTTTTAGTCATTTTTGAACTTCGTACTGATTGGATAGAGGAGATCCAAGAGGGCTTATCTTTTAGATCTTGATTTCATTTCCATATTTTAGAAATTATAGTAATGCATTATGCAAGAGAACTCTCAATTTCAATTGAGAAATGGTCTCATATGGTGTCATGGTAAGATTGTCATTTTCCATATTCTTTCATCCAAAAAATTATTCAAGAGATGCATTTCTCACCTACAACATGTCATTTTGGTGTCTTTAAGACCTATGAAAATATTGCTAAGAGTTTCTATTAGAAAGGCCTTTGAAAGAATGACTTTTGTTTCCAACTGTATATTATGCTAACAAAACAAGGACAACACATCAAAGCCAAGTTGTTTATTATAGCCATTGCCTATCCCTAAAGATGGATGGACACTTATCACCATGGATTTCATCACACTGACTTACCTGTCACTAAAAAATGATGGAATAGTATTTATGTGGTGGTGGATAGACTCACTAAGAAGTTTGTGAGTAGCTTTTAGCAAGCGGTATTCAACTCCATGGGTACCAAATTAGCTCCTTCTATAGCTTACCATCCTCAAATTGATGGACAAATAGAGAGAGTTACTAAGTAGTTAGAGACTTACTTGAGACACTTTTGCCATGGTGTATGGAATGCATGGGATTCATGGTTGCATTTGGCAGAGTTTATCTATAACAACTCCACTCATTCTAGTATAGAAGTTTTACATTTTGAGGCTTTATATGGCTACAAGGTATCCCTTCCCATGATCATTTTCAATGACAAGATAAACCCTCAAAGAAAGGAAGAGTTGAATCACATGCATGCTCTCATTCATGATGTAAAGTGATAGAATCTAGAGTTCCAAGAAGGGGATTTAGTACTCTTGAAAGTGCCCAAATCTCGCTATGCTACTCTCCAAGATGGGTCTAGTAATAAACTAGCTCACAAAAATAGGACCTTGTAAGATTTTGATGAGAGTGGTTGACTTGTCATATCAGTTGGCACTTTCTTCATCCATTAGTATTCACAATGTTTTCCATGTGATTCGGTTAAAGCCTTTCATTTGATCTACTTTGGATTATGTTGAGGAGCTTCCACTGATGGTGGATGAGTAGGGTATCTTTCAATATGTGCTTTAGGAGGTCATTGGCTAACAGGATAAGAAGCTTAGGACAAGAATGGTCAAAGAATATTTGATCAAATGGAGAGAATTATCCTTGGAAGAAGCTTCTTGGAGACCAACTTCGACTATGGAGGAGTTCCCTTATCTCAAAGAAGCAATTGTGGGGTGAACGCTAGTCAATTATGGATTTTTTATGACTATGCAAATATAGATCTATGATTGCTCACCATGTAATCATTATATGGAAGTATGGTATTTTAGTGTAGCTTTATGGTAGCATGTACATACTCACTTGTGAGGGTATAGGGTAAAGGGGCCAATAAAGTAGCGCCCTCCAAAAGGAAAACACACCCCACCCCAATTGAGTGACAATTTTACAAGATAGATGTGGCTTTTTTAGTCACTTAACAATATAATATGAATTTTTAAAAATTACAAATGATCTTAACTTAATTCAAACAATTGAGCCATGATTTTTTATATTTTAGATTTTATAAAACCCTAAAGCAATACATCCTCGAGTGTCACTCTATTGGCCCCTCACTGTCCCTCTTTTATGAACCTTTCATTTGTAACTAAGGCTACTTGATAAAAATATCAAAATATCCTAATATTTTTTCTTTGAGCTCTATATAATATAAATAGTTTGACCATTAAAAATCACTTATGCAACTCACTTGATTTTTTTTAAAATAATGGAAGATTGTTAGATGACAATCTATTGGCCCCTTTACCCTATGAGTTTGATGGATAGTACTCACAACATATAGCTCTATCCCATTATCTCAATAACTCTCTCTACCATAATACTTCTAACGCATAAGTTTATCCCATTATCTCATGAGGACTCTCTCCACCATAATATAGTTATGCATTAATCGTACTAGTATGCAATTATTGAACGCACTATTTTTTATAGATTGTCATGTCAATGAGATGAATATTGGTGTTTTAAAAGATGATTTGAGAGATGTTGTTCTTGGTTTTTAGTAAGTATGTAAGCCTACCTTGATAATTCGTTGGATTATTGAACTCATTAGATCTTCAATTAGCCATGCTTGCATTATTCTAGTATTGCATGAATAGTAGTATGGAGGTATCTTTATGAACTTCTATCAGCCTTGGACGTGTCAATCATATGAGGTATTGCCATATGTGGAGATAAACACGTCACACACACACACACACACACACACACACACACACACACACACACACACACACACACACACACACACACACACACACACACACACACACACACACACACACACACACACACACACACACACACACACACACACACACACACACACACACACACACACACACACACACACACACACACACACACACACACACACACACACACACACACACACACACACACACACACACACACACACACACACACACACACACACACACACACACACACACACACACACACACACACACACAAGCCGAAGCCTTATGGTTATATTAATAAACATTGAGAGTGCAAATACCAACTTAATGGTGAATATCTATATAGGTCTAGATATGAAGAGAAATGGACACTAGTACATCTTATGTATGGCATGATGTTTATGATTATCTTTGTGAAATAATACCTTGTAAGCCATTGTATTGATGGGTTCTTACTAGATGCCTATAAATAGGTAATCTAAGATTTACATAATAAAGGCAAAATTATTCATTATACTAGTTGAAACTAACACCATTTGTTTTGATGGCTTCAATAGACCATATACATGTTTATTTGATAGGGTCCACTAGAATGACTATTAGCCCTTGAAAAGCTATTAACTATGACACTCTACTCTTCAACCCTCTTAGCAACCCTTGATGCATTTAAGAATCTATGGACTTGGATTGCTGATTATTTGTTATATTTTTTGCTAATAGAGTTGTACAACCTCATGGATCATTCCTAATAAGTTATTACAACCTCATGATTGTTAGTTTGTTTGGTAAGTCTTATAAATCGAAAGAGAGTTGCAAATCATTTTCTATATTTCAAGTTCATACTAATTTAGTATTTTCAATACTATTCAAGTTCGTACTATTTTAATGCTATTTATCTTAATACAATTATTATACTATCCAAGCTAATGCTATTTTAATACTTTAGGATATCTCTCATTAATTGTCTTTAAGCAAGTACGAAGTTGGCTTTTAAAGAGCTACACATAATTTGTCTAATGCATACCTTATTGCCATTTTACCTCAACAAGCAAAAGGTCTTTTATGATTATAGTTAGTACTACTCAATTTGGGGCATTGTTTTATTACTATTTTAGACCTCTTTAACTACTATTTAGTATTTTTTTACTACTTTTTAGTACTATGTTGAAACTGTTTTAGTCCCCTTGATAGCATGTACTTCTTTGTAAATTTTATTTTGAGTAATAATTAGTGTATGTATATATATGTATGTACTGTGTGTACACATATACAAACACACACATCCATACATACATGTATGTGTGTGTCTTTGTGTGTATGCCTCTATTTCTATGTGTTATTTGCTATTTCCTTTGTTTCATGTTTCCAATATGAAGGGCTCTATAGCAATTAATCCTTTGTAAATTGCATCTTGTAACTCATATGATTAATTAGATGTAAATATTCATGCAAGGTCTTGGAAATACATTATTATTAGATATTGAGATTGTAGCAATGTGTTTCCACCATTATATGAAAAGCTGTCTTAACACACACAAACACACATGCTATATATATGCAAAAAAAAAGATACCATATCAATAAAATAATGAAACCAAACCATGCTATCACTTATAGGCATTTTTCCAATCTAACAATATATGCAAAATACGATAATGACTCCTTGGGAAACTGGCATATTTGATACTTTCTTTTTGGAGGATATGAATGATAAAAGATGGTTGTTTATCATTTTTCAATTATTAGATCCCATCATTTCTAATAATTAGGTAGAAGCATAAAAACAAAATCTTTCTTTATATACAAGAATACTTTATCTCATAATTAGGTTTACACATGTGAAACTGCAAAGAGTAAATCTAAGCCATATGAAAATAGTATGTATGTACATACAACGCAATGGGTGGAAGAGCTGAATGATATGATTTTAGATAATCACTTCTTTACCACTCCAAAACATGTAGCCTTTCCATATATAGAGGAGATTGATGGGGGCAATACATGGATTGGGCACTAGTGAGGACCCATTATGGGCTATGGACAACATGCACCCTATATGAGGGGTGAGTATGATTAGCACTAAACCAAAGTACATTAGAAGGTAGAGGTTGCATCCTTGAGTACTTGCAATGGGCTGTAGTATTTAAATCCATGTGTTCCTTGCTCCTAACTAGCATTGTGGGATAACAACATTTTCAAGGGATCTTTTTTGAGCACAAAGCTTTTCTTCCTAGACTTGAACACACTACATAATTGAGTAATGGTCTACTAGTCGAGTGTTTGAGCCTACATCACCAAAGACCATTTTGGAGAGGAAATAGAAACAAAAAAGAAATCTTGGTAAATAAGATCCCTAATTCGAAGCCTAACCCTTTTACCTTGAAAACATAAATGAACTTTAAAATCATAGATTGGAATTATAACAAGGATTAGGGTTGGCTCTATGTACCTTCCTCTATCAATTTTGTCCCTTTTACCTTGAAAACATAAATGAACTTTAAAATCATAGATTGGAATTATAACAAGGATTAGGGTTGGCTCTATGTACCTTCCTCTAATCAATTTTTCGCTGGACTCACATCCGATTTGTTACTCTAGCTTCATGTGTCAATTCACTTTGCTAACTAGATCATAACTTATTTCTAGTAGTTTGAATATTGACTATGGCTAGAGATTGTTGTAATGAGCCCTATTTGGGATGATCAAACTCCTAAATTTTGTTGACAACTTCTAGTGTTACCTATGTGAACAATATTACTACCTGATGCTGCTTGGACAATCAAAGAATTTCTTTTAGTTTGGGGACCCTGAAATCTTGTAAAAAAGTGCCAGGCGGTGGAAAATCCAAAAAGCTAAAACAGAAGACAAGGACAAAGGCCAAGGCAAAGAGAAACGGAAGACAAAGGCACACAAGGAAAAGCGCAAGTCAAAACTTTTGTAAAAGAGCGCAAGCGCATCATGGTTTAGTTCAAGGAGAGTTGGGCTCTCACCGTGCAATTCATAAATGTAGACGGGCGGTGGAATGGAAGCTAGGAAGATAGAAGGACAATGGGAAAAAGGGCCTAGGATACAACCGACCATGTAAAAAAGGGGAAAAGGGGACGACGGCCCAAAAGGGATTTAGGGTTTTGTACATAAAGTTAAAAAGTGAATGAGAAGCTCATTCTTGTGTGTGGCAAAAATTGGCTCTCCTCTTCTTCTTTTTCTTCTTGTTCTTGCTTGCTTGAGCTTGTGCTTGAGAGAGGGAGTGTGAGAGTGTGAGGGAGTGAGTGTGTGAGGGTGAGGGATCGTGGGGTGGAGAAGCTCTCCATCTTCTCCTCTCTTCTTCTCTTCTCTTCTCTTCTCTTGCTCACGGTGATGGAGCTTGGAGTGTGAAGCTTGAGGATGGAGCTTACTTGAAGCTTGCACTTGGATCGTGGAGCCATCGGAGTGCGCGGGAGAGGAGGTAACTCGAATGGCATGGAGGTAAGCTCACTACGCCCGTAGATATGGATGGCGCGTTGGCTATGTGAGAGGTAGCCATTAGTGCTCGGCTTGGAATGCTTGAAACAATAAGCGATCCGTGGGTCTTGGTAGTTGAGCGAAAGCTCCCACATTTTGGTTCCGTTGCCAGGAAAACGGATTCAAGCCTTGAGCGCTTGCGCACTTTGAATCGAGCATTGAAGTAGGGTTTTCCCCGAACCGGTGCTTGAGGTAGGTAGGTAGGAAGTGAGGGCTTTTGAAGAGGTATTCGATCTCCTTCGCGAGTAGGTTTTTGTTGTTTGGGACTCGAAAAAGCATGATGGAGTAGTGTAGGCATTTTTCTTATAATTTTTTCTGCATTTAGGAAGGATAGGAGCAAAACTTGGAGCAAACAGTAGGGTTTTCTGTTGTTGTATAACAGGCTGAAACAGGGAAAAGAAGGGCAAGAAACAAAAATTTAGGTTAAATGTTAGTAAGGGAGGGAATTTTGAGGTGAGTGCAAGCCTGGATAGGGTGATAAGGGGCCAAGAGTGGCAAGAAAGGCCACATTGTGCATTCCAAGGTTTCAGGAGAGCAGGAGAGAAGAAGAAAGCTTCGTGAGTGGATCCGCTTTGATTTTGTCATCCGAGAGATATTTGCCCAGCCCAAGTAATTCTACACCTTTCCCTACATGAGTAGGTTGGATTTGGAGCTTCTTGACTAGGGGAAAGGCCTCCAAAGCTCGGCACGGAGAATTTCGTAAAGTTCGGCAAAAAAATGCGCCTCACTCGACGTGTCTGAGTGACGGCGATTCTGGGCCAAGTCCCAGAATCGGCCCTCGGACCACTCGACTCGGCCCTCAGACCACTTGACTCAGCCCTTGGCCACTTAGTCCTTAGACCATTCGGCCCACTACCACTCGGACACCCATCACTCAGCCTGTCCGAATTGAGCATTCAAACTAACTTTGAAATTCGGCCCTCAGACCACTCGACTCGGCCCTCTTGACTCGGCCCTCAGCCCACTCAGCCCTCGAACATCCAGACTTGGATTGGCCAAATTTGACATTCAGACCAGGTACGTTCGGCCCCTTCTACTCGGCCCTCAGATGGTCCAAATCGGGTATTCGGTCCCTGTAATTTGGACCTGTTGGGCCGAATTTAGATTTCCTCAAATTTTAACCTGAAGACAGTGAAATTGACCAAGAGACCACATAGAGCCGAAACCATATCATAGATCGATCACTGGGTTGAATCTTAGAGCAAGTAGTCCAAAATTTGGCTATAAACGGTCTCTCAAATCACGTATGGCATTTACCTTAATGGCCCTGCAGGTCGGGGGGGACTGCCCCCTCGGACCCCCGCAGAGGGGGCTCTGCCCCCTCCGCACCTCCCCCAAGTAGGTTGGAGAGAAAATGCACGACGTGACAGGTCCTCCAAATTAGACCCTAGTGTAGTAATGGATCTACACGAACATGGATTCTCATTGACAAAAGAGCAACCAAAAGCCCATACCCGAACCGAGAGAAACAGAAACCCTAGAACCTCAATGGGCCAATCTTGCCAACAATGGCAGGAAGGCCACACTGCAAAAACACATACGTGTCGAATTCGGATTGCATCTAGTCAAAGCGGAAAGCAACAACATTAAGCTACAATGCCGAGAATGACTAGATATGACAGTCCTAACAATAGATGCTCCTTGAATAGCATTGCACGGATGAGCCAAGGCATCAGTTGGAGAATCCACATCTAGTCGTGCAGTTGGGAACTCAAGGGCATCTGTGAGAAGGCTTAAATTTACAAGCCAAGACCCGGAAGATGAAGACATGGTACCACCTGCTTATCTTAGGGTCAAACTTGCCGCGAAAAGAGAGCATACTATTGATGCTCTAGTTGATGAAGGAGCATATTTTAATGTCTTGACCTATGAGGCATGGACCCTACTAGGCCAACCAGAGCTGACACCACTAATGCAACTCTTAGCCCTTATAGGGGACCTCCACAAGCACTCATAGGAAAGTGCAATATCCTTGCAACAATTGAAACTGAAAGCTTGCCCATCTTATTTCATGTTCCTCCAAATAGTGCTAAATATGGTAAGGAAACCCTCCTGGGAAGACCCTTCAAAAGGGTGACCAAATGTGAGGCTGACTATGTAGCACAGAGGATACACCTGACACTACCAGGTGTGAGGATAGTCACAACCTTTAGCAAGGGTGACCTCATCGAACCTCGAGGGAAAGGCAAGGAAGGTACTGATGTAACAGTCAAAGCCTACTACCGAGAGCAAGGACTTGTTGGAAGAGTTGATACAAGCATAGGTCGAACAACAACAACCAGTGGGTGAGGCCATGCTTGAAACAAGAAGGTCAGGAGACAATGCCAAGGACGGGCTTGGGACTTACAAATATTGTAGGAGACCCCAAAAGAGGCCCTAGCCTTATAGATGACGGCATCAATGGAGGGTCAGCACAATGCTACGATGGATCTCCAAAGCGTTGCTACGTGCTCAAGGGTATTACGTAGGTAACCGATGGATTTGGGTACCAAAATCCCCTGCTAAACCATCTCTATCAGTTGAAGGCAAGATTACATAAAAAGAAATGAAGCACAGGAGGAAATCTAAGAGAAACTCTAGGTCTCAAGGCAAGAGACCGGACACGAGTGTTCGAAAGAAAGAGCCTTAGCCTAGCATGCTTACTAAGCAGATGTCATATGTAGCCATTGAGCATGCACAAAAGCCATTAGTGCCCAAAGAGCCTTTGATTTTCCAAGAGAATAACATGCATCATAGGCACAACATTGCTCATGGCAAGGCTGATCGCTCAACAAAGCAAATGGCACAATCGTCTAATAGCCTCGAGAAAATCAAAGTCCACCTAAGAGGCCTAGATCTCCTACATCCTCTTTTTCCAAACGAACACAGGAAGCACAACAGTGGTCGTCAATGGCGGCTATTCACTCCTAACCTTTACCTCCATCAAAGCTTCCAGATGTCTAAGAGGCAGGACACGCCACCACCCTTAGCTCTCAACCTAAGGATATGCCTGTGCAATCCACCGTGGCTAGCTCAACTGATACTCGATCTACACAAGTGAATGCTCTAAAAACAAAAGACACGACCACTTCCAATTGTCCTAAGGACTTGACACCGCCATCCACCAATAGTAGCAAGTCCACTGAACTAGTTGCTAGTACTTCAAATCAGGGATCACAGCAATCACGGCCCTTGGCCATGACAGTGCCCCTTGCAGAACGTGTCCCTAGTAGTTTACCTGTGGAGGAGGTGTCACAACCAACTTCATTAACAACTCTAGTATTTCCAAAGCACCTAAAGCCTAGGCTGGGGAAGTTAACCACATGGGAATTGGTTGAAGAGCTAGACTCTCCCACGAGGGAGACAGTTGCACCCTCGCAACCTGGCAAGGCTACTCAGCAAGCCACGTCTATGTCCCATGAGGACACACTCGAGAAAGGAAATGCTAAGGCCCAACCAAGCACAACAACGCTTGACCTAGTCCAGGGTCCTGAGTCGTTGAGAGATGCACCTTCATTGACCAAGAAAAAGAGGAGAAAACAGTGAAAACAACAATAGCTGCATGTGGTTGTGGACCCCAAGAACATTGAGACGAAGAGCGCTGGAGAGCTGATGAATAAACCATCGAGTCTATCCACCAATGAACCCGTTGATGCCTCCCCTAATAGCGGTGAAACCTCAAATACATCCATGTGCTTTGAAAAATCAAAGCAGTCATTACCACCAATGGCTGCTTGCAACGCTCAATCCATCGACAATGGAACTTGCATTGACCAATCAAGAGTGGACATAACGCTGTCACAACAGCGTGACAAGCTTATACCAGCCACGTCCAAGGAGAACCATGATGCAATACCAAAGCCTCAGGAGACACATGGAAACCCCAAGAGCATAATAAATCCTAGCATTGGCCAAACTTGCGCATCTAGGCCAGAGCCCCCAGCTACGCTAAAACCCAGGCAAACTCCTAGAACCTTGCATGAGATAGCAACCGAGCAAGCCCTCGTTGAACGTAGTGTTGAGATATCAAGCTCCACTCTTGATATGCCAGGATGACCGTTGTGCATTTATGTCACCGACTTTTCAGTTGTAGATGCGGTTGGTACATCGCCCATGAATAATAGCTAGATGACAGCTATCCTTATCTACTCTAGTTTGTGGCTCAGTTAGTATGCCACCTTAGTTAGTTGAGTTTGGTTTGAGACCCATATATAGGGTTCTTCTATTTCTATGTACTTGAGTTCTTTTAGCTTACACAACTAAGAAGAGGAAAACTGTTTTCAGCCTCCACCTTTGTGTGTATAGCAAGAAAGCTACAAGTGAGACTCCTTCCTTCTCTCCCACAATCTTGACATGGTATCAGAGCCTTTTTCGTGGTAAGGAGCTCAAGAAAGCAAACCAAGTTTGCGGTATTCTGGTAAGAGGACCAGTGTTACTTTCATTTTTCTGTTTTGGGAGCAAGTCTCTGCAGCAGGTAGCAGAGCCGGAAAGTGCAAGAGTGCATTGTCTCAGATTGAGACGCCCTTCGCGGTGTAGCAAGAGGGCAGTATATGCTACGGGATAAGGGCTTTAGCCCTTGGTTGCTCAGTTTTTTTGATTTGAGGCCATTTCGAGGGCTGTTTTGGAGGCGGAAGTTTTTTGCACGCACTCAGGAAAAGATCCTATTTTTTGTTGTGCAACCACTGTTCTACAGGTCGGTGAAAAGTTACCATAGAAATTGCATCGTATGCCTTTGCACAGAGACATTGGGAGTTACAAAATCATCCTTGTTGCCTGTTGATGCAAAATCGTAACTAGGAAGTGACTGTGTGGTCAAATACCACTTTCGTCATTTTTGCAGATTTATTGTCACTGAAAAGCTTGACAAGAACAACTTCCAAGCATGGAAGTTTAGAATGATGAATTTCCTTATGGGAAAAGGATATTGGGAATTCGTTGCAAGAAATGAAGAAGAACCAGTTCTTCCTGATGTTCCCAATCAATAGCAAATGCAGGCATTTAAAGCATGCCATGAGAGAGCCAGGAAAGTTATGTACTGGATGTCTATCAGCATTTCAGACTCTATGATTGTGCATATTCAAGATGCAAGTACACCAAAGGAGGCATGGGATACTTTGTCAAAAATGTATACCACAAATACGCAAGCCAGGAAAATGCAGCTCAAGCAAGAGTTGCACAATGTGCAAAGAGAAAGTATGAGCATCAATGACTACCACATGAAGGTGAAGAAGATTGCAGATGCACTTGCTTCCATTGGGTCGCCAGTGGAAGATGATGATTTAGTTTATGTGACCTTGAATGGTCTAGGAAAGGATTATGCACAGTTCCGAACATCCATTTCCATCCGTGAAAGATTTCCTGATTTTGAGGAGTTGATTGCTCTTTTAATTTTGGAGGAACAGAGAAATGGTGGTGCGTCTTCTCCAGGATGAACTTCAAAAGAAGCTGTCTTCTACTCAAATGCTAGAAGAGATAGAGGTATAGGTAGAGGAGGCTAATCTGGAGGCTGTGGTAGAAATCAGAATATGCAGCAAACTCAAGAAAACATGTCCTTTGGAGGAGGACGTGGTAACTCTAGAGGCAGGGGGAGCCAAAGAGGTCGTGGTGGATGGCAAAGAGGCCAAAATGCAAACAACAATGTTGAATGCTACTACTGTGGTAAAATAGGTCATATGGCTAAAGACTGCTATAAAAAGCAGAATGACATCATGAATGGAAAATTGCAACAAGGGAATTATGCATCCTCTAGTAGACAGGGTGATGACAGAAATGAGCATTTGTTTATGGTGCAGCACATGACCAATTCTATGACAAGTGCACAAGAAAGCAACGATGTGTGGTATGTTGACTCAGGTGCATCAAACCACATGACATGTCATGCAGAATGGATGCAGGATGCAAGGAAAATGGAAAAACCAGGATTTGTGGAGACTGGTGATGATACTGCACATCCCATTGTGCAAATTGAAAAAATTCCTTTGTCTATGCAGGATGGGAAAAAGAAATACCTGTCGGATATATTTCATGTCCCGAATATCACCAAGAACCTAGTTTCTGTCAGTCAAATGGTTGAGCAGGGCTTGCAGGTCAGATTTAATTCTCATGGATGCTTTGTTGAGGTTATGAAAAATAAAGGTTGCTTGATAGCAAAAGGAAAGAAGAAAGGCAGAATGTTTACGTTGAAAGCAGACATGCCTGAATTGAGTGTAGCAATGTTTGCACATGGGACCGGTGTAGTTGCAGATATTGATATCTGGCATAAACGCATTGGTCATGTTAATGTACATCGACTTAAATCAATGCAAGCCCAAAATATTGTTGCAGGATTGCCTAAATTCAAGGTTGCAAAAATGCATAAGGTATGTGAAGCCTGTCAATTTGGAAAACAAGCAAGGAAACCATTTCCTAGACATGTTCAAGAGAGTAAGAAGCTATTGGAATTAATCCACTCTGATGTGTGGACTACTAAAGTTGCATCTATTGGAGGCTGTCATTATTTTGTCACTTTTATTTATGACTATAACATAAAAGTTTGGGTGTATTTTATGAAAAATAAAAGTGAAGTGTTTGGGCATTTCAAAACTCTTAAAGCTATGGTTGAAAAAGAAACAGGCCTGTAAATAAAATGCCTAAGGTCAGATGGAGGGGGAGAGTACCTCTCAAATGAGTTTGCAAGGTTCTTGCAGGAGCATGGCATAAAGCAGCAATATTCATGCAGTCATATTCCACAACAAAATGGAATTGTAGAAAGAAAAAACAAGCATATTGGAGAGGTATCTTGTGCCATGCTCAATGAAAAAGACCTGCCAGATTTTTACTGGGCTGAGGCAGTTGCTACAGCAGTCTACATAATGAACAGGACTCCCACTGCAGCAATACATGGCATGACTCCAGAGGAGAGGTATACTGGTAGGAAACCAGATATTTCTCATTTGAAGATTTTTGGTTGCATTGCCTATGTTCATGTGCCAAATAAGTTGAGATCCAAGTTGGATCCAAAAGTTGAGAAGTGCATCTTTATTGGTTACTCTCTGCAACAGAAAGGGTATAGATGCTATAACCCTTCTACTCGTAAGTTTACAGTGAGCAGAGATGTTGTTTTTGATGAGATGAGTAGCTGGTATAAACCAGTAAATGTGATTGATGATGTAGATGCACAAAATGGTAATGCTGCACAGAATTCACAGCAGCAGTCACAAAATATTAGTGGACCTGGAGTGTCCTCTAGCAGTGGTTCATATTCTTCACCATGGACATGCAGATTGAGATCAGGAGAATCTCCTCAAAACAATGCAGATAGTGGTATGCAGGTTTCACGAAAAGGAAAAGAGAAGGTAGATCAGCCATGTTTGATGTGAATGCAGGTCACTCTTATGTGGATGGTGAATCCAGTGGCTCAGAACAGAGCATTGATGATGAGTTGGGTATTCCTTCTATTGTTACACCTGGAGTAAGGAAGACCAGGGATGTTCTGAGAGCACCTAGGAGTGAACCTACTTTGCGCAGGTCTACTAGAGCTAGGTATCCTGTAGCTGAAATATGATGGATTTACAGCCATTCACTATGCCTATATGGTCAAAGTGATACAGGAACCAGAACCCACTTCTTTTGAGCAAGCCATGGGAAAAGAAAAATGGGAGAAAGCCATTGATGAAGAAATGGATGCCTTGGAAGCAAATGCTACATGGAAATTGGTACCTTTGCCTAAAGATAAGAATGCAATTGGTTGTAAGTAGGTTTATAAGGTGAAATACAATGCAGATGGTTTTGTGAATAGATACAAGGTAAGATTAGTAGTGAAGGGGTATGCACAAACATATGGCATTGACTATGAAGAAATATTCAGTCCGGTTGCAAGGATGGCAACTGTAAGAGCAATCATTGCTATGGCTGCATCAAAGGGATGGTCTTTACATCAGATGGATGTAAAGAATGCCTTCTTGCATGGTGATTTGCAAGAAGAGGTCTATATGGAGCAGCCACCAGGTTATGTGCATGATGTTCATCCTGAGTTTGTTTGCAGGTTGAAGAAAGCCTTGTATGGCTTGAAGCAAGCACCTAGAGCATGGTTTGACAAGATAGGACAGTATCTTGTCACTATTGGCTTTCAGATTTCCAAGGCAGATTTCTCACTTTATGTGAGAAAAACAGAGAAAGGTATTATGCTACTTGTCATTTATGTTGATGATTTGATTATGACAGGTGACAGTGATGAAGATATCCTTCATGTGAAAATGCTATTGAAGCAGAAGTTTGAGATGAAGGATTTGGGAGAGCTGCGTTATTTCTTGGGCATTGAGGTGATTAGATCACCAAGTGGGATACGGCTCTTGCAGAGGTAGTATGGATTGGACATGCTGTCCAAATATGGGATGACAGGCTGTAAGCCTATTTTAGTTCCTTTGGAGTAGAATGTGAAGCTGAGCGCAGATGCATGTGAGCTTCTGGAAGACCCTACTATGTACAGACGCATAGTAGGAAGTTTGATTTATATGACTATTACCAGGCCAGATTTGAGCTATGCTATTGGATTGGTAAGTTAGTTTATACAGGCTCCAAGGAAACCGCATTTGGATGCGGCTAGATGCATACTCAGGTATGTGAAGTCCACATTGCAGTATGGACTACTTTATGAGACTGGGGTTCAGATACAATTGCATGGATACACTGATGCTGATTGGGATGGTAGTATTTCTGATAGATGATCTACCAGTGGATATGTGTTCTCTTTTGGGAGTGCTGCAGTCACTTGGAGCAGCAAGAAACAGCCTACAGTTGCCTTGTCGAGCATAGAGGCTGAGTACAGGGACGCAGCAATGGCTGCATGTGAGGTAGCTTGGTTGCATAAACTACTTTATGATATGCATCAGCCTATAGATGGGCCAGTTGTCATTTATTGTGACAACATGAGTAGTATACACTTGGCAAATAACCCAGTCTATCATGCTAGAACAAAGCACATTTAGGTGCATTATCACTATGTGTGGGAGAGGGTTTTCCTAGGTCTTATTGATCTAGTTTATGTTAGCACAGAGGATCAGGTAGCTGACATATTTACGAAGGCATTGGTAGCAGAGAAGCTGTGCAAGTTCAGAGACCTGCTTGGTGTGCATGAATTGGGATTGAGCTCGAGGGAGAGTGTTGAGATATCGAGCTCCACTCGTGATATGCCAGGGTGACCGTTGTGCATTTATGTCACCGACTTGTCAGTTGTGCAGATGCGGTTGGTACACCACCCATGAATAATAGCTAGATGACAGCTATCCTTATCTACTCTAGTTCGTGGCTCAGTTAGTATGCCACCTTAGTTAGTTGAGTTTGGTTTGAGACCCATATATAGGGTTCTTCTATTTCTATGTACTTGAGTTCTTTTGGCTTACACAACTAAGAAGAGAAAAACTGTTTTCAGCCTCCACCTTTGTGTGTATTCCCCCATTGTGCAAGCAAGAAAGCTACAAGTGAGACTCCTTCCTTCTCTCCCACAATCTTGACACGTAGAAGTGTCATAGAATGCTTAATTGAGTTGGATGCTAAGCTCAAAGTGTTCGCACGTGTCTATGTCTTGGCAGACATGTGCACATTCCCTAAAGAGCAGCTTGGAGAATACTTGCCATTTCCCTTGTCTTGGGAAGAGCAAGAACATCTTGACGAGCACTATAACAGGCTCCTGTATGAATGCATGCGACTCATATTTGGCGAGGAAGCCGACAAACTGCGCTTAACTGTCACATTCAATGGTGCACTCTGCCAACCAAATCTCTTAGAGATAGAGCAATTAAAGTGACTATCAGAGGGCCGAAGTCAATTTGAATAGTGTTGGTGTGAGAACCGCATTACAATGGCCGAAGTAGGAGCCTAGATCATGACAGTCTCAGAGGAGCGATTGGCCAAATTGCGGTCTCAAAGAGACCCAACCTATGTGGCACCAACTTCCCTTCGAGTGCTGACTGCTATTCGGGGTAACTTAGCTGAACCTAGCCAAGAGAACTCGCTATTTGATAAGGTTCTCATTGAGGAGGAGTTACATATTGCCAGTAGACTCGGACAAGGTTCCATGCTACTCGATGTTGCAAAATATCTATCGGTATTGAGTAAGTTGCCACGAGTACTAGATGCGTGTGCCACGCTCCAGTACAATCTGAAGTTCTATAATTGGTTTTTATCCTCATGAAGTGACATGGATTCATGGATATGTATATAAATAAGCAATGACTTTTGTGACCCTGTATAGACACTATCAATACACACAAGCAATAATAGTCAAAGCGTAGGCAGAAGAGTTGGGGTCAACAGGCTAAGCTCGTCCGGTCCCCCCCTCACCACATATTTAGAAGTTACGTGACCATTTCCACCTCCGAGCGGAGGGCATGCACCCCTCATTGCCACCATGGAAAGCCCTAACCAACATCTCTAATGATGTAGGCAGGGTGCAGTCCCTTTCTATACACCTTTCCCTTTCCGATCTATCCTTTCGAGGATGAGCCCTATCCCAATCCATGACCACCAGTCCATGTAACTCAGCATGAGCCAAGATCTGCTAATGGCTGGAGGCTAAATTAACATCATCATGGGGGCCATCCCTCTACAACAAGCACTACACGTCCCATCCCTCCCCTTCTAGTCATATGCGCTTGATAACCCACACCATAATACCTCCCATGTGAACGGTTTTATTCCGTATCAAGGCCTAACCCTTGGTTCACATCTTGCAGGCCCCTCTATGAGAAAAACGTGGAGAACCTTGGGCAGCTGGCTTGTAGAGATGCTCTCTGTAGACGACATGAATATGCAGCACATGCCCCTCTGCCGGTGCACTACGTGCCCACCCTCAAAAGGTATGCAAAGAAATGAGGTCCCAAGCAACACCGCCTCGGATGAAGGCCGAAGAACCCCCGGGCCAGGGGGTCGAAGCTCAAAGAAGCACACAAGATGTGGCAACACCAGTTGCATAAACCCCCAACGGACGCTCAGGCACCAGGTGCTCAAGGGTAGGAAGGGCAGCCCAAGACAGGGAAGAATTCAATGAATTGTTCAACAGCATTTTGGAAACGGTGGCGGCCTGAGATTACACCATTCATGTCTCGGCCGACATGTTCCTTGCCCAACCTCACGGGTGCCCCGCACCAGCAGAGCCTCAGTCGCCGCCTGACCACTCGGACTCACCCCGCCTTGTGCAAATCGACTAGCCCCTATGATGAATAAGCAACCTGACAAGTCATCATGCAACAACTTTTTGTCTTTTGATGATTAAAGGGGAAAACTCCCCACTTGTACACACTTCCTTTACCTATCGTTAATTTATGCCACATCTTTAACAAGCAATGGAATATGCATTGCAATTAACATCATAGCATTTTGAAAAGTTATATCTTAACATGATTGCATTTGTTCGATGTACTTAACATAGGCAAGCATATACTCTCATGAAGTGACAAGTGGATGCAGGATGATACAGGTCTTCGTGCAAATGTGCTCAACGCCCAGGTCACCGCAAGACCACCAACCACACAAAGAACCGCAACAAAGCCATGCTGCTGAACACGAAAAATCACCCTTGCGAGTGCCCACATTGCACGAACCAAAGCATAGTCATGGGCTACACTCTCTTCTTGGGTCAAGCTCTACAGTGAGCTCACGATGGGCGTCACCTCAATCGTACTAATATCGCAACAATGGCTACTCTAACAAAGAGGCTAGGGCACAATCATCACTGTCATATCCATTTCTTGAGCCTTCGAAGCTTGATATTTCCCAACCCATTGAAAGGCTCATAGCCTCAACATATTGCAATGGTTTTACTTAGGCAAAAAAAAAAGAAAAAAAGAAAAGAAAACAAAACAAAAAGAACGAAAAGATAAGAGGCATCCACGATCACAGCACCGCACCTAGGGGTCCTCAAATTAGGTGCGTCCAGTAACCTTGGTTGACTAGCTCCGTCCCTAGTCCCCTAGCATCCCCCAAAATAGTTCAGGGCACATCAAGGGCAGGACAGACCTAAGGAGCTTGTCTCACCTATGGTTAGACCTGTCACCCTAACCCATTCACACAATTCCCTCTTGCACTCTACCTTAATACCATTGCAATCAATTGTGGTAAGCATTGCACGAATGGCCATGAACAGTACACCATCCTCATCGCACAGGCCCAATGTCTACTAGCTACGGATAGTACAGTATCCTTGTGTTCTATCCTATTACGTCATGCAATCATAATACACAGGATGTCGCATACACCTTCCCATGTACTTCTTCCCACTATGGACCGCCTTGCTTCGTCCACATGTCGTTAGGAGAAACCACCCCGCGGTCTTCTACCTATATAATATCTAAGTATGCACGAGCACTCACATAATATCTGCACCGAAGTATATACACAGTTTGGGTCCTCAAGTGCAGGACAATACTCTCAGCTTGCTAGAGTTCGACCTGTCTCCCAAACTAATTGAACTATGTCTTGTGCACGATAAAGAAGACGAGCACTTCCCCTAGGGAGAAATCACCTATGAGAGGTTTTCAATTGCAGGAATTAAAAACTCCAATGAGGGTGTCGTTCGCTCTTCATCAACACTCAACTTTGAATTCCTATCCGTATCACCCTGTAAAATGCCATTGTACCCCATCAGTGCAAACCCCCCCCAAAGAACAGCCCTACCACCAACTCCCATTGCCCTACCACCTACCACTTAACCCACCAACGTGCCCCCAATAACCTTCCTCCCCACCGCTACCACACTTAGCCATGGCAACCACAGACGTCCTTGCCACCCCCGTCTTCGATGCATGCTAAACGCCTGCTACCTATGACGGTGAGTGCTATGGGACTGGCACTCCTCTAGGAGGGGGGTAATGTTAACCCCAACATGAAGAAAGAAAAATGAAATAAAAAAGATGCAGGGAAAAGGCGGAAAAAAGGTAGCCCGACTGAAGATAGAAGAGGAGAAAAGGCCAAAAGCGCAGGGACAACCTTAAAAAGTCCAAGGCAAATGTAAAAGGGGAAATGTGCATTTTAAAATACAAAGGCGCACCCTGAAATCTTGTAAAAAAGTGCCAGGTGGTGGAAAATCTGGAAAGCTAAAATAGAAGACAAGGACAAAGGCCAAGGCAAAGAGAAACGGAAGACAAAGGCGCACAAGGAAAAGTGCAAGTCAAAACTTTTGTAAAAGAGCGCAAGCGCATCATGGTTTAATTCAAGGAGCACCGGGCTCTCACCCGTGCAATTTGTAAATGTAGATGGGCGGTGGAAAGGAAGCTAGGAAGATAGAAGGACAATGGGAAAAAGGGCCTAGGCTACGGCCGGCCATGTAAAAAAGGGAAAAAGGGGACGACCGCCCAAAAGGGATTTAGGGTTTTGTATATAAAGTTGAAAAGTGAATGAGAAGCTCATTCTTGTGTGTGGCAAAAAGTGGCTCTCCTCTTCTTTTTCTTCTTGTTCTTGCTTGCTTGAGCTTGTGCTTGAGAGAGGGAGTGCGAGAGTGTGAGGGAGTGAGTGTGTGAGGGTGAGGGACCGTGGGGTGGAGAAGCTCTCCATCTTCTTCTCTTCTCTTCTCTTCTCTTGCTCGCATTGATGGAGCTTGGAGCGTGGGGCTTGAGGATGGAGCTTGCTTGAAGCTTGCACTTGGATCGTGGAGCCACCGGAGTGTGTGGGAGAGGATGTAACTCGAACGGCATGGAGGTAAGCTCACTATGCCCGTAGATATGGATGGCGCGTTGGCTATGTGAGAGGTAGCCATTAGTGCTCGGCTTGGAATGCTTGAAAAAATAAGTGGTCAGTGGGTCTTGGCAGTTGAGCGAAAGCTCCCACACTGATACCGACTATTCTATGGCGTCGCCAATAACGATGCTTTTTGCGACGATAGGGGTAAATTTCTTTATGAATATTTTCGTTGCTTTTAACGTCTGAATAAGGCCTATATCTTGTAGTGATTGACAAGGCGTTTTCCATTTTTAAAAACTAAAGATCTTGTAAATTTTAATGTTTTAAATGCTATTTTTTATATTTTCAAGATATTTTTGAGATATTTAAAATTCATTTTACCTTAAACCTTAGTTTTTCTTGAATATTAGGTGATCTCTCTCCCAAAGGGAAAATAAAAAGTTAGATTGATGTTACCTCTTACAAAACAACCTATGAATAGAATTGAACTGAAAATAAGCAATTGGGGCCATGCCATGTCTAAGTCAACAAACTTTAATAAGTAAAAGGGAGAGTGAAAGCACCAAGACCACCCACTAGTAGAAACTGGACAAAAAGAAGGGGGAGATCTTCCTATTGTTGATTCATTCTTAAGCTCTACCCTCTTCACATAATAGTTAGAGGGTGTTTTGGTTGAATAATCAAAGTTCTTGCTAATTAAAGACCAACACAATACATGACACTATTCAATGTCAAGAAGTGTTAAGACTCATGGTGTTAATATAATCAAACTTACCTATAGTAACCTTTTCTAGGACACTCTTGATATAAAACTGTCCTAAGATGAAAATGCAATAACACCACTAGAAAAGTGATTGAGAGAGAACTAGTAAGTCACGTGCAGTTAAGACTTTATTGAAAATCTTGAAAGGGGAAGCATGTTGCATTTTATTATTGAACAAGATACATTGATCAAATGAAGAAATTTTGAGAACATTCCCTTCGTGTAGCTCGTGTTATCTAGTTGACAAGTAGCAACTTGCAAAAAGTAAAAAAATAGACAAGAAAGTTGCTCAGAGTCTACAAGGCAACAACTTGCACTACAAGATATAGGCCTTATATCAAGGTTAAAAGCAACAAAAATGTTAATAAAGAAATTTACCCCTGTCGTCGCAAAAAGCGTCGTTATTGGCGATGCCATAGAACAATCCGTATTAGCATCATTATCAGCGTCACATTTGATATCGACACAAATAACGATGCTGATAACGATGCTTTGCGATGCTAATAGCGATGCGTGCAGTAAATTTGCAATGCTAATAGCGATGGTAACATGGATTTTTTTTTTGGTGGCAGGGCAGCTGTGCTTTATTTGGGCCATACAAAATAGTTTCAGAAATGGGTACAATGCTCGTGTAAACAAAGACAAAGTGTACTTAAATCATAACACTAATACATGAAATAAATACACTATCACATAATGAAAGTGATCGGTACAATCATGGCAAGATACTACTACTATATAGAAAATGTCTATACAGATCACGTGACCAAAAAAGAAGGGTGTGTGAGCTCCAGGGATCCAAGGGCGAGCTATAGATCATCGCCATCCGAAACATCATCTTGCCGCAAAGGAGCATCGAACAGACTCTGCAAAAAAAGAAACAAATACACATCAGTCCGCAATACAATAATGCATTCTAATTAAATATGGTAACTTTGGACAAGAAAGATGAGTTACTTACAGGGCCACGGGTCCATACAATCAGTCAATCAATGCAGTGAGACCGTGCCTCTCTGTATATCGAATCTCAAGGCAAGTGGAATCGCGATTTGTAATGGAGTGCTGCAAAGAAAACAAAATACAACTGTTAGAAACATGATTGTCAGTACAAAGGATATTGTAAAAAAATAAGCAAGCAAAACAAAAGAAAACCTTACAAATTCTCCAGATATGTCTTGTGGCCGCCACTCCCAAGATGATGGACTACTCCTGCCTCTAGTCGTGTCCTCGCCGCCTCGCGCTGTTGTCTCTAACGTCTTGGAGAATCTGTAGCCTTCTCCTTGAGTCGACGCCAGTTGTCTGCGTTTAGCCACTCAAGCTTTGAAGCCCCACCCTTGAGTGCCTTGTGTGCGTCCGATCGTCTGTGTGACATATATGCACGCATGCACTCCATCATCGAGCTCGTAGAAAACCTATCTGCTGCGGCTGGTATCAGAAACTCCTCATGAAAGGATGCTACTATGTAGTCCTTGCTCCCCTCCGGTATGTTTTTCCAATGATCTAAAACGTTGTGCTGAAAAACTTGTTTACACAACTCTCTCATGCGAGCCATCACCCTCCTCTCCTCATCATTCATGATGATGGCTCCTGACCTATCATCTACAAGGTAGGCATACCCCTCTGGGGTGTATGCCTACTATGGGTCCTCTCCCACCTATTGTGATCACGCTCTTGGGCATATCCAAGAGACCCCTATACATCTAATGTACCTACCGAGGTAGTATCTATTGGAGTAGCACCCATAGGGGTGCCACCTGCGGATGGCTGAGCAAAAGCCGGAGTGAGTGGAGTAGATGTCCCCACAGGTGTGACAAATCCCAGAGGTGATGCAACTCCAGTAGAACAACGAGATGGAGACACCGCATCCGTGCCTCCACCACAACCACCTAAGCCACACTCTCTCAAACCGCCACAAGAGCGAGGAGTAGCACCTGTATCCCGAGCCGACCACGGGCTCACTGTATCCGGATCTCTGCAGCATCCCCCTGAACCACTCCCTCCGTCTGGCCCAAGTCTGGAGCGTTGACCTCGTCTGTTAGAAACTGAAGTATCAAATCGCGTCGAAGTAGATCTAATAGAGTGGCTTGGCGGTGTCCGAGACAGCTCCTGGTTTGCCATGTCTCTGAATCTTGCCATCTGATCTGGAGACGTACGCGTGAAGATCTCCTGCAGCTCCTCATCGCTCATTCCTCAACTCATCCTAATGATCTAAATATCCATAAAGGCCACCTGCACAGATAAAAAATGATGTTAATATAATCAATATAAATCATATAAAGTACGGTAATATAAATATTTAAAAAATGATCTTACTTAAAATGCATATCTTGTGTACCCTTATAAGCGATTCGTCAATGAATTGAGTAGGTGGATGCTCCAAGTATGAAGTATCCTATGGTCCCATGTCAATCTCCTGACACAACTCTGCATACACTGAAAGATCAATAGACATGTCACCACAAAAGAATGAGTCCACCTCGTTCTCAAAGAATTCTTGGACTCCAGTATTTCCATCATTGTTACCCGATGCTGGCTCCTCTACATGCTCTATGCTTTTGGTGGCCTCCACTCCTTGCAATATCGATGCCTCTATTTGCATATTGTCCTCATCTATGCTTGAAACATCGATTTGATCATATACTCTCGCACTTCGGGGAGCTGAAGGTATAACATACCACCATCGAGGTTGTCGGGGGTTTGGATATAAAATTATATGTTCACAATCACGTACAAGAGAGATTTAACTATTGTGACATGTATCATATTGTAGTACAATTTAAAAACACATGAGTTCATACACCTGTTCATAATGGGCCAGCAACACAAACGTGTCGTGTAAATCCGTCTATTTTTTTGAAATCTATTTCGAGAAATCCACATGGACCTCGTCAAACTGTTGCTCCAACTTCTTCAAGTAGCACTTTGAACCACTGCACATCAAATAGGATCATGGAGAAGCTACAGCAATCCACCGTGACAATACTTTGCAAGTTTCCAAAATACTCAATCTCATCTATAACCGTGTTTGGATCTGTTGCTCGTCATCGGCTCTCTTGCTCGAACCTTGCCATGATACCACAATCTGTTGTGGAGCATATTTTGTCAATATGCTCCACGCGAAAATGTCGTCTGCGCGACCACAATGCACTATATATTTTGTACTGTATATTGAAACACTCAATTAGTTGTCGCATATAAAATATAGATACGACAAACCCTAAACACGTCATTACCTTTGGACTACAACCCCTCCAGAATTCTCACTCGTCGGTTGAGACCTCCGCCCCTTCGCGAGACGCTATGGTCAAAGCTCCATACAACCATTGCGTTGACATAAACCGCGACATCTCCTCTATGCCCTTGGGATATCGAATCGGTCGATGGCGCATACTACGTCAAAATTCAAATTACGCTTCCTCTCGATCTTTCCTAGCTTGCTGGTACCTAGCAGCCACATCTCCATAGAGGCATGGTGCAATATACAAAAGCGTATCACTTTCTCCTCCATTGCAGCATCCATTCTTTTTTCTACCCAATTTCCAACCACCACATCTCCAGTCAGTCTATCATGGTCCTTCAACGACCATAGCATATTGTAGTCTGGATCCACCGTTGGTTGCCATTGTGAAATATGCACTAGTGCCTCAGACACCAACTAACCTTTAGCCATGCTACCTTCTGGCTGAGCTTGTTGTTGCATAAAGCCTTTCAGGGTTTTCATGAAGCACTCCAAAAGAACATCCATCGCGTATAGATAGGTCTAACAATCTCCACTTCATCTACAAGATGCACAAGAAGGTGGATTTGTGTCATGAGCATGCTGGTAGGCATGTATTTCTCAAAGAGACAAACCATCACCACTACTCCCTACCTCGCGGATTCAATAGAGAATGTCTTAATCTCCTTCTATGAGATCCATTGCACTAAAGTCGACAACCTATAAATTGCCTCGCATATTTTTGGAGTAAGGCATCATGCAATCGCGATCGATAGTATAAACTGCCACCACAAATGAGAAAGCATTATGAACAATGACTACACTCCAAATAGCAAAACATACCCACCACTTACAATCCATTCGTAGTACAAACCTGACATATCTTATGCCAATCATGGGATTTTAGCTCTTATAAATGGTCGTCTTTGAAAAACGCAGACCTGAGAGAACGCATCATACCCGTCGGAGTGCAGATAGACTTGACTATTTTCTTCACAATGTGCTCTTCTTTAGTGGACAAAACCCAGGGAGTGTGAGGTAGCTGCAAGCGACCATCAGCACTCTACTACGGCCAAAGCGCCTCCATCTTGTTTACCTCCTTCAAATCAATTTGTGCCCCTATAGTGTCTGTCTTTCCTGTGATGTGGTCCCATAGAAAGCTGCCCACATTCTTGAAAATATGCATGGGATCCAACAAGTGGTTGATCTGTAAGGTCATCCAATATGGTAACTTGAGAAAATTGAGAACCATCACATTCTGTTTGGATGTGACTCCGTATGGACTATTTTTAGCTCGTACCAGCTTGGGGCATTCATATGTGTTGGAGGTCGTCCAAGTAAACCTTCCCTGAGTTCATGAGCCTCTGGTAAGAAAGCGGCGTGTCCTTGATATACCATCTTCTTCATGGTTCGTGACCTTCGAGAGTCTAACTGTGGCCTGCACAATGGACATGCATGATAACTTGAGGTAACCAGACCTATCCCAACATCTCTATCTAGCAAATACAAACTTAAATGAGCTATGATAGATATTATCAACGAGAATGGAAGCCTACTTATTTGAGCACTCTCCAAATCCCGAAAAGTCATGCTTGGCCACCTAACAAGTGCACAGGTGAAGTTTCGTCACATTTCGATAAAAGGTTATGGATTTACGATCACACGATGGACAGTGCATATGAGCTGCATTAACCAGATTTTGGGGTTTAAATGTATTAAAAGTTCATTATTCTTCTCATTTTCACATCTTGCTCTCTTTGCTTCCTCCATTCTCACACCCCCAACCTCTTTCTCTTCTCCATCTTGCCCTCCTCGAGCTTGCATGGCACGCACCAAGCAAGCATGTTGCCGTTTTGGCCATAGAAAGGCCTCATGCCAAGACTTGCCACATGGAGCATAGGGTGGAGCCTCCTCTTGTGTAGTAGTAGGCGCTTCCCATAGAGCACAATGACCACCACAGAAGAAGAGAAGATGGAAACCGGGTATTGTCACCCTTCTGGAGATAAGGAGAATCTAGCGCGGATACGAGCTACCATGCTTGCTCATATCTTGCATGGTAACCCCCTTCTCCCACAAAATCTTAAACTCATCGACTAATGGACGAAGATGCATGTCCATATTTTTGACTTTGTAGGGATCGGGAACAAGTAAGCTAAGGGTGAGATGTCCTTTCTTTGTAGAAAGCCATGGAGGGATATTGTAGTTGACAAGGACTATAGGCCACACACTGTAAGAAGTGTGTGGGCAGACCGAATGGCTTCACGCCATCCATTGCAAGACCGAGCCAAAGATTCCTTGGCTCTTGGGTAAAGCCTGGGAAGGTAGAGTCAATGTGGCTCCATGTGCGTGAATCCGTTGATATTCGTTGAACTCCATCTATGGACCTATTCTGCGCATGCCACATTGTCAAGCTCGCCATGCCGGACATACGAAACATGTGGTTTATGCAAGGGATAAGCGAAAAGTGTCTAAGAAATTTTTGAGGATTGGTTGCCCTTGCAAGTCCCGTCGATACCTATAAGCACCACACTTTGGACATGTCTCCATAGTCTCGTATTCTTCTCGAAACAGTATGTAATCGTTGATACATGCATAGATGTTGTTGTAGTCCATGCCAAGATTTTGTAAAACATATTGTGCATCATCACGAGAGTCATGCATGGTATTTGCAAGTGGTAATATATGATACTTCAGTAATAATTTTTTTATTATAAAACACCTTGAAAAAGCACAAATATTTTTAATGATAGTGCCGAAAAGAAATCAATGAAGCGTACGTACAAGGTACCTAATCAACTCGGTCACACTCGCATTGCTCCACTTGTATTTTACTTGCATGCTTAGGAGTGCAAGCAGTGTCTTTAGGCGAGATACTCGGCACCCATCATAATGGTATGGATGGTTCCTCTCTAAGTGGATCAGAAGTCTCGACATCCATGGGCATCAATGCATCGATCATTGCCTCCATCTCAGGCTCCAAGATTGTAGGTAAGTCTCGAAGACTGTCTGTCTCCTCTGGTATTGACTGTATAGATTGGGTAGTACCTTCCAAGTGGTGGATTGGCTCAAGCACTCCATCCATTGCACGCCCACGAACTCTTCTAACTGGCCACAAAGGGTGCACTCCTCCTTGGGACGAGACGTCACCTCCTTGGATAGAAAATTTGCCAACCACACCCAATCTTTTTGTATATGGTATTCAAATAGCTTGCGAATACAATGCATGATTGATATAAACTTTTCTTATAATGTTCTCTAAATCTAAGATCACCTGATCAATGATCTCAGATTGAAACTCGCTGAAGCGTCGTACACGTGTTCTATAGATAATTGACATTTTCATCTAATTGTTAGCTTACATTGAGAGCAAGGACATGGGACACACTGATTAAGATATGCCTAGTGATCTTGAACATCATGGCCTTCATCGTTTTCCATTTTGTCTACGTTACGACAAACAATTTGTTTTTGTTATCATTCTTTTTTTATTTCTTAAATTGTTTGAGAAGGTATTTCTTCTCTTGTAACTTGGCAAAAATTAACGTATGTAAAGTCTCCACCCACCCACAAATTAACGCATGTTGGAGTGTTTCTCGTCTCATGGTATTGCACCGGACCTCGCCACCACTCTCTCTTTGTTTTTTATCCATTCATTCTCTCCTCTTCTTCCATCTCTCTCTCTCTCTCTCTTTCTTTATTATGCTGTATGTTTATTCCCTCTCTCTAGTTCCTTCTTCCTTTTTCTCTTCCTTCCCCTCTTTCATTTCCTTTAACAAAACATATCTCTCTCTCTACTACTAATTTCCTTTAACAAAACATCTCTCTCTCTCTCTCTCTATCACTACCACTAGCACTACAATAAACAAGAAAAGAAGAAGAAGAAGAAAAAAAAACAACAACAACAAGTACTACTACTACTACAACAACAAACAAGAAAAGAAGAAAAAACTACTACTACTACCACTACAACAACAACAACAACAAACAAGAAAACTAAACAAAAATAAACAAGAAAACAAAAAAAATATTGCTGCAACAACAACAATAACAACAACAAAAAATAAAAAAACCACTACTACTACTACAACCACGACTACGACGACTAGGACTACGTCTATGACCACGATTAGGACTACGACTACGACTACGACTATGACAAACCACTACCACTACCACCACCACTACCACTATAATAAACAAAAAAAGAAAAAAAAAAAACAACAACAACAACAACAATAATTACTACTACTACTACAATAACAACAAACAAGAAAAGAAGAAAAAACAACAACAACAACAAAAAACAAGAAAATTAAACAACAATAAACAAGAAAAGAAAAAGAACTACTACTACTACTACTACTACTACAAACAAGAAAATTACTATTACTACTACTAGTACCACTACTACAATCACGACTACGACGATTATGACCACGACTACGACTACCACAACAACAATAAGCTAGAAGAAAAGGAATTAAACAACAACTACTACTATCACTATCACTATCACTACCACTATTACTACTACTACTACGACTACCACAACAACAACAAACAAGAAAATAAGAAATTAAACAACAACTACCGCTACCACTACCGCTATCACTACTGCTACCGCTACCACTACCACTACTACAACAACCACAAAAACAACAAACAAGAAAATAATAAATTAAACAACTACCACTACCACTACTGCTACCACTACCACTACCACTACTACTACTACGACTACCACAACAATAACAAACAATAAAAAAGAAGAAGAAGAAATAAAACAACAACAACAATAACAACAACCTCTCCTTTATTCTCTCTCTCCCTCCCTCTCCCTCTCCCTCTCTTTCTCTCTTTTCCCATTATGTTTAATGTTTTCTCCCTCTCTCTCGTTCCTTCTTTCCTTTTCTCTCTTCCTCTCCCTCTCCCATTTTCTCTTCCTCTCTCAATACACATGATTTTTAACAAAAACAAGTTTTTTAAAAAAAAGAGAAAAAAAAAACAAAGCAAGAAGGAACAATGCACTTACCGTAAAGGCTCGAGGATGGATTCGGCAGCTCCTCTTCGCCCTCCGTACACTTTCTCCTCTTCTTCGTTTACGGTGGCGGCGGCGGTGAGAAGCTTTCCTTCTCCCTCTTTCTCTCTTTCTCTCCCTCTCTCTCTTAAATGCAAAGTGGTGTTCGCTCTCCCTTTCGCTCTGTCTTTCGTTTGTTCGTGCAAAATAACGCGCTCGGGTTTCGGCCCACGTTTTTTTGTTTGAGCACCATTTGCGATGCAAATAGCGATGCCGCTATTTTGCGTCGGAAAGCGCCGTCGCTATGCCTCCGTATCCTTGTAGTGTTGCATTATGAATATTTACATACAACAATCACATTGCAACTTTGTAAGAGTACAATAATAAATACAGGCACAAAACCATGTTATAAATAGCATAAAGAAGAGCTTGCACAAGTCTCCTCATTTTTTAATAATTATAGGGGAAGGTGCCATATTCTCGTATTTGTTTGAGAAGGATATGACTACTCTATAATTCAATTCAATTATGTTCTTTACAAGGATAAGTATAAAATATAGTTCTAAAAACAATTGAACTATTGAAGATTGCATTTGTCCTTAAGTATTGTGAAGCATGTGAATGTGATATAGTACACCTACTCATCACTGAAAATGGACAAGTGATTAAGCTAGTTTTATATTGAAAAGAATAAATTTAGGATCCTCTAAAAATATTAGATAATTTCAATACTGATATTGGATAATGCAACCACAAAATAGATAGGGAGCTACAAGTTGTGTAATACAATAGTGGATCACAAAGAGGGTTAAGTGAGTGGTTGTGTAATATGAGAGTGGAACAAAAAGGGGGTTAAGTGAGTAGTTGTTTAAAACCAAAACCATTGCAATTATCTATTGAAACATATTTTGTTAGTCCATAGAAACAACTAGCCTAACCATCCATCTAGTTGTGTGGCATAATCTAATTGTTGGAACTAATATTATTTAGCCCCAACAAATTACATAAGAAGAATTATGTTGTGAGGAAAAATAAGTGTTTGGATGATAAAATTGAGTACATTATCTCAGGCATGGCCAATTTGTGGAAGTGAGATTCGGTGTACACATTGCCTAATGTTGTGTATTAGCAACAGTAGTCCGCACATAATTGAACCACAAATGGAGAAACTTGTTGCAATTGAAGGAGAATGCCTCAATTGACAAGCTCCACTATCAGATGCACAGGAGGACATGGGATGTGATGTAAAAAAAGGCCACTGCAATGCTCATAATATCCATCTACATAGTTGGATCATTTTGCTAGCATAGTTTTTATTGACCTGCCTTATAGGCAAACCATATTCTAAATCTATCTTGTGGCAAGTAATACCCAAATGCCAAGGAGTATAGGTTGGGTGTACCAAAAAATTGAGAGTGCTGCCAAATATGATGCTAGTTGAGTAGCGTAGTTCAAACTTAGGCTTGTTCACACACTCTTACATTTCTAAATTCAGCATAGCTCGCATTATCCTTGTTAGTGGGTCGCTAGCAATGATGGATCCTCCACCCCCTGGCGCATATTATTGAATAGGTGGCAATACGACATGGCCACAACTCTGTGAAAGTGTGCATCCCCCAGAAGCTCTCGTGTTATATGCATGCACTCAATCTCTACCTTCCTATCGTGGTTGGCTCCACCATGGAATATGCCTCCTGGCATCATACCCCCGGGGTGGAATAGAAATTGTCCTCAATTGCTATTAGCTCAATGTGGAGCTAGCAGTTTGGGGAAAGCATTTAGGTCTCGAGCGTGCATCCATTGGGCCTCTTCAACAGGATGATTTTTAAATTTAACCAAATATCTAGAATACCTACGGCCAGTTCTAGTGGTCATAAAGTCAGTATCTAGAATAGTTTCAGGCTCAAGGATTTCAGTTTCTTCTTCTAGCAAAGGAGGGTTTTCATATACAAGGTGTACAGGTAATTGTCCTCTAAAAGGTCGTAATAAACTGATATGAAAGGTACTGTGGATTTTCCAGTGTTGTGGTAATTCTAGTTTAAATGCATTGTTATTGATTTGTGAATGATCTTGAAAGGTCCATAAAATCTAGGGGCTAATTTTACAACAGGGTGTTTGTCAACACTTTGTAATCTTCGCTTTTCAATTCGTAACCAAACATAATCATCAACGTTGAAACTCATAGCTTTTCTTTTCTTGTTGGCTTGTTTTGTGTATGATTGCTGGGCTTTGGCAATCATATCTTTAACTTCATAAAAAATAGTAGCATGCATGTTAGCAATATCATCAGCAGCTTGAACTTTGTTTGACAATGATGTAAGAGGTGTAGGCAATCTATATCCATAAATAATTTCAAATGGTGCTTTCTGTGTAGCTGTATGTGGTGTGTTATTGTATGCAAACTGAAGTAAATGTAAATATGTATCCCATGTTTGTGGTTTTGAAATTGTGTATGCATGCAAAAGATCTAAAATGGTACTGTTAGTAGCTTCTGTTTGGCCATTTGTTTCAGGATGAAATGCATATGAAAAATCAATCTTTGTTCCTAAGATAGCAAACAAAGTAATTCAAAAATTATTGCAGAATCTAGAATCACGATCAGAAATAATAACTTTTGGCAAACCATGGCTAGTGAAAACAGTTTTCAAGAACAATTGAGCAGCTTGAGATGTAGTTAATGTTTTCTTGCATGGAATGAAATATGCTTGTTTGCTAAACCTATCAACAATAGTCCAAATCATGTCATGATTAGCTTTAGTATTAGGTAAACCAGTGATAAAATCCATTGAAATCTATTCCCATGGTCGTTCTAGAATTAATAAAGGCATTAATAAACCATATTGTTTACCATGGTGTCTTTTAACTCTTTGACAAATTAGGCATTTAGATACAAAGTTAGATACATTAGTTTCCATGTGTAGCCAATAAAAATCTTCAATCAATGTACGCAAAGTAGATATAATTCCTCTATGACCTTGGTATGGGGGACACTAAATTTCATGCAAAACAAATGATTGAAATGGAACATTCACACATAATCTTTTTTCATAAAACATAAATCCATCAATGTAAGACAATGAATCAATAGGAATCCAATTATTTGCAACTAGTTTATTCCAATCAGCTTGAAAAGTAGGGTCTTGGTCATAAGTGTCTTTCATAGAGAGAAGAGAATCAAATTATATCACATAAATATTATGAATAGTCAGTCTTCTACTTAAAGCATCGGCAACAACATTCTCTTTTCTCGGTTGATATTGTATGAGTGGATGAAAACTTTGAATAAAAGCAGCCCATTTAATGTGTCGGTCAGATATTTGTGGTTGACTAAGGAGATGTCTAATGCTTTGTTGGTCAGTTTTGATCATGAATTCAGATCCCATTAAATAATGTTTCCATTGACGTAAAGCTTATACTACAACTAGCAATTCCTTATCATAGGTAGAATACTTAAGTTCAGAGGGTTTAAGTTTGCAACTAGAGTAGGCTATGGGATGAGAATCTTGTATACGGACTGCTCCTATTTCAGATCCACTATCATCAATAACTACTAAGAAGAATGGCCTAATGAAGTCAGGTAATTGCAATACAGGAGCATGAGTTAAAGCATGTTTCAGTAAATCAAAGGACTTTTGTTGATTGTCAGACCAATGATACACAATGCCTTTCTTTAATAGTTTTGTCAAAGGTAATGCAAGCAATGAGAAATTTCTCATAAATTTTCTATAAAAGCTAGCAAGACCTAAGAAAGAATGTAATTCATACACATTTTTGGGCATCGGCCACTTCAAAATTGCTTTTATCTTTTTAGGGTCAACTTTAATACCTTTAGATGAAACAATATGTCCTAGATATTCAATTTATGTTTGGAAAAATTCACTATTTTCTGGATCGACATATAATTGATTCTCTTTTAATAATTTGAAAACCAAAGATAAATGTTCATACTGAAAACCAATATGTCATCAAAGAATACAATGACACAATGCTGATGCTTCAAAAATATGTGATTCATCATACGACTGAATGTGGCTGGTGCATTAGTTAAACCAAAAGGCATAACCAGGAATTCATAGTGTCCAAATTGTGTTCTAAATGCAGTTTTGAATTATGTGTCTAATCTTAATTGATGATATCTAGATTTAAGATCTATCTTGCTGAATATGGCAGATCCTTGTAGCTTGTCCATAAGATCATCTACCCTAGGAATTGGATATCTATTCTTAACAATAATTTTATTTACGGCACGATAATCAATGCACATGCGATAGGTATTGTTTTTCTTCTTCACTAATACAATAGGTGCACCAAATGGAGAACTACTAGGTCTAATAAGTCCTTGGGTTAACAATTCTTCAATTTGGGCTTGAATTTCTTTCTGTTCAATTTGGTTATGCCTATATGGTACTTTACATGGTGGTTGTGATCCAGGAATTAGGTCTATCTTGTGATCTTCAAGATGTACAGGTGGTAATCCAGGTGGTAAATCAGTAGCAAAACAATCTTGAAATTGGGAAAGAAATTGTGTGTGCCTAGGATGCATTTGATTTTCTTTAGCTTTGATTTCATTCACCCATATTAAATAGGATTTGCTACTTTTTCGTAATGCAAGTTTAGTGAGTATGAGTAAGCAATGGAAAAGTATTGAAAGTGTGCATACCATGTAATGTGATTTGTTTTCCTTGAGAATGAATTTTCATTGAATGCGTAGAATAATCTATATCAGGATTGTACTGATGTTGCCAAGGTATTCAAAAGATAATGTCACTAGACTACAAAGGCTTGTCAACTAAGAAATTTCTTCGTTCAACATAATCATCAATTTTAATTTCTAAGTCATGCACCTCTTGTGTTCCATTATATCTAGTGCCTAAGAATGTAGCCTTAATGCGACAATGTGTAGAAACAGTATGTAAATTCAATTCTTTGACCAATTTTGCAGAAATAAAGTCATGTGTGCTCCCATCATCATGTAAAATTGTCTTTTCTTTACCATGCAGAAGACATTTCATTGTTAATAAGGAATGGGGATTTGGCATACCTGGTAAAGTATCTTAAGTAGTACCAATGTCATTGTCTTTCGTGAAATGCGGCATTTCTTCATATCCTTCATCTTTTGTCGCTTCCAAATAATTGATATGAACAGTTGTCTTTTTCAATTGACAATTGGCCGCTAGATGTCCGGGTTGATGATATTTGTAACAGACTATGGGTTTGGGTTTGGATACATTATTGGTAATAGCACGAAGTTTAGGAATGTTGGAATTTGACTGAAGAGATGGCTTAGGGTTTGAATTTGTGTTTGATGGCAAAGCAGGTGGTCGTGTCCAAGATTTACGGAATGAAGATGGAAGGAAACGACTTTGATTGAATCTTCAAAAATTTGAATTGAATTGTTTTGAACCAAAGTTACCATTAGTTTGAAATTGTTGTGGTCGCTTCTCTTGTCCTCGAATTTTGTCTTCAATGTTATGGGCTAAGGAAATTGCATCTTCGAGAGTTGTTGGCTTGAACATGTTGACCTCCGCATAAAAATGTCCAAGTAAGCTAGATATAAACTTGCGTTTATGGGTTGTCTCAAGTACATCTTCAAGCATTCATAGTTGCAATAAAGCGTTCCAAAAACGCTCGGTATATTGTGAAATAGACTCACGATCCCTTTGTTGTAGAAGATCCCATTGTTTGATTTCTTTTTCGTGGAATTGGGGTGGAAGGAAATTCTGCAAAAATTTCTTTTGGAAAGTCTCCCAAGTAGTGGGACAATCAATGCTTTTGTGGACAACAATCCACCATAGGGATGCTCGGTTAACTAGATGGTTAGTGACACACTTAATTTTGTCTTTATCAGCATATTATTTTTCATGGAAATAATCGTCAAATTGACTGATAAAAGCAAGTACATTCTTTCCATTGCGTGACCCATTGAAAGTACGAAATTTGAAATTTCTTTTACTTAGCTTTGTTTCTTTCCGAATAGATTGCGCTTCAAGTGTTGCATCGATCATACATCATATAAGATCTTCAGGTTGTGGTCCATCTTGGTTGGCGGTAGATCGTTGCAGATTGGCCAATTGAGCTTGCAAGGTTTGACGTGCTCTTCATTCCTCTTGAAGCTGCATCATAATCAAATCCAATTTTTCCTCCATCATTGGTTCGGGTAGGTCACCTTTAGTCATAAAATCTTCCATGGTTTGATCGGACATCTTGCAAAATTTCAAAAGACCTCACACACTCGAAATCTTGTTAGCGGGATGAGCGTAGCTCAAAGTTGGGTTTACAAGGCCTATTTCTTTTTTTTTTAATTTGTCTTTTTTGTAGTATTTCTCCTTTGCGGATGCGAAATTTGATATTACGGTCGTCTCTCCAAAAAATCTTGCGTGTATATTGCGTGTTGCAAACTGTTCGCTGTAATCTGGTTCTGTCAGTCCATAGGTGTGAACAGGGGCTTCCAGAGAGTTGAAGACAGCTTCGTGTATAACTGGATAAGAACTGCCGCTATGGTAAAGAATTGGAGTTGAAACTTGAAGCTTTAGAAGCTTTGAATTTTTAAAGCTTTATTTTGTTTTAATAATTTTGCAATTTTTTCGTGGGGACAAGAGGATATTCTGAACCATTTCGGCAACGTGCAGTACATACTGCCGCTGTCAACGGAAAAATTTGGGGGCTCTAAGCTTTTTAAAATCTTCTTCTAAAGCTTATCAAGCTTATAATCCAAACTTTAATGGAAATTGCTTATCTGAGCAGAGGAAAAAACGACTTGTTGTAGAAGCTTCCCGCGCCGTCCTCTGCCTGCAGAAGCCGGTCCTTCACGATCTAAGTGTGTAGTAAGGGGTTCTTGACTACCAGGAACACATTGGTATCGACTGTTGTCCACGAGACTGACTGTAGAGCTCGATCATTCCAGGAGCTCTACCTTCGCTCGAGATGGTAAGCGAATGAAAGTTCTCGATCTCAGTTTCGCTCTGATACCACTGGTGCACAGATCGGACACTGTATGCGCACGTAGTGAGCACCGGAAGGTCCCCAAGAACAAAAGAACTCTACTTTTGCACAAAGAACAAGGAAGAAAGCTTGCACGACATGAAGCAAGAGACTAATTGGGTACAATTTTCCCCCATGCCTTGTGTGAGCACTCCACAAAGCATGTATTTGATATATTATTAATCTCCAAGCTAAAAAAATAGCCCAATTTACAATTAGCATGCTTTAGCTTTTGTGTTTGCTTTTGTCCCACTAAAGAATTAAAGCTATTGGGTGCCCAAGGAGTCGAGCGGTATCCAAATACAATTTCCAATACAAATATTTAAATCGTGCGTCCATGTGCATACAAAAAATAATAAATAAATATCAAGCACTTCAATAAATAAGCGCGTCAAAATATTGGCGCCATGCCTAAGATGCGCGTCCTTCAAAAATGATAATAATTTGAATACATGCTATCCTCCAGTGCTTCCCAATGCCACTGTTGTCTGCTCTACACATCAACTGAAGCATTCACAATTATTAGAAAATAATAAAATTAAACCGACAAAAGTGAATACTTAGCAGTCTTCAGTTACAAAATAAATAAATTGGTTAGAACTCAATCCTAATCTTAATTTATTATGAGTGCGCACTCTAAACTCATAAAAGTCTATTAATTTAAATACGTATTTTGTGAAATCACCCGCTATGGAATCACCTACTTGCACATTAAATTAACAAGACACCCGAAAAGGATAGGCATCCCCATCAACTTTTCGCACAAGGAATCCACCTTGTGTATGAGCCCTTGCACTAAAATTTTACGGAATCCACCACAAAACCTCACGAAATCCACCGTGAATATGCCTCTTGGCATCATGCCTATTGGCATCCTTGCTCTTGGGGCACTCACTATGGATACACTTCTCTGTAGGATTGATAAGTGCATTCAGGATGGCACCATTAAAGGACTATCCCTTCTTGATGGGTTTCGAGCCTTGACATAGTTTTTTTGCTGACAACAATGCTTCTATTGTTGTTAGGGTAGATAGAGCATCTATACACAACCTTTTGGTGGTATATGCTGAATTTTCTAAACTCCCTGCTTTCACCCAAGGTTAATCACCAGGTCTAAAACTGAGCTTCTTTTTCTCTCCTAGAAGGAGCATGAGTAAGGAATATTGTAGCTTGGTTTTGAGGTGGTCAAACCTAAGGAACTGATCCGATATCTACACTAGAAGAAAGAGGGGGTGTTAGAGACATGGTAAAAAATGATGGAGCGATGCCAAATCATCGCTTATGCGAAGCCTATTTTTTTAAATTTTAATTTTTGGTGTGTGTCGCTTAAGAGATGTTCAAAGTGTCGCATAAGCGACACGATATTACATTGCAAATGAAGTCGCTTAAGCAATTCGTAATTGTGACACGTTAAGCAACATTTGCAATATGGATGCCATCAATTGAGCGAGGCGTCGCTTAGGTGACACACTGTAAATTTTAATTTCTTTGCAAGCTGGTAGCTTGTGCAAGAGAGAGAGAGAGAGAGAGAGAGAGAGAGAGAGAGAGAGAGAGCCCTTGCCCTGCCCTCTTTCCCCATCCCCCCACACACACACACTCACACACATACCCACCCACACATTCTTCCCCCTGCCTCCCCTCCTACACCACACACACATGCACACATACACATTGAGAGAGAGAGAGACAGAGAGAGAGAGAGAGAGAGAGAGAGAGAGAGAGAGAGAGAGAGAGAGAGAGAGAGAGAGAGAGAGAGAGAGAGAGAGAGAGAGAGAGAGAGAGAGAGAGATCTTCTTGCTCCGGCCATACCTCGTGTCCGATGAGCATCACCTCGAATACGTTGCATTGGTCACCTGACAAGTAGCTCAGAGACATTCTAGGTAAGCATCTTCTCACAAGAACATTGCAACATACTATGGTTGTAACACCCTAGGACCCATCACCTAATACCAATTAGAGAGAGAGAGAGAGAGAGAGAGAGAGAGAGAGAGAGAGAGAGATTAACGTTTAGAAAAGGCCAAGTTGGCCAATGAGACCAAAAGGTTACATACAAAATGTCTAGGAAGTTTTCCAAGTCCCAGTAAAGCTACTATTTAGTGTTATGGTAAACTAGGTGAGTAGGTACAAAATGGTATACAGAGTCGATACAATCTACATGCACTGCAAGTGCAGTGTGGAACTGCTCATGGAGCATGGTCATCTTAAGGTATCCCGCATGGGTCTGTCTAGCATGGAGAGGCTGAAGTGGCAGGGTATGGCTCCCCGATGGCGCTGTAGTATCCGTTGTATCTGTAGGTGATGTCTCCTATGAGAGAGAGAGAGAGAGAGAGAGAGAGAGTTATATTAATGTTTAGAAAAGGCCAAGTTGGCCAATGAGACCAAAAGGTTACATACAAAATGTGTAGGAAGTTTTCCAAGTCCCAGTAAAGCTACTATTTAGTGTTATGGTGAACTAGGTGAGTAGGTACAAAATGGTATACAAACTAGATATAATGTACATGCACTACAAGTGCAGTGTGGAATTGCTCATGGAGCATGGTCATCTTAAGATATCCCGCATGGGTCTGTTTAGCATGGAGAGGCTGAAGCGGCAGGGTATGGCTCCCCGATGGCGCAGTAGTATCTGTTGTATTTGTAGGTGATGTCTCCTATGAGAGAGAGAGAGAGAGAGAGAGAGAGAGAGAGAGAGAGAGAGAGAGAGAGAGAGAGAGAGAGAGAGAGAGAGAGAGAGAGAAGAGATAAGATAAGATAAGATCTATTAACGTCTTTGAAAGGCCAGAATGGCCTATGAGACCATAACCAATACAATTGGTATCATCATCTCTCATCAGAGAAGAACATATAGAGATAAATGTGTAGGTCTACATGGTGGATTGGGATGAGAGGTATGGAGAACTGAAAAAGCTGAAAAAAAGTTTAAAAAACTAGGTTTATAAAAATTAAAAGAGTGTAAAGTATCTCCTCCTCAGTCTATGGAATCCACTAAGACTCATCAAGCTACCTCTGACTACGTCAGTGCGCCAATCTGCATTTGACAAGTAATTGTGATGCATATGGGCATGCCTATGTCACCGAGTAGGTACTCTAGGGCGTCATGCTCTATGTAATGATGTAGCTCTATCAACTGTGATGCCACCCGATGATGTCCCCCTTGATGATGCCTATCAGTAGGAGATGTAGTGTTTGGGGTGGTAGTGATTGGGGGGTTAGCTACACTAAAAAAGTCTGTAACTACTCTCTAGAGGGTGATGGACTAGCTGTGATGGACTGGAAGCACAACATTATGATGGTTGGGAACATATGGAAAGACCGCTACTCATGATGATAGCACGTATGATAAGGGAAAAAGCCTCGGTACCACAGGAGATCATCCAAGCAAAATTGGGCACTCCACCCATAGTAGTTGAGGCATTATTCCAAGCAATTACTTTACTCCAGAGGATATGGTAGCTCCCTAAAGATTGATACCCTAGACTAGCCATGGAGTCTTCAAGATAGCAACAAAGGGAGATAGACAGTGTTGGTATGCACATATGAGCACGTGGCTAAACTTACATGGCATGAGTACAGATAGATTGCCACCATTCGATTACAACCTTGATTGCCCTACTTTGAGTCTTAGCACCATAAGTGGCATCCGTCTAGTATGATAAAGGCTTGGGCCCCAAATGGCTACCCCATAGAGTAGTATGGGCATAACTAAAGTGTCAACAAGCCACAATTTGGTACGTGGCTCTTGAAACTATATGTGTGCATAATGTCGCTCTAGGGTACCCAAAGTTGCATACGCCCGTGCAAGCCTAGCCTCTGAAGTTTCCTTCCATGAAAACTGTGGCCCTTTGAAAGTGTCCCCAAGGTATACATATTGTCTAACCATTTCCACAGGCTGACTGATATACATAAAGTGATGCTCTGAACCTATCACCGAAGTTGCCAAGGTGTTAAAGGCAATAATTTTAGTCTTTCCAAGATTAATCTTGAGACCTTTATCTTCACAGAACACATGCAATGCATCTAGATGTTGATGTAGTCCCTCTAGTGAATTTGATATGAGCACCATATTGTCTGCATATAAAAAATTGGTATCAGTATCCCAACCAACAAGCTGGCTCCCATACTAGCCCATCTTTGTATGTAATCAGAAATCTCATCAAGGTATAGTCCAAACAGTAGAGGAGAGAGGGGACAACCTTGCTTTACACCAACCTATTGGGGCTAAAGGCACCTTTGCCTAGCTGCTCGTATATTACTACACTAACAGTATCCGCCACTACACACTACAGGTGGCAGGTGCCCGTCATTGTCACTTTATTCTTTATTCTTTTAGTGACAGTTTGAATAAAGGAAAGCTCATTCACACATTGTGACTATTGGAGTTCCCATTTGTGTCTCTCTCTTTTCTTGCTCTTGCTCTTCGCCATAGCTCACTTCCAAGAAAGCTTTGATCCTTCTCACCTTTCAATTGGTATCAAAGCTTGATCATGGATCTTGACCCGGCATTACTTCAGCCTAGATTGAAGACCTAGAGCTTGGAGCTTCAATGCCAGCCATGGATTCTTCCCCTTGAGGTAAGATTTCATCTCGGGCCCCTCCCTAGCCCTCATAGGCTCTTTGTAGGTGTTTCTTGGCTTCATTGGGAACCTTGTATGCTCCCATTTGCCCCCTTATCCTCAGCATAACCAACAGGCCCCATAGTAGAACCTCATGTTTTTTTGCGCATGTCGCTCAACGGATAAAAGTTACTCTAGGGATAACAGGTTTCAAAATCTGCCTCAGAAATCCCAGTTTTTCTCATATCTCAGCCATCCGGAACCCGATTTAGGCAAGGTAAGAGTCTAACTTGGGGTTTTTGGCATGATCCAGATGCGATGGTGATATCAGATCTACCAAATTCTGATGCGATGGTGATGTCAGATCTACCAAATTCTGAAGTTATTTTTGCAACAGATCTGAGTTGATTTACAACAAGAAAATGTCATGCTCTTACCTTATGTGATGCTCTTGAGGCTCGGTATCTGATGCCCAGATGCTTTGGAGATGTTTGTCCAATGTTTTGAGATGCTTTGGGACTTGGTTTGAGCTTCCATAGTGTAATATGCCCATAGGAAATCCCCCCCCCTTAAATTCAAAAAAGAAGAAGTTATTATCAATTCAAAAATTTTTAACTCCCCCTCTCTCTCCCTGCCGATAGCACATCGGGGAGAGAGAGAGAGGGAGTGGTGGTGATGGGGGGCACGCAGCCCCCCAGGAGGGTTGGCCATGCCACCCACCTCCTCCCCCTCCTATAAAAGGGGAGGATCCTCCCCTCCCTCGTCTACACGGAGACTGCGCCCCCCCTTTCCTACGTCGCCACCTCCTCCCTACGGCAGCACTAGCAGCCCTGAGGACTTCGACGATAACTTTCTCTCTCCCCCCCTCTGGTTGTCACCAACTGCGCGGGCCCCTGGGCCTTCGACTGAAGAACACCCCCCCTCCATTCGCAGTAACAGTGCCCCCCCTGGGGCTTTCAACCAAAGCCACCCCCCCCAACCTGCTTCCTCGACTGCCAGTCGGCTGCGGCCTCCCTCATGAGTAGAAAAGAGAAGTGGAGGGAGAGAAGGAGAAGGAGAGAAGGGGAATGAGGGAGAGAGAAGAGAAGAAGAGAAGTAGAGGGAGAGAAGGAGAAGGAGAGAAGGGGAAGGAGGGAGAGAGAAGAGAAGAAGAGACGTAGAGGGAGATAAGGAGAAGGAGAGAAGGGAAAGGAGGGAGAGAGAAGAGAAGAAGGGAAGTGGAGGGAGAGAAGGAGAAGGATCGAAGGAAGATGGAGGGAGAGAGAGAAGAGAGAAGAGAAGAAGAGAAGTAGAGGGAGAGAAGGAGAAGAAGAGAAGGGAAAGGAGGGAGAGAGAAGAGAAGTGGAGGGAGAGAAGGAGAAGGAGAGAAGGAAGAAGGAGGGAGAGAGAGAAGAGGAAGAGAAGAAGTGAGAGAGAATAAGAGGAGAGAGAGAAGGAGGAGAAGGAGAAGGAGAGAAGAGAGAAGAAGAAGAAGTGGAAGAAGAAGAGGTATAAGGAGAGAAGAAAGAAGGAGAAGAGGGAAAGAAGAAGGAGAGGAAGAAAAGAGGGAGAGAAGAAGAGAAGGAGGAGGGAGAGAGAAGGAGAGGAAGAAAACAGGGAGAGAAGAAGAGAAGGAGGAGGGAGAGAGAAGGAGAAGAAGAAGTAGAAGAGGTAGAAAGAGAGAAGAGAGAAGTAGAAAAAGAAGAAGAAGAGGAAGGAGAGAGAGAAAGAAGGAGAAGAGAAGAGGAAGAAGAGAGGGAGAGAGAGAAGGAGAAACAGAGAGGAAGAGAGTTGGAGAGTGAAGACAGTTTGAGGAACCACACTCAAGCTATTGAGATATTTGCAATCACACCTACTTTAGTCCCTTTGTGAGAAGCAGTGAGGGCTCAGGACCAGAATCCCATATACATAGTAGGAGAAAGTACCACTACTCAATTCCTATAAAGCATTGTACTTGCAATCTTTTTCTAATGCAATGATAGTACTCTTTTCTTTCCAGTAAAGTATCATGTCACTATCAATACAAAAGATTGTGTTTATGAGTCCAAGTCTCAATCTTGTAACCTAATTCACTTGTGTAACAATTTATCCTAGTTAGGGTCAATGTCTTCACGAGTTTCTTTTTCCTCTTTCAACCTCCATAGCTTCTGCATCTGCCATGCTCTAAATCCTGCGTAATTCACATGGTATCAGAGCTCAGTTGAGCATGGCCCAACTCTCCTTTCACTCCTCTCAACTCCTTTCCATATCTTCTTAGCTTAGTTTGAGTACTAAACCCTATCTCCAACTTCATTTGCATTTCTACCTTCAATGAAGCTTCCATGGCAGCCATAGACAGCAGTACCCTATCAGTTTGAAGCTTTCATATCTCTCTTCACAGGCCAAATCTCTCTGAACTTCCTTCTGGAGAAGTGTTTCTCTACTTCCAGTACCTCTAGAGATGAGCATGCATTATATGTTGGTAACAGGTACAAAGGCAAGAAGGATCACCTCTTCTGTGACTTTTGCAAAAGGACCGGACACACCGAGAAGTTCTGCCACGCCAGAAAGAGGTCCCAAAAGGCCTATCTAGTTGCAGTCAAAGAAGAAGAAGAAAATGGAGCAAAGGAAGAAGAAGAAGAAGGAGAAGAAGAAGACTACCAGGAGACGGACAAACCTCATCAGTCCTTCTATTTAGATAGAATTTTTTTAGTTTTGTATTTCCTAGCCCTAATGCCTCAAACATAAACTTGTAAACTCCTCAGTTATCCTTGTACTACAGCCTCTGTACACTTTGTAAGGTCCTTGCTACAGCCTCTGGATGTCCATCATGTTTGTGGTACCCACACTTAGCCTTTTCTGCGACAACCTCTAGTGTTTTTGCCATGTTTATGGTGTGCCTACACTTTGCAGGTGTTGCTTTCACTAAAGCCTCTACACACTTTGTACTTTTGGTTGTGATTGAGGAGGGATGTTGAGATATTTGCAGTCACACCTACTTTAGTCCCTTTGTGAGAAGCAGTGAGGGCTCAGGACCAGAATCCCATATGCACAGTAGGAGAAAGTACCACCACTCAATTCCTATAAAGCATTGTACTTGCAGTCTTTTTCTAATGCAGTGATAGTACTCTTTTCTTTCCAGTAAAGTATCATGTCACTGTCAATACACAAGATTGTGTTTATGAGTCCAAGTCTCAATGTTGGAACCTAATTCACTTGTGTAACAATTTTTCCTAGTCAGGGTCAATGTCTTCATGAGTTTCTTTTTCCTCTTTCAACCTCCATAGCTTCCGCATTTGCCATGCTCTAGATCCCGCGTAGTTCACATAAGCCAACCCCTCATCGGCAAGGATCCCCTTTCCGCAACCTTCCCCTTCCAAACCGGTCATCTTGAAGGCCGCTAAGGCCCTGACTATCCAAACCTTGAGTAGAAATGGCTCCCAAGAAGAAAATCACGGGAAGCGTAGGTGCCAAGGCTATCGTTGGTACCGGTAATGCGAGAGAGGCAAGCGGAGTGACCAACGTAACGAATGCCCCTACGATCACGAATCAAACCCAGGTTCTAAGATTTATAATTAATTATGTATTATTTCTCGTGGAAGAAATGAAGGGGTTAGCTTTGTGCATGGAACAAGAACGAGTCTTAGGGTTTTGTTTACTCTGAGCGCTAGGTTGCATGCGTGAAATGGTAGAGTATGGAGTTCGCATGCGTGAAATGGTAGAGTATGGAGTTCGCATAAGTTTATATTCGTGAAATGGTAGAGTATGGAATTCACATGAGTTTATATGCATGAAATGACAGCTTTTACACACATAAAATGATAAGGTTTTTGCCTTACTTCACATAAAATGATAGCTTTTAAACCAGTTTAGTGCATGAATAGTCATTTAGAATTCATGTTTCGCAATCATGATTAAAAGAAACACATGAAATGTTAGTTTCTGTTCATGAGATACACTTGCACCGTTGGACAAAAACCCAGACTTTCATATAGGCAAGTCACATGTGATTCGGTGCATTAGGGATAAGTATTCATTGCCAGGAATGAAGAGATATAAAGGTCGTTTAGGATGTACAGCTATACTAAACGCACCATGTGCATGATGGATAAGGTTTATTGGAAAATCCTGCATAGAACCACACTAAGAGAAAAGGAAGGAACACATGCATTTAGACTATATCTTGAAGGCCTAAATGAAGAGTCCTGTGTTGCCAAGTGTGTTAACTAAACTTGGTTGGAACTGGAAGATTAAAAGACCCTTGGTTGGGTTGCGAATAAGGCATGTCCATTGCCTTGATTGACCAACTAATGCCTGAGTTAGGGTTAAGATACCATAAGGAAGAACCCAAGGGAAGAGCAAGTCAAAATAAGTTAACTTACATTTGCTTGCGTAATCTTGTTTGAGATTATTGGGATCTTGCCAAGTCACGAACAATCCAGGATAGGATGTTGGGAGCATCCGGGAAAAGGACCCAGGATTGGATTTTGGGAGCATCCGGAAAAAAGGAGTCACACCTTAATAGTCGGTCATACAAACGACCTCCAAAATTTTCGTGCTTGTACTTAGGTACATTATTTGATCTCTTTGCTCAAAGAACTAATTCAAGGAAAAACACTTAATGCTTTAGGTTGAAAGCCTGGAGGGAGAGGCAGGAACGGTTACCTCCAACTGTCTGCTTGGCCCTATCCAAGGGGGTACCTTGCCTGGTCCGACGCTTGGGTGCCAGGGGAGGCTCTAGCTCTAAGTACCTTGCCTCTTCCCACATAAGAGGCGGATATGACTCGAGATGGGATCTCGAGGCCTGTGTACTAGTCAACAGGCGGAACTTGGAGCAGCAATCCTGTAGATTGTTGGGATAGCTTTGGGCATGATAATGGATGTACTCCAGGGTTATGATAAATAAAGGACAGATATTGGAGAAAAAGGAACTTGCTTGACATTGTTTTTGTGTCAGTGCCTAAGTTACATGAAGGAACCCGTGATTAATTTGATTAATTAAGGAAGTTGATTTTGCATGTCAAACATAAGGTGGTAGGTAATTAGATAACTAAAGCAAACTGAGGAAAGTGCGGTGGATGTGACTTAGGCCCATCCTACAGAAGGGTGGTCCCGGTTAGCTAGGAACTTTTCTCAAATGATGAGATAATAAGACTATGAAGACCTAGTGTTAGTAGATGTAGAATCTCGGTTTATTCTATTTTAGGGGAAAGGAATGGGACTATGCCATATGGCAGAGAGGTTGAGTTTCGCATCCCTATCGTTTCCCATTCTCCATGAACCAAGTGCAGCATGGATCCACCTCGACTCTATTTTTTCTACACAAAGTGGTTCAGCTGGAGCTCGACGCTAGCTTCTTCTTAGAGACTTTGCTGATAGGAAGGGAACCTTGACCTCAGGTCGATCCCAAGTGGGAATGGCCGGACACTTCCGCTCGGGGTAGACTCGGGAGGACCTAGATCGCAAACCCTATGCCATTCCTTGCGAGTGCCAGGTGGAGCCTTCTAGACCCTCCTCCCGATGGGCTACTAAGACGTGTCCCACAAGCAGACGAGCGGACACGTTACAGTTGATATCAGAGCGAACCAACGAGATTCAAAGATTACAAGGGAACTTTATGGAGGAAAATAAAGGGAATAAGGGGACAGTCAGGGGAAGATGAGTGGAATAGAGCACTGTTTTCTGTTGAAAACATTTCTTTACTCACTTATGGATGCTGGGTTGCAGAGTCACGAAGCATAGAGCAAGTTTTTCGAAACAAAGGCTAGGCATGATGAATATTTTGGACCGCATCTATAATCTTTCACACCTGTATGCGGAACGGAGATGGATGGGAGAATCAAGAATATACTACATAGCAGCCCACCAACTCGCGTACCCTCAGACCAAATTGAAGAGAATCAAGTGGATGGAGGATTTAAAGATCATGAAGCTTTTCATCTTTGTCGAAGCTCACGCAAATGCAACCTTGCATGTTGGCAGTCGGCAAGTCAAGCAGAGCAAGTATGTTTATGAAGAAGTGACCCGGGTGATCTCTGCCACGACAGGATCAAAGTGCTAGGGGCTATGAGAAGAACGGGTATCAAAGGAAGGGATACCCCAAGCTTCTTATGACTTATCGTTTCCTGAAAATCCATGACCCCACTCCATATTATTAGTCAGTCCCTGTAGCCGATTGTAACACAATCTTATTTTCCCCAAAGTGATATATCAATCAGCTTGTTCTACTTACCCAAAATAAATGTACTCAAAGGGTTGTGCCCTCATGAATGAACAAGACTTTTTACTATTTTCTATCTTGATTGTAAATGTTAGCTAAGGTGTTAAGATATTAAATCACTTTGCTAAAAGTTGTGCTAGTCGTATTAACATAATATGGGAAACGTTTGATAAGTTTTTAACATAAAGAATCTTATTGTCCAGACGCAACCCCAAGCACAGGTTCCAAGTCCGACTCCTGCACTAAGTTCAGCTGTGATTCAAGAGAAGAAGTTCCTTCTCAAACAAATTAAGCCACCCGATTTTGATGGCAACGGAAGGATTGTTCAAGCCGATACTGAGATATGGATTGAGTCCATGGAGGACTACTTGGAGGTAGCAGGAAATGCACTTGCTAACCAAGCCATGCTCGCCAAGCTTAAGCTTACAGGCAAAGCGGGACTCTGGTGGAAACAGTGGTGCAGAGACCAAGCAATCTCGGAAGGAACAGTCACTTGGGAGAAGCTTAAGGAAGCTGTGCGAGGGAGATATCTGCCATCTGCCTACCGCACATAGAAGATGAATGAATTCTATGATTTGAAGCAGCTTGGACTATCCCTTGATGCATATTTTTCAAAGTTCGTTTCTCTCCTAAAGTACGCGCCTCCAATGGATATGACACAACAAGTGTCAAAGTTCTATGCTGGGTTGAATCCACCCATAAACACCCGATTGGAATCAATGCGCCCAACGGACCTACAAGACGCACTCATTTGAGCTGCTTCAATAATTCAAGAGGTGCAGACCAAACCAAGGAACAACAGGACTTGGCCTTACAGAGATCAGAACAAGTGTATGTCTAGGGCTCAGACTAAGAGAGCGTAGGGTCAGAATCAGGGCCAAAGGAAGAAAGCTAGGGCCAATGCTATCAACAACTTTGTTTCTACACAAGGTAATGACCGCAATCTACATTGCTTCCATTGCAACGAGCCCAGACACTTCAAGAGGCAGTGTCCCAAGCTTAGTAGAGGACATTGCCAAGGCCAACTCCAAGGTCAAAACAAAGCCGCTCATGGCCAAGGAACCACCATTATGGCCAGAGGAAGAACCTCCAGTGTTTCCAACAAAGAGCTGGACGATGAAGAAGATCCATCCATGGATGCTGACATTAAGAGAGCAACGGTTCACGCCGCTCTTCACAAGAAGGGTTTGAATCGCCAATTCTCAGTGATTCAAACTCCATTAGATTATGAAGGTAAAAGCCTCAAAACCCTAATTAATTGTGGCAGTACACAGTCCTTCATTTCTCCGATCTGTGCAAAAAGATTAGGAATAGCCACAATAGATGCACCTACTTTACTTGTGGAGTTAGCAAATGGTCGTGAGGTCTCTTGTACTAGGCAAACTGCTAAGGTCAAATTCCTACTAGGTGGGAAGCCAACTTTGGTGAGATTCAGGGTAATGAACCTAGGTGTCCACGAATGTTTACTCGGAATGGATTGGCTAATACCCAATGATGCCCACATCCACTGTGGAAAGGGCGAAGTCTCCTTCTGAAATTCTGAAGGGAAACTAGTCACGACTCAAGGAGAGGCTGGTAAGCCAAAAATACACCTGGCAAAAGCAACACGAATAATAAAAGGAGTTAGAAAGGATCTACCTGTCTATTTGATTAAACTAAATAAGCTAGATCAGAATCAGAAATCTGGGGAAGAACCTTCATGGTTAAGGGAATATGTAGACGTATTTCCTGAAGAGCTGACAGAACTTCCTCCCCAAAGGGAAGTCGACCACAAAATCAAACTGGCGCCAAGAGCTGCACCAATCGCAAAGAGGCTGTATAAGATATCCATCCCGAAAGCTATCGAATTGAAAGAGAAACTCAAGCAACTATTAGACCAAGGCTACATCCGTCCTAGCAGTTCACCATGGGGAGCTCCAATTCTGTTCCAAAAGAAGAAAGATGGAACGATTCATCTATGCATTGACTATAGGGGGTTGAATCAATCAACCATAAAAAATAAATACCCCATTCCAAGAATAGATGAATTACTTGACCGTCTTCAAGGTGTGAAGATCTTCTCTAAGATAAATCTCAGATCTAGATATTATCAGATAAGGATCAAGGAAGAAGATATCTCGAAAACTGCATTCAGCACAAGGTATGGACACTTTGAATTCCTAGTGATGTCATTCGGGCTAACGAATGCTCCTGCTACCTTCAACAGGTTAATGCAGGATATCTGTAGGCCCTATCTTGATGACTTCATACTCGTCTTCTTTGACGATACCCTAGTCTACTCTAAATAGAAAAAAGATCATGAACCCCAGCTTCACATTGTTCTTGAAACAATGAGAGCACACAAGCTTTATGCCAAGAAGAAGAAGTGTGTCTTTTTCAAGTGACAGATTGAATATATGGGATTCATTGTATCAGCGGAAGGAATTTCAGTAGATCCAGCTAAGGTCAGAGATGTTTTGGAATGGCCAACACCAACTTTTGTCAAACAAATACATAGCTTTCCTGGATTAACAGGATGGTACAGGATTTTCATCAAAGATTATGCTTTGATTGCGGCACCTCTGACTGATCTACTAAAGAAGTAAGTAGTAATTGTATGGTCACCTGTTGAACAGACCAGGTTTGACAAACTAAAGCAAAGTTTAGTATCAGCACCCATCCTGAAACTTCCTGATCTTAGTAAGGAGTTTGAAGTGGTAACTGATGCTAGCGCACTTGCTTTAGGATGTGTGGTTATGCAAGAAGGTCATTCGGTAGCATATTCTTCAAGGAAATTGAAGAGCCATGAAAGGAATTATGCTACCCACGACCTGGAGCTGTTGGCTGTCATCCATGCCCTCAAACTTTGGAGGCATTACTTGCTAGGTAACAAATTTTCCTTAGTGACAGACCACAAGAGTCTTAAATGGATCTTCACCCAGAATGAGCTCAATATGAGGCAACGTCAATGGATCGAAGTGCTGGAAGAATATGATTTTGAAATCAAATATAGGCCCGAAAAAGAGAATGTAGTTGTCGATGCACTCAGTCGCAAGGCATTTCTAAATTCTCTTATTTTGCAAGATCCATCAACAGCAAGGTCACTAGCCACAAAGATATCAATGCCAAACAACCCAATTCTTGAGCTAGCTAAAGAAGAGGCATGTCATGACCTCGTCTATCAGAAATTGCTAAGGAAGATCCCCATCAAGGATCAAGACCCGAAGCTAAAGATGAAGTATCAAGAATTCTTTGTTTTAGTAGTGGTCTTCTCTACTTTAGGACAAGATTATGTATCCTTGCAAGCCAAACTCTCAAGTAGAAGATTCTTTGGGCATGAAGCCTTTGCCAAGGCTTCTATGCTTCTTCACATGAGGTTGTTGGGTCTTCACACACCCTTAGGATCTGAGAGGGGATGTTAGCTTGCCTATGTTAGTTATGTCATTCTGTCATCTCTTGGTTGTGAGATCTTGTTAGAGTTTGAAAAAGACATAGGAGCTCTAGTAATTTAGGTGTATTTTCTTCATTTTTTAGCTTCCTATGTGCATTTGTAGGCCAATTATTACTTTCCACAATCTATCTACACTTGCCAAAATAGTAATTGCCAGTTGGTATTTTTTCGGGGTCACCCTTATTTTTTTGGCATTTTTTCCTTTAGTGACCAACATTAAATGCAGGTTGGCCAACATTATGGTCCCTAGAGGAGCAAGTTGGCCAATTTTCTGGTGATTTGGCTATTCATTTCCTAATGAAGATATGGAGTCTTTTTCATCCAAGGAAACTTTAGCCATTCCATCAAAGAGCATCACCCAAAAACATTTGAGGGATAGGCCTACAAATATCTCTCAAAGAGTTTATAAAATAGTCTTTGAACTCTTCAAGAGGTGTCTATAGGTCCCTCTCCCATTCAACTTTAGCCAATACTCTTCAATGCAATAGTTAATGCCTTGGATGAAAGAGAGCCCTGATAATCTAATGAGACTTTCAGTTCTTGATTTGAGAGAGAGTTCGTCCAAATCTAGCCTTGAGCCCAATACTTCTCATAATGTGATTAAAAACTACTTATTGTGATGTTGTTAACCAATATATGAGCTTTAACCAATATATGTTGTTAACCAATATATGAGCTTTAACCAATATATGTTGTTAACCAATATATGAGCTTTAACCAAACTTCTCCTCAATAATATTTTCATATAGCCAATTTGCAAAACATTAACTTGATTCACATGCAAGTCACAAAAGGATTGCAATAAATTTCATGTGGTTCTACAAATTGGTACGAAGAAACTACCAATCAAAAAGTTGAGAAACATGACTAAAAAATACTAATTCTTCCAAGAAACTTCTACATGGTACTTTTGGATAATCAATTTGTAGAACTTTAACTTCAATAACAAACCATTGACTTGACAAAATTTTTATGTGTCGAATAGCTTGACTATTTGTCTGATGTTTTTGCATATGAGCTAATAGAGGCTTCTTTATGAATGGGTTTTTATCAGCTTCAAACATAATACATTTGAAATGTTAGGAATGTGGAACTATGCCATAGGCACTACATTTTTTAGTGTTGAACAACATGTAAATAATATCATTGCCGCTATTGTTCATCAAGGATAACCTTGTGATCCTCTCAAATATGTGTAACAATCATCCATATTGGTAACTAGATTATTCCAAAGATTGTAATAATTATTCAAAATATTGAGCTCAAGGTTTTGATCAATTGCAAATTACTAGTAAAAAAGCCAATGAAATATGTATATATTCTTCTTATAGTATACACATTATTGAAACTTATATCTAGACTCCTTTGAGCGTACAACTACTTTCATATCCCAAATTCATTAATGATTATAATAAATTGAAAGCGCAACAAACATATTCTTTGTGTGTGTGTGTGTGTGTGTGTGAGCACTCATTGATGCTCTAGGTATGACATGAATTGAAGGTTCATCAACTCAAACATGCAAGTGCATGCATACACAAACATACATGTAGTGCACACATGTGTGTGCACACACGTGCATGCACACAGGCACGCACGCACACACACGCGCGCGCGCGCACACACACACACACACACACAAACAATTTTGCTATTGTCACATTAGTAGACAATTTTATTGTTCTAGGAAAACAACCAAAATAAGCTACAATGTCAACCTATCAACATTCTCTTATCAAATTGAGTGATGATTAGTTCATTCAAATGTGTTCTCATATTCAAACTTTTGAAAATCACAATACATGTGAACAGGCTTCTTTGACTTTGTGGTTTCTTTGGATTGATATTTCATCACAACATTATTTCACATTATTTCACATTGATGTGTAAACATTCTATGTGTGTATATGTGTGTGTGTTTTGATAAAACTTTAAGTTGCATCATACCTAAAATATCAAGGAGTGGTCTCAAATTGAGTACTTGGGCATTACAAGAAAGCATTGATGTTTCATCTAACTATCAATCTCATATGAGGACATGGATTTCCTCTCATCCAAGGTCTGAACTATTCTAGCAAGCACTATTAATAGCCTAAAGTTGAATTGAGGAGACAATTGCAGACATCTCTTGAAGAGTTTATTCATAATTTCATAAACTCTTTGGGAGATGTTTTTAGGTCTTTCAACTGATTACCTTTACACAATACTCTTTGATGGAATACCTAAGGCTACTTGGACTAGTCCTTAATTAAAAATTACATTTTATTTTTCACAAGAAAAAAATATATAAAATATTAGACAAACGTGTGCCTAATAAGGTTCAGCTTGCAAATATCTTAACCTAAAAATAAATGCATTTTTTGGCCTTTAAAGCATGAAATAGTTAGTTTGGGAAGACTAGGTGAAGAAAACTAATTAAAGCATTTCCAAAGGAGGATTCTTTATTTTGTAATCAAGAGCTCTATTAAATCTACTTTGACCCAAGATTGTGAGGTATTGAAGCTTTCATTCCCTATTACTTAAGAAGATTAGTCCATTATCCTAGTCCTCTAGGAGTAAGATGTTCTACATTTAGGGGTTGCCTAACAATAGGTCATTTTGGAACTTCCACCTTTGATCCAAGGCAACACATCCTTTTAGGAAAACTTTTGTGCAACCAAAAGAGACTTGTTCTTATATATTGTTAGCCAAAGAATCATCCAATATCAATATCATAAGTACAACATAATTATACATGCTATAAATTTTTCTATTAGCTTTATAATTGAAAGTAGTAATGAAGATGCTTCCACAATTCTTGCCCTGACATGACAAGACTGATATCATTTGCTAATGAAGCTTTTGACTTTGACAATTGCTTCTCTTGAAAATCCAATGATTTTAGGCACTTAGACCAAGCTTCTTACTACATACAAATTAATTTGATGAGAATGAACTCAATGCACCTAGTTGAAGATCATGAAGCTCAAGGATCTCCTTTTAAGTAGTACCAATAAACACTTAATGTTGCCGCACCATTCTTTACCACCAATGAAACTTCAACAAAGCCACACATCTCTCATGAAGTGCAAGTGCACTTTGTTTCTTAATCATCTAATCCATTCTACCAATGCATGAGAAATAGAAATTATGGAATGCTTTTAAGCCCAAAACTAGGACACTTGGCAAAGCAAAGATTAAACAAAAAACTAGGATACTTGGCAAGGCAAGGATAGGAAATTTGCTAGATTCAGTGGTGTAATGGCCAAAAAGATAGAACTGCCATGTTCTCTTGTAATCAGAGGAGTAGAATACAAGTGACACTTTCAAAATTTCGAAGAAGCTTTTTGTGCTTCGGATATGCCCTTATCAAGGAATGGAACAACCTCAAAAGGTAGTATTGTTTGGTGCTATCTAAGACCAAGATTGCTGTGGATGGTTGGAACTACCTCATGCAACATTGTGAACAAGTATGCATTCAAGTTAGTGCGTGGAGGAATGGTAATCATGGTCACCATCTATAATCGACATCCAAGCACAATTGCCATAGAAATGACGACATGCATACTCAGAGACAACATAGACATACACTCATATCACTTTTGAGATACAGTGCTAAGAATCAAGTAGAGATTGAAACTTTCATGTAACTATTCTAATCACTTTTAAGGCTCAAATCTTACATAAAGTTGATTAGTAAATCCTATATGAAACGTCAAAGATAAGTAGGGAGGCTAAAAACCTAAGGGCAAGGCTAAAAGTAGGAACCTTAATTTACAAATGCGTTTGGATGTACAATTCACAAATGCTTGTTATCAATAAACACATTTAACTATATCTCTAGGTATAATTGGTAGAAATTGTACACAATTTAGAACTAGTCTATCTAAATAAGCATAAATGAGCATCTCTCTCTCTCTCTCTCTCTCTCTCTCTCTCTCTCTCTCTCTCTCTCTCTCTCTCTCTCTCTCTCTCTCTTTCTGCATGTGTGTGTGTGTGTACACTAAGAGAAAGAGAGGAAGAGGGAGATTAGCTTGTATATACCTACAGTACAATAAGCATGACAATAGTGAAGTTGAGGGGCTCAATGGTAGTTGCATAGCTTGTAACTCTAAAGCATAGCCTAGCCACACATGGTAAATTAGTCAATATACTTGTAGTTTAGAGTAATAAGATTAACTTCTTACATTCTAACCAAGTTCATTAATTTATCATATAAAAGAGAAAGTGAAATTCTACAAAGCCTTATCTAGATTAAGCTTGTGATTATTTTTGGACTCTTATTGAAATTGGTATGCGTTTGTAATCAACCCACACCTTTAATAGTATCTCTAGGTGTATATAGAAAGTAATCATGTATAAATTAGAACAAACATGTCTCTATCAACATAAATTAGGATTGATATATATATATATATCACACGCGCGCACACACACACACACACACACAAATTGCACTTTTGTCACAATCCTAGGCTATGACAAGGGTTATCATGTGGCTTAAATAACATTTTTGGCACTAGCCAACCTTTAACTAGGATGCCCTTAAGATGAGCCCCTTGTTGCACAAAGCCTTTTAGGGTTTTCATGAAGCACTTCAAGAAGAACATCCATCGGGTATGGACTTATCTCTTGCAATCTCCACTTCACCAATAAAATGTACTAGGAGGTGAGCTTGTATCATGAGGCATGCTTGTGGTGGATACATACTTCTCAAAGAGATAGATTGCCTTCACTTTTCTTTGCCTTGCGGATTCAAGTATAGATGTCCTTTTCGCCTTCTATGAGATCCATTACACCAAGTGTAATAACTTATATATCACCAAATATATCTCTAGAGTGAGACAACCCATAATTATGCTCAATAATATGAACTACCAAAAATTTAATGCATTATGTATTGTAAATCAACGCATAGTAAAAAGTACTTATAGTACTTACTCAAGTTAGGTACAGTCAAGGCCGAGACAAACTTAGTATATCTTGTGCCAATCATGGGATTTTAGTCATGTTACTCGGTCATCTTTAGAAAATGAAAACTTGAGAAAACACATCATACCCCTCGACATACGGATAAACCTAATAATTTGCTTCACCATGCACTACTGTTTAGTGGATAAGTCCCAAGGATCACAAGGTACTTGCACATGACCACCATCAGAGCTTTGTCTATGGCCAATACACAACCATCATAAATTCAATGCATTACATACTATAAAAAATTTAATGCTCTTGCACATAACCATTAGAAATTCAATGCATCACGTACTATAGATCGATGCATAGTAAAAAATATTGATAATACTTACTCAAGCTAGGTACTGTCAAGGTTGGGACAAACTTGGTATATCTTGTGCCAATCATGGGATTTTACTCTTGTTACTTGGTCATCTTTAGAAAATGCGAACTTGAGAGAACACATCATACCTAGTTGACGTACAGATAGACCTAATAAATTGCTTCACCATGCACTACTCTTTAGTGGATAGGACCTAAGGATCACCAGGCACTTGCACACGACCATCAAAGCTTTGTGTGTGTCCAATACATGACCATCAGAAATTTAATACATTACGTACTATCTAAAATTTGATGCACTTACACACGACCATAAGAAATTTAATGCATTACATACTATCGATCGATGCACAAGTTAGGTACTGTCAAGGTCGAGTAACCTAGTATATCTTGTGCAAATCATGGGATTTTACTCTTGTTACTTGGTCATCTTTAGAAAATGTAGACTTGACAGAATGCATCATACTTGTCGATATACAAATAAACCTAATAAATTGCTTCACCATGCACTACTCCTTAGTGAATAGGATCCAACAATCACAAGAAACCTGCACACGACCATTGGAGCTTTGTCTGTGGTGGCCAATACACCTCTATCTTACATATCTTCTTCAAGTCTAGCCATGCCCCTAGAGTGTCTCTCTTTTCTATGATATGGTCCCACAATAAGTTGCCAACGTTCTTGAAAATGTGCATGGGACCTAGCAAATAGTTGATTTGTAAATGAGTCTAATATGGCAACTCATAAAAAATTGAGAACCATCACATTTCACTTGAAAGTGTCTCCTCGTGGACCATCTTCCATTCATACTGGCTTTGGGTATTCATTCATGCAAGGACCATCCAAGGAATCATTCTCTCAAATCATGGTTCTCTGGCAAGAATGTAGTGTGCCCCTGATAAACCATCTTCTTTATTGTCCGTGACCTTCAAGAGTCCACACAATGGACATGTGTGGTAATATGAGGTGACCAATCTTGCCACAACATCTATATCTAGTCAACACAAACATAAACATACAATGGTAGATACTAGTAATGAGAATGAAAGCTTATTTACCAGATACTAGGACGTGAGTCATGTATAGTCCACATAAGAATGGCTTGTATATTAATGGACCACCTCCTAAAATGATATCTCATGTCTTTCACAATAATCCCCTCCTCCCATTATATATTAAGCTTGTTAATCAATGGATGAAGATAGATATCCATATTCTTGACTTTATAGCACTTCGGTACAAGCAAGCTAAGGATCTAGTGTCCTTTCTTTGTAGAAAGTCATGGTAGAATGTTGTATTTCCAAGGACTACTAGCAACACCTTGTAAGAAGTCAAATGGAGTCCAAAAAGATTCATGCCATCTATAGCAAGACCAAGCAAAATATCCCTTGCCTCTCATGCAAAGCTTGAAAAGCTAGAATCAATGTAATCCCATGCTTGCAAGTTTGTTGGTGTTTGCTGAATTCCATCATTGGACCTATTTTGCACATGCCATAGTGTCAAGCTCGCCATTCTTAATGTGTGAAACATGTGACTGATGTGGCAAGGTATAAGGATAAAGTGTTTGAGAACCTTTTGAGAGATGGTTTGGCCATGCAAATCTTGTCAATACTTGTGAGCATCACACTTTGGACATGTTTCCATGGACTCATATTCTCCTCAAAAGAGCACATTGTCACTAACACATGCATAAATGCTATTATATTCTATGCCTAGCTTTTACAACACTTGTTATGCATCATCATCCACACATGAACCTTAGTGGGCTTAGGGCCTAAGGGGTCAAATTCTTCAATCCACTTGAAGAGTGTCACTCTATGTCAATCATATAGAGCATATATTTTTGGTCTACATAGTGCATCTCTATGGTGACTAACTATTTGCATATCTCAATACCTACTTTCCAAATGATCAATTCAAAACTTGACCATGTAGAACTTATTTAAATTAAATGGAGGAAAGTCAACTCGAGAAAATAAATGTGGATAAATAAATCTCTCTTTGAGTAAAATGTCATTGTGAAGGTGCATTATAAGTGTGCTTCTAGTTAGAGAAACTAAGAGCAAACTTGAAGGATAACAACTTCACACAAGGAAACACGAGCTTGCTTTACTATGGCACATCTACCTTCTATAAAAACATTCTTGTTCACTTCACCTCCACTTTATATGGAGATAAATTTAGAACACTTTTGTTTCCCTCATAAATTATGCGCTACTTTTGACATGGGCCTAACTTTAAGTATGGTCTAATTACATTAGTCAAAACCCATAAGAAAGTTTTTCGGCACTCTTTGGAACATCAAATACTCGCATACCTCTTCAAGAGAATAATTAAAGTATGGTCTAATTACATTAGTCAAACCCCACCATAAGAATTGTTTTTTGCACTCTTTTGAACATCAAATACTTGCATACCTCTTCAAGAGAATAATTAAAGTGTACACTTGAAGGTAGAAAACTATGTATAGGCATCCTTACACTAGAATATGAATCTTAAGAAATATTTTGAAAGATTGAAATTTTGGTCATCATAATAAACTTTAAATGCCCAAAAATAGTAGCAAAATTAATAATCATGACAATATTTTGAGAAAGTAAAGAGAAAAAGGAATTGCTTCTAAAGTCTCCCAGGTGTTTGCTAGGCTTTGTCTTCAAGGATATCAAGGGAGGTTATCCTCTATTGATTCTTCCCTCGAACCCATTTTCTAGTATTTGTATCCCCTTGAATGGTTGCATAAGATGGGAAAGAGGGGTTGGAATGGAACCCATCAATATGTGCACTTATAAATTTTCAGGTGGGATGTAAATAGACTCTCCCAAAGTTCTTTAGGGAATGCCCATAGGTGAGTATTTAGGATAATCTCCCATCTTTTAAAGAGTATGTACATTCTATTTGTGTCCAATACATCCCTTTTGATAGCATTCCATTTCTGTTAACAGTAATGTGTGCCTTGTGTGGTCATCTCCTGCGTCTGAGCCTTAGACTGAGTCAGATGAGGATATTAGGAGCTTTGACATTATATTTATATGTCATTTTATGTGTTTTAGATACTTTAGATGGAGAATGTATTGGTGCATTTCTTTTTGTGCACTTTTCACTATTTTTTAGGGATTTAACCACATTAGGTTTTTTTGCTCTTTTTAGGGGTTTAACCACATTTAGGTTTTTTCCTCGTTTTTGCCTATATATAGATACCATGCCCTTCCACTTTCATTATCCATTATCCATCATTGATCCTTTGTGATTAGCCAGGCCTCCTCATTCTCTCATCTCCCTACTATTGTTTGGCACCCACACTAATGCATAGTGGGGCTGACTGTTGTAGCCGTGTATCTTTAGCTTTGGTAGTCACATTTTCCTTCTCTTTCTTATGTTCTCTTTGTCTCCTTCTTCTCTATGTGTTTGCTTTTCTCTTTTTGTTGTGTACTCTCACATGGTATGAAAGCCACATGTCGAAGCCAGAGATATTGAAGAGGAGCATGTTGTTTGTGACAAAACTTCCCTGGTGTCATCCCCACATGCTACATACCTTGAGCGTGGAGTCAAACAAGGTAGGATGGTCTATTTTCAGCCCTTTTTTAGGCTATGTTTACCAAGATAGATTTGCATTTTGCTCCTGGGTAGTCTCTACCAAGCTAGGCAGCACCATTATTACACCTAGGCGGCATCAAAGTGGCTAGGCAACCATTCTACTAGCTAGGTGATACCAAAACAAACATGTGTTTTTTGCATGTAGCCCCCAACACACATACTATAGAACCATGCCCTATATTACTTGCATTTTTGTGCAGTTAGTCTCTTGGTATACTTGCTATAAGAATAGGCCATGCAACATTGCCTTGTCTTCAACATATGCAATCCCCCCCTAAACCTTCATTTTGCTACTGGGTAGCCTCATTTCTACTAAGCGATAAGATTTAAGGTTGGGGCGGCAGCTCTTGTTAAAGCTGGAGATGGTACTATTCTTTGTTGGGCGGCCTATTTATAGGTAAACAATATCCTTTCTCTGTTCCGTTTTAAACTAGCTGATATTTTTTGACCAAGCTAACTTATTTTTGGTGTTGGGTGGCCTCTTTTTATGTTTATTGTAGGTACACCATTTTTGGGCACTCCTAGTACATTACCAACCCTTGGATTAGCTATGATTACAAGCCTATTTTCCTCTACATTTACTACTCCCTTTCTCCATCCAACATTGTGTGTTCTCTTTGGCATTGGATATACCAAGGCTTGATAGACCCCAATTATCCTGAGGACACCTCTTATCGGTCACCTTTATTCCAATAGCAGCATTTTCTTTTGTTTTCTTATAGGTACATTATTGAAGGACATCTTTGGCCGATGCATATGTTATGGGGGATTGTGTGGTTTGGGATCATTCAAAATTACCACCATCTTATTACTCTTTTCCATTATATTCTTATGGGACTTCTAGTCCCCGTTTGGCATTGATGGCATCTCTTAAGCAAGTGCTAGGCCTACCCTCTCTCTCCGCATCCAACAAGCTGGATGGAATGAACTACCCTCTATGGTTGTGCCACATGGCGTGTCTCCTCAACAACAACTCTGATCTTTGGGAATTTGTTTCTGTCCTTATTTCCCAACCTATTGTGGATCCTCTTGATAGTGTGATTGTGGATTTTGTAGGTTTATGGGATCAGTTGAATGCTAGAGCACACTCTTCTCTCCTTTTGAATTGTATAGATTCTATGGTCTAAAATTGTACTGTTAGTAGCTTTTGTTTGCCCATTTGTTTCAGGATGAAATGTAGATGAGAAATCAATCTTTGTACCTAAATTAGCAAACAAAGTGGTCCAAAAATTATTGCAGAATCTAGAATCATGGTCAGAAATAATAACTTTTGGCAAACCATGGTTAGTGAAAACACTTTTCAAAAACAATTGAGCAGCTTGAGATGCAGTTAATGTTTTCTTGCATGGAATGAAATATGTTTGTTTGCTAGATTGATCTATAATAGTCCAAATCATATTATGAATAGCTTCGGTGTTAGGCAAACTAGTAATAAAATCCATTGAAATATGTTTCCATGGTCGTTTAGGAATCGGTAAAGGCACTAATAAATCATATTGCTTACCATGGTGTCGCTTAACTCTTTGACAAATTAAACACTCAGATACAAAGTTAGAAACATCAGATTCCATCTGTGGCTAGTAAAAATATTCAACCAATATATGTAAAGTAGAAATAATACATGTATGGCCTTGATATGGGGGACAATGAATTTCATGCAACACAAATGATTGAAATGGAACAGTTACACATAACCTTTTCTCATAAAACATAAATCCGTCACAATAAGACAATGAATCTATTGGAATCCAGTTATTTGCAACTAATTTATTCCAATCAGCTTGAAAACTAGGGTCTTGATCATAGGTATCTTTCATAGGGATAAGGGAGTCAAAAGATATAACAGAGATATTATGGATACTTGGTCTTCTACTTAAGGCATCAGCAACAACATTCTCTTTTCTAGGTTGGTATTGAGTAAGTGGATGAAAACTTTGAATAAAAGCAGCCCATTTAATATAACGGTAAAAAATTTATAGTTGACTAAGGAGATGTTTGATACTTTGTTGGTCAGTTTTGATCATGAATTCAGATCCCATTAAATAGTGTTTCCATTGACGTAAATCTTATACTCCAGCTAGCAATTCCTTATCATAGGTAGAATACTTGAGTTCAAATGGTTTAAGTTTGCAGCTAGAGTAGGCTATGGGATGTGAATCTTGCATAAGGATAGCTCCTATTCCGGATCCACTAGCATCACTGACTACTAGGAAGAATGGTCTATTAAAGTCAAGTAATTGTAATACAGGGGCATGTGTTAAGGCATGTTTTAGTAAATCAAAAGACTTGGTAATTAGCAAACCAATGATACACAATACATTTCTTTAATAATTTTGTCAAAGGCATTGCAAGCAATGAAAAATTTCTCACAATTTTTTTGTAAAAGCTAGCAAGTCCTAAGAAAGAACGTAATTTATGCACATTTTAGGTATCGGCCAATTCAAGATTGCTTCTATCTTTTTAGGATCAACTTTAATACCTTCAGATGAAACACTATGTCCTAAGTATTCAATGTGGGTTTGGAAAACTTTACTCTTTTCAGGATTAGCATATAATTGATTCTCTTTCAATAATTTGAAAACCAAAGATAGATGTTCATAATGCTCGTTCTCATTCTTACTGAAAACCAATGTCATCAAATAAAACAATTAACAATGTTGATGCGTCAAAAATATGCGATTCATCATACGATTGAATGTGGCTAGTGCATTAGTTAAACAAAAAGGCATAACAAGAAATTCATAATGTCCAAATTGTGTTCTAAATGCAGTTTTGAAAATATCATATGTGTCCAATCGTACTTGATGGTATCCAGATTTAAGATCTATCTTGCTAAATATTGTGGCCCCTTGTAGTTTATCCATGAGGCCATTTACCCTAGGGATCAGATATCTATTGTTGACAGTAATCTTGTTTAGGGCATGATAATCAATGCACATCCTATAGGTGTTATTTTTCTTTTTAACTAATAGGACAAGTGCACCAAAAGGAGAACTACTAGGCCTAAATGAGTCCTTGGGTTAACAATTCTTCAACTTGGGTTTGAATTTCTTTATCTTCGATTTGATTATGTCGATAAGGTGCTTTACATGGTGGTTGTGAACCTAGAATTAAGTCTATTTTATGATCTTCAGGATGTGTAGGTGGTAAACCAGGTGGTAAGCCAGCAGCAAAACAATCTTTACATTGTGAAAGGAATTGTGAGTGCCTAGGATGCATATGATTTTCCTTAGCTTCAATTTCATTCACCCATATTAAGTATGATTTGGTACCTTTTCTTAATGCATGTTTAGCCTATGTGTGACTAAGTAATGGAAATTTATCAAAAGTGTATATACCATGTAATGTGATTTGTTTACCATTAGAATGAATCTTCATTAAATGCGAGGAATAATCTATATCAGGATTATATTCATGACTCCAAGGAATTCTTAAAATAATGTCACTAGATTGCAAAGGCACAACTAAGAAATTTCTGCGCTCAACATAATCACCAATTTTAATTTCTAAGTTATGAACTTCTTGTGTACCATTGCATCTAGTACCTAAGATGCAGCCTTGATGCGATAATGAGTTGGAACAGTATGTAAATTCAAATCATTGACCAAATTTGCAAAAATAAAATCATGTGTGCTCCTGTCATCATGCAAAATACTCTTTTCTTTACCATGCACAAGACATTTCATTGTTAATAAAGAATGAGGATTTGGCATACCTGGTAAAGTATCTGAAGTAGTACCAATATCATTATCTTCTTTTGTGAAATTGGGCATTTCTTCATGGTCTTCATCTTCAGTCACTCCCAAGTAGTTGATGTGAAGAGTTGGCTTTTTGGATTGACAATTCACTGCTAGATGTCTAGGTTGGTGGCACTTGTAGCAGACTATGGGTTTGGCTTTGGAAACATTGTTGGTAATAGCTGGGAGTTTAGATATGTTGGGATTTGGCTAGAAAGATGATTTAGGATTTGGATTTGTGTTTGATGGTAAAGTAGGGGGTCGTGTCCAAGATTTATGGAAAGAAGATGGAAGAAAGCGATTTTGATTGAATCTTCGAAAGTTAGAATTGAATTGCTTTGTACTGAAGTTACTGTTAGTTGGAAATTGTTGTGGTCGCTTCTCTCGTCCTCGAATTTTTTCTTCAGCATCATTGGCCAAAGAAATCACATCCTCAAGAGTCATTGGTTTGAATATGTTCACCTCCGCATAAAAGTGACCAAGCAAACCAAACATAAACTTGTGCTTGTGGATCGCCTCAAGTACATCTTCGAGCATTCAAAGTTGCAATAAGGCATTCCAAAAAGCTCGGTATATTGTGAAATAGGCTCACGATCTCTTTGTTGCAAAAGATCCCATTATTTAATTGCTTTTTCATTGAATTGAGGTGGAAGAAAATTCTACAAAAATTTCTTTTGAAAAGCCTCCCAAGTATTAGAACAATCAATACTTTTGCAAACAACAGTCCACCATAGTGATGCTCTGTCCGCTAAATGGTTAGTGACACACTTGAGTTTGTCTTTTTTGGTAAACTGCTCTTCATGGAAATAATCATCAAACTGATTGATAAAAGCGAGGACAGTCTTTCTGTCACGTCACCCATTAAAAGTATGAAATTTGAAATTTCTTTTACTCTTTCTTGATAGATTGTACTTTGAGTGTCGCATCGATCATACGTTGTATAACATCTTGGGGTTGCAGTCCATCTTGTCCGACAATAGATCGTTGAAGAGTGGCTAGTTGAGCTTACAAAGTTTGGCGTGCTCTTCGTTCCTCTTGAACCTACATCATAATTAGGTTCAATTTTTGCTCCATCGTTGGTTCTAATAAATCACCTTCGACCATAAAATCTTTCATATTTTGATTAGACATCCTGTAAAACTTCAAATAACCTCACATACTCGAAATCTTGTTAGTGGGATGAGCGTAGCTCAAAGTTGGGTTTACAAGGCTTGCTTCCTTTTTTTTAAAAATGGCTTTTTGCGATCTTTCTTCTTTTTGCGGGTATAAAAATTATTGAAATCCTTCTTCCAAGCGGAAAATATACTACGTGTATCGGTTTGCTTACTGAAAATTGTCTCTGTCAAAGTGTAGGTACGAACATGGGCTCACACAGAGTTATAAAACTAGTTCGGGGTTGATTTGGAGAAGAACTTGGCGTGAACGCTCGCTAGAGAAAAATTTAAAGATAGAATCTTTAAGCTTCAATAAGCTTTTAAAGCCTTAGGCTTTATTTTTAAAAAAACTTAACAATTTTTTTTTGAAATCATCCAGGACAAGAGGACATTGACTGGGCAGATTCGACGCCTACGAGTATATGCTACCGCCGTTGACGATGAGATTTAGGGGCTTAAGCTTTATTATAAAGTCTATTAAGCTTTATAAACTTGAATTGACTTATCTCTCTTCTCTGCTCTAAGAAAAAAAAAAATGTGTTGATGAAGAAGCTTCCCGCATGGTCCTCCGTCACAACAGAGAGTAGTTCTTTGCGATCCAATGGCACAGTAAGGGGTTCTTCATTGCTAGGAACATGCTGGTATTGACGGATCGTTGTGAGATTGATTGTAGAGCCCGTTCGTTCCAAGAGCTTCGCCTTAGCATGAGATGGTAAGTGATTGAAATCCCTTGATCACAGTTTCGCTCTGATACCACTAGTGCGCAAATCGGATGCTGGATGCGTACGTAGCAAGCGCCGGAGGGTCCCCAAGAACAAAAAACTCTACTTTAAGCTCAAAAAACAAGAAGATAGACTTGCACGGCTTGAGACAAAAAGACCAATTGGGTACAATCTCCCCCCATGCCTTGTGTGAGTGCTTCACAAGGCATGTATTTATAAATTTATTCATCTCAAAGCTCAAAAATAGCCCAATTTTACAATAAACATGCTTTAGCTTTTGTGTTTGCTTTTGTTCAACTAAAGAATAAAGCGGTTGGGCGGCCCAAGAGTCGAGCTATACCCAAATACATTGTCCAATAATGAAATATTTAAACCGTGCATCCATGCACATACAAAATAATAAATATTTATCAAACGCTTCAATAAATAAGTGCACCTAAATAAATATTAGCACCATGCCTTCAATGATGAGACGGGCGCCCATCAAAAATTATAATTTCTTCTATGTAATTTGAATACACATCATGGCCTAGTGCTTCCCAACGCCACTGCCACCTACTCTATACATCAATTGAAGCATTCACAATTGTTAGAAAATAATAAAATTAAACCGACAAAAGTGAATACCTAGCAATCTTCAGCTACAAAATAAATAAATAGGTTGGAACTCTGTGCTAATACAAGTGCACCCTAAACTCATAAACGTCCATTAATTTAAATATGTATTTTGTGGAATCACCTGCTATGGAGTCACCCACGTGCACATTAAATTAACATGACACCCAAAAAGGACAGGTGTCCCCATCAACTTCTCGCACAAGGAATCCTCCTTGTGTGTGTACGAGCCCCGACAAATAAATATAGTTTTACGAAATCCACCGCAAGACCTCACGGAATCCATTGTGGAATAAAAAAACTCACGGAATCCACTGTGGAATATGCCTCCTGGCATCAATATTGAGAGTCTGCCCTTCCACTTTCATTATCCATTATTCATCATTGATCCTTCGTGATTAGCCAACCCTCCTCATTCTCTCATGCCGCTGCTACCATTTGGCACCTACATTGATGCATAGAGCTACGTGTTGGGACTCACTATTGCAGCCTTGTACCTTCAACCATTGCAGTCATATCGTTCCATCTCTCTCTTGAAAAAAAGGGCCAAAGAGAGTTTGCCACATATACAAGAATATGGTATTCTTGTCTTCTATTTTTTTGGAGATAATAGAGTCTATTTTGTGATTCTCTCATTTTTAAAGCTAAACTATTCAAGTCTAATATGTTTTGGTAGTCCCAAAGTCCTTATTTACTTACAAAATCTAACAAAAGATATTATAAAGATGGGGTAAAGTTAATAATTGGACATCTAAAGAGTATGACCATAAGGGTGATGTCATGAGGTGTAGTATATGCCCCCATCCTCCCTAGCTTTTTCTTACAACATCACTTGACAAACTCTTGCTTTAGACTTTGATTACAAAAGATACAAACTTAGATCAGGTATTTGGGTTCCTTTGGATTTTAATATAGATTGCATGCCTTTCAAACTTGAGGTGCAAGCTATAGCACGTGAAGCAACAAAGGAGGTAAATGTTACTTCTAATTCAAGTCTAAAAAATGTAAGGGATACCTTGGAGTGGCTAAACAATATATCTCCTTGATATAAGTTCAAAGTCAATGGTACAACAATTGAGAAAAGAGCCAAATGCTCTTTCTCTTGTATGAGTTGTTTGCCTTCCACAATTATAAGTTTTGAGCCATAAATATGAAAATTTTGTAAGATCTCATCTTGTTGAGTGACCTTGTTAAAAAGATATTATTCAATACAAACTTATAAGCCATTGTGAAACAAGATGCCTTTCGAATCTATAAAAATAAAGTTATTATATTTACATAGGATAAAAAGCTTTTCATTACATCATGAGTTACAAAATTGAAGTGCAAATATAGAAGGATGTAAAATAATAAGGCATCCTCCTAAGTTTATGTTTAGTGTTATGTTTCTCCTATCTCTGGCACCTTCTCATTCTTTAACATTGTAGCTTCTTCAGCATTTTCCTCAAAGATCTCTAGTCTTCTCACAATGACTTTTTTCTTTGTCAATTGGAAGAATTTGACTTTAGCAGACACTCTCTTCTCTTCAGGCTTAAGAGGAGATGGATCAAACTTTATAGGAGAAAGCGTTGGCATTTCTTCTTTTTTTTTTTGGGTTTCATCTTAGTGGTCTTTGTGGTTGACTTGCCCTTGCCCTTGCCATTGCCATTGCCCTTGCCCTTGCCCTTGCCCATAATTGAAGATTTATTTGTGGAGGGAAGTCAAAATTGACTAGTGTGATTTCCCTATCCAAAATCAACTCAATACACCACTCCCTTATCCACCACGTATATGAATCAAGGCAATCTTGACACTACATGAATAAAAGTAACAAGTTAGTGAATTGATAAGGATCTCTAAAAAAATGAACAATATGAATGAGACTTACATTCACCCCATCTATCTTCAATAAATTTGAATCTATTGTCCTACAAACATTTGAAATCACTCTCCATCCACAAGTACGTGCATCACTTTGCAATGGTACTTCTTGTTGAAGAAATTTGTATGGTTTTCCAAGATAAGTAATATCCTCATATGTGGTGTCTAGAAAGATAGGTATGAGCCTGCTAGCACTTCAAATGGAAACTTGTAACTAAAAAAGAAAAATAAATAAAATAAAGTATTAACAAAAAAGCAAGTAGCTTTTCATTCACGCACATATTTGCTTGGCCATGAATACCACTTAAAGAGTTCATGATGAGGATAATTTCTCTAGCACAACAAGTATATCAATATATATAAGACTCCAGTGCCTTCTTCACAACAAATAGTAGTGAGAAAAAAAATTACAATAAATAAGTATAAGTTAACAATTTCGAAAATTTGCATACCTTTCGATGCAAGAAAAAAAGATTTGGTAGTTTGTGATACAATAAAAAGATTTGAAAAACATTGCTATGTTTGAACCAGATCTAAAAAACAATTCCATTGATAGTAGTTGATCAACAATAAATACACTTTTAGAGATATCTTAGCTAAGAGAAGCAATCAAGGCCCTATAGAGCCAATTGCAAAAACATAGAAAATTTATGTACAATCAACATCACAATCATTCCAAAAACTTAACAATTTTGAGAACCAAAATGTCTTAACTTATGTAACAACAAACTAAAAAATCAAACAATTGAATATCTTTTTTTTCTAGCATGGACTTGTCCTCTGAAGATATACTAAGGTTGTTCTCTTTTTGAAATGTACAAGAAACATTGACATACATGTTACCCATCCTCTCATAATTAACACAGCCAAGCAAAGCAATTACAAATCTTGTCCTCGATTTCTATGGCCTCTTGCATTTTTTAATCTTGGACAAACTCTTGTTGAGATGCACCCCTTGTTGAGTATAGGTAAGTCACATTCTCGACCTTTGGCTCTTTAACATTCTTGGACAATTTCGGGGAAATGTTAAGGATCTCATAGGCTTTTTGATCAGTATTGGGCAAGGGTCTCAATACCTTGTCAAACCTATATATACTTGATTCTTCAAACCATACTAAAATCTTTGTTCATCAAGGTAATCATATGAGCATTAGCAATGACAATATAAGCATAATCCATAAAGTCAATTTAGAAATCTTCAGCTATCTCTTAAAGACAAAGAATTGTTGCAAAAGCTGTCATTTCTTGTGAAGACTAGATTTAGTGGATACTCTTGACAATCTGTTAGAAATATCCTTGAAAAGTCTAATAAAAGCTATCTTTGGAATGACATGATGTGTGGCTCTCAAGGCCTTTCTTATCTCACCAAAATACTTTTGCATATAGTAGAACGTGGACCTACTCTTTCTCTTTATTGGCTTGAAGGCTCACGAACTTGAGCAAAAGAGGGTTTTTCTTGATCAACTGATTGATCAAGTGCCCTTGGGGAGATTAAAACCTTGCTAGTTGGAGGAGAGGATTGTCCACCAAGATCAAAGGGTTAGTCATCATTAGCCACATAGAAGGTGTTGTTACCTTGTCTTGAGCAAGAGAAGAAGACATAACCTCTACACTATATTGCTTTGACTGCATAGCTAAAGATTGGACAAAATCATGAGTAGGAGGGATCTTTGTTGCATTATCGGAGTGACAACATGAGAAGGTGTGCACAAGAGGGAGAGAGAACTCAAGTACAAGAAGAAGATTTTGCTTAATGAGGTGTTCATAAGTATAACTAGTACAATCTCTCTACATTTGAGAGTGACTTCTAGGCTGTTTAAATAGCCTCTGGATGGCTAGGGCTAGGGTTTTTTCCTTCCCTTCAATCCATTCACACTGATTTATCCTTATTCACCCTTGAATACATAGGGTTTACATGCCTATCTCTCAACACCCCCCTCAATGCCAGAGTAGCATTGGATGCCTTTATAAATTAGGCTACAAAAGTGCTTATAGGTAGAGGGGTAACAGATTTATAAGAAGAGTCTATCGTCAAGTGTTTTGGAGACAAAGTTGGCCTCCAATTCTTTTGGTACTTCAGGGATGGTAGGGCATTTACTAGTGATATGTCATGTCTTCTTACATTTGTTGCACTTCATCTTGTTAGGATATTTTTTTCAACAATTTCTTACAAGATGTCTCTTTTTATTGCAAAAGGAGCATTTAGTGGAGATAGTATGAACCAATAGTTACTCACATGTTGTTGAAGTAGATGCCTGACTAGTACTACCTTCCTTTTGATTTCTTTTCTTCTCATCCAAACAAGATTGGATGGTGCTTTCCAAGGTCGGATTAGGGATATTTGTAAGGGTAGTTATTACAAGGGTTGGGAATACCTTCTTTAGAGCTTTCAAGAGAATTGCAATAACATCTTCATCATGAATTGGGACTTGAAGTGATGATAGTTGTGCAACAAGCCCCTTCATGTGTGAGATGAAATTACCCAAGTCTTATCCTTGCTTATAGTCCAAGCTAAAAATTTGGATGTTGAGAAAAAATTTAGAGGTCTTTCCTCTAGCCCCATAAAGCTTTTCAAGCTCATCCCATTTCTCATTGGCAGTGGAGAGTTGGTCAATGTGATAAATCAAATATTCATCCAAATGAAGCATGATTATGGATTGGGCTCTTTTATAATCTTCTACATCAATTGGATGGGTTAATAACTTTGGTCCCTTTGATAAAGGGCTAGTATCTCTACTCCATCATTTTGTACTTCACTAATATTTTCCATGGATGAAAGTACTTTCCATTGAACTTACAAATTTGAGGTCTAACATTAGCATAGGCCATGGCTATGATAGGAAGGTCTTACAGATTGCACTAAGCAATGGTAGTGTCTAGTCCTTTACACAACGGCCAAAAAGTGTGGAAGCAAATGAAATGATACTTACGTTGATAAGTAGCAAGCTCAAAATTTGTGATGTTCTACAAGATGAGATAAGATATGATGATAATGGTCTATGTGTTTATCACTAACACATAGCCTTAGAATGATGAGATGATGATACTTAGGCACTTATTGATCCATCCTTAAGGTCTAAAACATTTCAAATTTTTAAAAATAACTAATAGGAAGCAATAGAAAAATTTATTATTAGTGCTAAGAAGCACTCATTGCCAAGCACATGTGAAGTGCTTAACATGAACCCGATTGTAATCGACTTGAATAATCACCTTTGGTTGAGGATACTCTAAGTTTAGAGCTTTTAGCATTGCAAAAAACTCCATAAAATCTAAATCAATGATTAAAATCATTGTTAAAGGCTTTAGTGAGTGAAAAAACTCAAAAAACCAAGCTTTGAAGCTTTGGCTATGGCTATGACAGAAAACCACAGTTAGGGTTTTACTTGGTATGGGCAAGAAAGAAGGAATTTCTTTGAACCCATTCAACTATAGATAGCCCACTTCGAGGGCTACAAATGCCCTGTGAAAGCTATAAGGATTGTGTCGTGTGTTGCCCACGTTGTGCTTGATGTACGTCATTGTCCAGATTATGTCAAATTTGGTATAAAATGCAATGTCATGTTGCTGCGCCCACAATGTCAGAGTTTGATGTGCCAAGAAGCTATACCACAAGCTACAAAATAGATCTCTAAAAGGAATTAGGAGCATACATGGCTTCATTTGCTCACACTAGCTCCTCCAATGAAGGTGGATTTGAACTGGCTATAGTGAAAAAAAGGATAGGTTGAAGAAATGGAGGTCTCTTATACACTTAAGCCAAGATGTGCTTTTGGGAGGCTCATTGGATCAAAGATGGCTTTGATATCATATTGCAATATTAGAGTGAACATGAGAATGTGTGCACAAGAGGGAGGGAGAGCTCAAGTATAAGAAGAAATTCTTGCTTAATGAGTTGTTAAGTGCAACTAATACACACTCTCTACATTTGAGAGTGACCTTTAGAATGTTTAAATAGCCTCTGGATGGCTAGGATTAGAGTTTTCCCCTACCCTCCATTCCATTCATGCTCATTTACCCTTATCCACACTTGAATACATAGGGTTCACATGCCTATCTCTCAACAATCTTAGAAGCAACAATCTCTAAAACCTTTGATAGCCTAGCCTCTTGTCCACTATCCTTGCTATCTAAATAAACTCTTCTTGTTATTTTCTTTTTCCTTGCCATTGGCCTGATAGAAAATGGCAGCACAAAGAAACAAGGAATATCTAAGTGTCTAAGTAGTGAGTGAAGATACAATATGATAGATACAGGTCTACACATATGGAAACGTCTAGTCTCAACGTATAATTTGAGGACTTTTTGAGTTGAATCAGAAAGCAAAACATGTTGCAGTACGTGAATAAAACATGATATGGCATGAGAGACACTATGGATCCCTTTGCAATCAAATAATTGGATTGTATTGTTAGAGACAAAAGGCATTTTGTAGATAGATGTAGAGAGTGAGGGAAGGCCCATTTATCAAGCTCATACTTATCTTTTGGCACCATATCTGCATTGCATTGTATATTTCCCTACATTTGCTATTTCATTATAGTGTTTTATGTTTACTCTATCTCTTTGTCAAGATACAAAGTGAGGACAGACTTCTAATGTGGTTAGGTACAAAGATTCACATTGTATCATCTTGGATCTTGAGATTTTTTATCCAATAAATATTCAAGGCTTCCCAAATGTGGATACACAAAAGATAAAAAGAAGAAGGTTGTTTACAAGGTCAATGGGGTTCAATTTGTGTAGTTGTATCTATTGCTCCTGAAATTCCTTCATCTCCTTCTCCATGCTCAACAGAGCAAGTGTGGGAATGCCTAAGAAATCTCTAGGCAAAGGTAACTCACCATTGAGGACTCCTGGATTCTCTGAAACCACAAAGGTTTCTCCTTTAGAAAAGCTCCTAGAATTTCTTCTTCAGAATGGCATGGAGTTATCTTATTATGCAATTGTAAAGGATATGTTCAACCTTGATTGGGATATTGATCATGTAGTGAACTCTTGCAAAAAGTTTTGTGTGGAGAACTTTGCTGAGTTTGAAAATCTAGCATTGCATGTGTTTGAAAAGGATACAAAGAAATATGCTTATATACCTATTGGGATCCACCTCACCTTTAGAGAAGTCATTGTTCACAAGAAAGTGTGAAACTCATTCTCTTGAGGTTTTGTGCAATAAATGTGTTTTTTTCTACTCATTCTACGAAATGCAAGTTTATGACAAAGTCAACTACATTTATTATATACACTCTTGTTAAATATCCTATTAAATATGATAAACAATGATTGAAGGCAACAAAGTCTTCTAGCCTTTGCTTATTGGATGAGATGGCATATGAGAAGGATATAGAGGGATGAGTGGACCCGCATCATGAAGCATCTATTGCTGACAAACTAGATGTCATCCAATTTAGAGTTGAGACCATTATTAAAGAAAGCCATGAAAATGTAGATATTATGTCCAACTCCCCTTCTTCCTATACTCTTTCTTCTCTTCCAACTTTTTCTATTAAGGACAAGGAATACATATAGTTACTGTTGAGAATGAATCCAATGAAGAGTTACTTTAACTGGACACATAAATTGTAGATGATAAGTTTATCAGTGTAGGGGATGCCCTTTCTCTTTGTTTCAACAAGACAAGAGATGTTGAGAAAGAGTTGGGGATTATTGATGAGAAGTTTAACCATCTTCAAGATAGAATTTGAATTTCCAATTTTGGAAGAGGACAATTAGAGTATGTTAAAAATTTGCAAGACACCAATTAGGCATCATCGTCAATTAATCTATGGAATCCAACTAAATTAGAGCATGATGAAAATCAAGTGGTAATATTATCTCTAGTTTTGTAAAATACATTGATCGATTTGAGTTTAACTTTCATTTGATATTTGTCTTTTTCATAGTTAGAGATTGTAGATTCTAATTACTTCTTGGGATGTGACAAAGGGTCAAGAATTTGTGGTAGTTCATTGAAGGACATTGCACTTAGGCAACACTTGGCTAGGCCGGATTAATCCTCATGTTTTCTTAGTATTCCATAACACCTTCTCAAAGAAAGCAACATGACCTATACTATATATTGAGGCACTAACAAGGCTACTTGGTTTCTTTGGGTTATAGTATAATGCCCACAAGATGATGTTTTTAGAGAAGAAAACAACAATTAGAATATTTGGTTACGGTCTTGGCTACTCTACTTCTAGAGAAGAATACTTATTAGCCCTCTCATATTATGCTTTGGCAACAAATTGAACAGATATAAAATCCATAGTTGGCTACAATAGAGGAAAATTTATGTGTTACAGAGGAAAGATCCTTGAGGAGAAAGAGGATGTGAAAGCTCTTAAGAGCTAGCTTTGTACTTTTCTATCTTAAAAATTACTATGAATTCTTAGGTTTCATTGTCATCTTTACTATTCATTCTTTAAAGTTATTATTGAAAAAACCAATTAAATAGCTCCTCAAGAGCATTGCTTTTCATAACTCCTCCATGTCTTATGCTTCCAAAAAAACTTGTATATACTTGAAAGTGATATTTTTTCATGCCTTGTCTAGTATAAGTTACTCTCACACAGCTCTCTCCAATACTCCCAAGTAATGCTCACCTATTTTCTTGTATGGTTTCCTAGAAAGCGATTGGCTTTTGAGTCTCCCATAGAGATATCGACCAAGACCTCTTATTTTTCTTGAAATTGTTGAATATTTTCATAAGTAAACTTGGAAACCATGAAAACCTATTTTCAAGAGTAATGCCTCATATTTGTCGATGCACTCATCTAATAAAGACAATGGATTATTGAGTATGCATAGTCAATTAGATGCAACCTAAGAAGCTTGTTAATTATTCTAATCTCTACATGCAGAGTATAAATATGAATATTTCTAAGAGGAATCAAAAGAATGGGATCCCACATGTCTTCTATGTTTTTAAATTTACTCCAATCTATAGTGTCTCTAGTTGGGACTCTTTTTGTTGGATGCAAATTGCTCCAATCTTTAGACCCAACACTTTTCATACAATAAATACAAGGATATTTTACATTTGTCTCATTGCATATTCCAACAATACATTTGATAGTTTTTAAGTTGTCGCTCATGTGCCATTTCACATTAAAATTACCAATCCCATCAACTACCAACATTTCTCCTTCACTTTGAGACTTAATAATATTTAGAGTACTTATATGAGTGAACAACCATTTCAATGTTTGATGATTCTTAATTGGTACCTGAGCTATACCAACCCACCAAATCTCCATCTCGGACTAGAACTTATGCACTGGTACTTGATTCTCACCATTGTTGTAGTCCAATACCATGCTCATGATATAAATGTTAACTTTTTTCATCTTTTATTGTTTTTGAATCTATGCTTCATCCAACTTCAAGGAAAACTTTAAAACACTGTGACATTATTCTACTATGAGTTGATACATGTGGACCATTGCAATCTATACTCTTCTTAGATCAACCCACATTATTCTACTGTGAGTTTATACATGTGGACCATTGTAATTTACACTCTTCTTAGATCAACCCATATATTGCTAAATGTATTATATTCAAAAATACATTTTCTTTTTTGCTTTTCGTATGGCATGGACCCTTTGATATGAATGAACTTCCAAAAAACATGTGGAATCTTATTATTCATAAAAGCCATTGCAACCGATATTGTAAGGGCCCGAGGCAACCCAAATGCACTTATCCTATTACATTTAAGGTTCTTAAATCATATTTAAAAATAGCCTGATAATCTTTCTAACTAATACTTACAATACCACATGTCTCTACAATTTCATTTGATTTTATCGTACTTTTTAAGTCCTTTAATAAGTCTTTGAGAGTTAGGACTCTCAAATCCATATTTTCAGGTGACTTAAGAATCCTATAAATATCTTTCTCACTCATAGTTTCCTTTAAAAGATTGATTCTGTCCTCACTTTGTCAGATATTAATGCCTAATCAAAAATATTGATTTATGCAGTTAATAATGCTTCTTTCATTTTGTGCATTGGAGCCATGTTTATGTAAGATATAAAGCATAACCTTATACAATAGCCAAGTATCCCATTGTAACTTTCTTTAATATATCTTATATAGTCATGAATACTGAAAAAATGAGGTTTACTTGTAGATGGGTCCTTGGGATAAATATTTACATCCACCCACAAATCTATATGCTTATTTCCTTGTATTTGTAATTTGTCAACCTCTATCTCATATATTAGTACTCGATAATGTATACTTCTCTAAGATCCCGAGTAGTTCACTATGTGTATACCCTCTATATCATGTGCATTCAAGGCCTATTTATAAATATCCTTATTTGTGAATTTTTTCTTAATAAAGCATAACCCTTTTCTATTCAATATGTAAGTAACCCCTTTATACGAGACCCTTCTGTATGTAAAAAATATGTAAAAATTATATTTTAAAAATCCCTTATGTCTCCTCGGGTCTAAGATATATAAATTGGATCTAGTTGGATAGTAAGTTTGCACTTGCATGTGTCTACACCTGTGTTACTTGAAGAGGTATTGCTAAACATTTTAGTAAATCAACCACAAATGAATCTCATAGTGATAGAAAGTAAGCCCAAAGAAGAGAATATGGTGAAAGAGAATGATGTGTGAAATGAAGAAGCGAGAGCAAATGAACCTGAATTTGATGCAAATAGCTCGAAAATACAAAATCTCTCAAGTTCCAAGACAAAAACGACCGAAAAGGTGACCTTAATATAAATGAGAGCAATTAATGGCCGACCTTTTCAATGAACTAAATATTCCCTCATTAATCACATTTGAGTGACCAAATTCGGAGATTTCATTCTTCCAAAACCTCAACTAATTGGCAACTTCATCATTTACTCTGACAAGTGCATTTTTTGAATCATTTTTAGTCCTAATGCACTTTTCTCTTTCCATTGTGTACTCTCACAATTTTTAGAGTGGTTTCAAACTTGTCCAAAGACACACTTCATACAGGAGTATCTATCGAATGTGTCAAAATGAGAGTGCACTTGTGAAAAGTGGACACACATCAAGCTTGTCGGGCACTTCCATGATAGATGAGAAGCAAACAAACATACGTATGCAAATGCAAGGCTTTGAACATGTGCCACAAAAGAGAAAGGATGCATTTCCAATTGGCTTACAATACTTCGTGTAGAGACAGAGGCAAAAACCTTATATTTATATTTATTTGGTTGTTTTTACAATTCAGTCATTCGTCCTAATGTGAACCCACCCTAAGTGATGCATTTGGTCCTTGTGACACCTTGGACTAGTTCTTTCATTGAGTTCTTGAGATACATGCAAAAGTGCAAAGATTTTAGGAAGTGCGATCGTGTTGTACCCGAGGAAATGCTAATGAGAGGGGAGGCTTGGACTAAAACTCACAGTAAGTCCCTATGAGAAGAGAGCATCGCCAAGGAGGAGTAGTTATGCTAAGGGACATGAGCTTCATGGAGAGCATACATACTTTCAAGCGCCCGCCTATAAAGAGACGTCTGAGCAAATTTGTCTTCACGGGACCTGGCTCTAACTACCTGGACCTCTGATCATGCAGCGGGGTGCCGAGAAAGAAGATGCGGGGGTGGTGGTGGTCCAGGATATGGCCAATCATGACCATCATCATCATCATGCAGTCGTAACTATCTCGGGCGCTTCTTTGGATGATGCAGCAGATGAAGCAGCCGGAGCAGATGAAAGAGAGAAAAGAGCAACAGCAGTCGTCGAAGCAGAAGCAGTAGGCGGAGGAGGAGGAGGGAGAGAGGCAGGTGGAGGTGGAGATAGAGATGGTGCTGGAGGCGACACGTGTCAGATCGCTGATGATCGGCCGGGCGGCCCAGGCTCGCAACCCATCATGCAGACCGTGGGTGGCAGCCCATTAGATGCCCCCGAATTAGCTGCGCCTGCAGACGTCGCGGCGATACCCAAGCAAGAGGAATCAGAATTAGGCATGGCTGCGGCTGCTGCCCCGCTGGACCAGTCGGCTCGCGGAGCCGAACCAGCTCCAGAACCGGCGGTCCCAGTCAACGACGATCCACCTCAGCAATCGTCCGCTCAGGCTGCCGGCTCCGGGGACCAAGCCCAGTACCAGGTCACGAGCCGTAGCCTCGGAGTTGGCGCGCGGCCATCGTCTCGGGAGGATGCTGACAAGAAGCTGCAGTATGCCCTGAGGAGCAATCCCAAGAGAAGCCGCCGGTTCTTCGACCAAGACTACGCGCTGGACGGCCAGTTGGTAGCGCAGGCTGTCAATAACAATACGCAGCCGCAGGTGGCCGGCAGCATATCCTCCTCCTGCCCTGCCGCTGCTCTGATCTCCATCCCCGCCATCAGCAGCCCCGCCGGCCCTCCTCCCGCTGTTCCCCTCAAGAAAACCTCCGTCGCGGCCGCCACCTCCTTCACCAGCGCGTTCTCCCAGGACAGCTCCGAGGCCCGTGCCTGCACCGAGTGCGGGAAGCAATTCCCTTCTTGGAAGGCTCTCTTCGGTCACATGCGCTGCCATCCCGAACGACAGTGGCGAGGTATCCAACCGCCTTCCTCGACTAATCCAAACCACATTGCCGCGGCCAAGAACAGTAATACTACTCGATTCAAAGACCATGCTAGTTCTCATTGTACTAATCATAAGGGAACCTCCCCAAACCAGTCCTCCCGAGAGTCCGAATCAGAGAACTGCACCACTAGAGCAGCAGCTGGCGCTGGTACTAATGCGGGCCACAATATTCATCGCCATCGTCGCGATCATCATCAACAGCAGCTGCAGCTGGATCTGGAAGTGGAGGAGGAGAGTGACACTGAGAGCATTGAGGCTGCTTATATGAACGGGCGCGATCAAGAAAGCCCAAGCTGGATGAGAGGCAAGCGATCCAGGCGATGCCGCCAGGCGCTCCGATCCTTGCAATCTGTGGTTACTGCTGCAGCTGCAGCTGGACGCGTCGTTTCTGATCAGTCCAACAGCCCGCCAGCCGATGATCATGACGGTTATACGATCGGCAGTACTGACAGCCAAAAGCAGCTGCAAAGTCGCACAATGATCAACCGTGATCAAGAGCTAGAACCTGCAAAAACTGATGATGATCAGGATCATGGAAGAGGAGCCGGTGACATACGACTTGGGCTACAGGAGGAAGAGGACAAGATAATTGCTGATCACGAGCGTGACATGGCGGATTGCTTGGTCATGCTTGCCTTCGCAGCTAAGCGCAAAGGTGCGGATGATCAGCAGCTCTCGGAGTGCGATTCTGGGGTCATGCTTGATGGGATGATGATCGGTCGTGATGCCAGACCAGGAGGAGTCGTCAATGGGGAGGAGTCGAGTGAAGAGATGGATTGGGAAGGTCACATAACTAGCTCCAAGCTCACATTTGAAGGCACTGCCGCATTAGATCACAAACTAGACGGCAGATTAATCCCAGAACATCATCAGTTCTACACTCACAAAATCAACCCTAGTGCAGGATCAGGACCTAAATCAAGATTAGTAGCTCCAAAATTATGGGAACGAGAAATGGAAAAGGGAGGTTGGGATATGCATAAAAAGAGCAAATTCGAATGCAGCACCTGCAAGAAGACCTTCAGATCACATCAGGCGCTGGGAGGACACAGAGCAAGCCACAAGAAAGTGAAAGGATGCTTCGCTCGCACCAACACCCCAGCAGGAAATGAAGAGGACAACATTAACACGCAGACTAATAGTACAGTTCTGCAAGCTGATCAAGCAGAGATGATGATGGTGATGCGGAAAGTTGATCAAGGCTTGCAAGAGCAGCAGCAGCAGGGAGAGGATGGCGCACCCAATGTTAATGCCCTGATCTTGAGCATAAATAAGTCTAGCTGTCCTAGGTCCGCGGAGACGGAGCCCGGTCTCCATCAGGATCATTATCAATACCATGACATTCACCAGTTGCAAGCAGCTGCTAACTCGGATCACGATCAGGCTGCCATGATCAGGATAGATTCAAGAATCCAGCTGCTCCAATGCTCCATCAGCTGCAATGAGAAGATGGAAGATGACCTGATGGAGCCTGGAGACACAGCCATGACACTGAGCTTGCAGGGAGACAAGCCGAAGCAGAAGCTCAGGTACCAGACTTCATCTTGTTCGTCCTCCTCCATCATGGCAGCAGGAACCTTGCTAATGCACCATCAGCATCACCAGCACCACGGCCATCACCAACAGCAATCATCATCATCTCAGCAGCAGGTGCCTAAAATCCACCAATGCACCATCTGCCACAGGGTATTCTCGACCGGACAAGCGCTGGGAGGGCACAAGAGGTGCCACTGGGGGGGCAGCAGCTCTTCTGGAGGTCCTCCTGATGCAGCCGTGCAGGTGATGAAGAAGGGCAAGCAAGAGAGCCCCTCAAGATGCGGTGGCGACGTCACGCAAAATGCAGCTGCTGCCAACTGCAGCCTGGGCCTTAACAGCACCATCAATTCTGGTTGCTCCGAGCTCATGAGCAAGAAGTTGGTGAGGCAAGAATCAGGCTCTTTTAATACTAATACTTCTGGATGGCCGGCTATGGGGGCGTCTGTGGTGACAGAGTACAAGGCCTGCGACCTGAGCATTAGCAGGAAGGGATCAGAGCTGCCGGCTGATGATCAAGCTATGGCCGATGCAAACTCCTCTCATCCGCAGAACTGGACGTTGGGGGGAGCAAGCCCTGCAACTGAGCCGAAGAGCTCCTTCGAGTTCAAGAAAATGGCGGCAGGAGCAGAAGATCAGACGATAAGTATTGGCGTCTGCGATATTCATTCTGCTAATAGCAAGAAAGAGTGGTTTCGAGCTGAGCTCAATCTTTGCAACAGCAGCAGATCACAGGATATTGAGGCGCAGGGGTTGTTAGCTGGGATTAGTCATATGATAGCAACTACCAGCACAACTACCACTGATGAAGATGATGACGAGCGCGCCATTGCATTGGCTCTCCAGAGCGCCAGTAACAGTAGTACCGGCCTGTCGATTATGCAGCTCGCTCCTCCTGTTCCTCATCATCATCATCCTCCTCTACTAAACCCTAATGGCCGATCAGTGGCGGCCGCGACAGCTGCTGCTTTGAAAGACGACCTGATTGACCTCAACCTGCCAGCTCCCATAGAGGAGGACGAGGCTGTTCCAGATCACAGTAGATCATATCGGCCTCTCTGAAATAATTTATTCCTATACCAATGTCTCATGTTGCCTCCTGAGTCCTAACGGACAGGCTCTCCAAAGAAGAACTCGATGCGAATTGGAACCAATATTTTCTTCACATTTTGCAGTCTGTATGCATTACTTGGCCAACGGCCTAACTTATTATATTTTTTTCAAACCACTTGGTTCGTCTTTTCAGCTCTGGCAACTCCCCCTCTAAAACCTAGCCTTGCATGGTCAGCCGTCCTCTTTTGATGAGTAGAGCAGTCTGCGCCGTTGCGGCCTTACAGAGTTGGTGACTAAAATCTGTGTGTGGGTTTATTATTTGGAAATTGTAAGTAGACTTGGCCCCAGCCCTCAAATTTGAAGGGCTACCCAACTTTTCATTTAGAAGGTCTTAGAGGACCTCTCCTTTTCTTTTTAAAGAGTTTGGAAGGGCATATAACTATTTTTCTAAAATTCTTACCTTTCTTTTGAAGGGTAATATATGTATCACCCTTCTCTAGAAGGGCAAAACCCCCTCTGAAGGGTGTTCCAACCTTCAAATTTTAGGCCTGCTTGGCCCTCCAAAAGATGGCAAAACATAGCTCAGATTGCCTTGGAAAATGTCATTATTATTATGTGGTCGAGGTCTAGGTGTTCCATAGTAAATGGTTATTCGAATTGCCTAATTGCCAAATGTGTCAATGTGTGTACATCGTTGTCGGAACTCGAACTTCCTTTCGAGAATTCAAACACTAAGAATTCTTAAGCATCCTTCCTCATTTTCGGAGACGTGTTGTTGTGTGGGTTGCTCGTTTTTTCACAAAATCACTCTCACTAGTGTTTGTCCTGCGTTGCTAGAGCCTAGGTCTAAACACCTTTTGGTTTAACTTAATGAGGGAATGATTTCTAACATCTCTTTCGAAATACTGTTGATACGTTTGTTTTTAAAAACAGATCTTCGCTCCCTTATATATATGACTTGTGTATAAGTAAACAATAGAGAAATCAAACTATACCATTATATAGTGTCATTGCATGAGTCGCAAAGTCTATGCAAGGTATATTATATCAACTTTTACACTTTTACAAATATTAGGGGAGTTTTGACGTCTCGAAAATGCTTTTTAGGAGATAGGGAGAGTGTGCTCTAGATCAATAGGAGTAAAGCCTTTGTAATGGAATTTTTATTTTAAAAAGGGATAAAAAATCATTATATATATATATATATATAAATAATATTATGAATATGTATTATCAATATCTATTTTTAGTCACTTATATTCATGATTATGACATTCTTTACATTAATGACATACAATCTCGACCACTTTTATTTAATGATATGTCTCGATTAATGATAATGATTGGTTTAAACCTTGGGTAAGTTACTTATGAATATATATATGCATCACATAGGTTCAAAATAATGTATTTTTTAATACCAATTTTATATATTTTTTACATACAGAAGGTTACATATAAAATAAAGGATTTATTTACAGATTGAATAGAAAAGGGTTATAATGTTTTATTCAGGAAAAATTCATAGATAAGGATATTTATAAATAGGCCTTGAATGCACGTGATGTAGAGGATATACATATAGTAACCTCCCCGAGGTTTAATCTAAATTCAAATTAGTAAAAAGCTTTGTATTTTTTTCCCCCTCCTTTCTTTTATCCCTCTCATGTTTTTCCTTTCTTTGTGGTAGCCTAGCCCTCTCTCTCTCTCTCTCTCTCTGCCATGGATACAAAAATTCAACCTTCAACAAGGCGTCCAAGCTCCCAAATCACATCTATATCAGTATTTATCATTCCAAAAGATGAAAGACGGATTCATACAATCATTAGCAAAGGCAGTTGGATCATCATGCAGTAGGAAAAACGTAAAAAAAAGATGAAGATATGAGAGCTCATTCATCTCTTCTTGGAAGGGTAGAATCTGAGATTTCTAGTATGGAGTAAATAAGAATAGTATAAAAAAGATACTAGTGCAACATAGAGAACTATATTTGAAACTTGAAACTTCAAATCTTTCAATGTATAGACCAAAGTGTAAGAATTTGATTCTTAAAGACTTTCTTTTCTTAAACTTGGTTTAAGGTTTTTCATTATAATATTTCTTTGTTTGTCTTGTAGATGTTTATCCATCTAATATTGAGGAATGGCAGTTGGTCAAGTCTATTGTTGATGTTATCGATGTTATGTATGGGTTTGATTGGAGAAGAAATGTACAAAGGTAGATAGAAGATGGAGCTAATATTGTAGAGAATGAAATATTCTTTTATGGCCATTCTTATATTGTCCCCATGCACTGCAGCCAATGGGAATCAATATCCCCCCTTCCTTTGTCTCATTTTTCAAACTTTGAGTGGCATTTGTCAAGTCCAGCTACTAATGAGGACTATAGATATAAAATAGTTTTTGAGATACAAAGAGCATTAAAACCTAATATCTCAAGTAGACTAAGTAGAGTTACTTTGTTCATGCCTATTAATATATTTATTGACTTATTTTCTAATGCTGAGATAAAAATATCAAAGGCCATGCTTTCAACAAAGAGATTAACATATGATCATGTCATGCAATTTATTAACGAGAGATGAGACACTAGGGCAGAAGGAAAATTTATATGTAAGATAGATCAAGACTCTATAGCTTATAAATATATGACTGCTACTCAAAACTTTATTCTTAGCTTTTTATTATAGTAGATGACACTATGTTAGTGGTAGTCTGGTTGCTTTAGACCAAAATCTTGATAATTTTAGCAAATATCTTGTAACGGATCTTGATGTTAGTTTCAATGAGGATATTATTGCAATCCTAAAGGTTAGATCATCATGTACACTACATCAAGTGGTGAGGATGCACTACAATAATAAGGCTCCATATACGCGCTTGTAGACGCAATATTTGAATTGTGTTAAAAAATACCGGGCACGTTTATTACCACATCTACTAGCGCGTCTAAAATTTCACGTCTACAAGGACGCTAATAGTGAAAACTACATGCGCATATAGACGTGCCTATTAACGCACTCCGTAAATATATAATCGTATTTATAAAAAAGTAGATATATTCATATTTTGCGTCTATACATGCGTATAACTGCGCGTCTAAAAATGCGTATACTCTGCAATTTTTTGACGATTATAGACGTGCATTTTTCCTACAATTTAGACGCGGGATAGATGCGCAAAACAGAGGTATGAACAAAAACCAGCCACATGCTCTCTGGTTTTTTTTCACCCATCAAATTGTATGCTTAGGAAAAACAGAGAAATATTATTATACTGAAAGCAAACGAATGTGGAGAGCCAAAGTCCATATATTGATAATAACACATGATGAGCGTACTGTGCTAAAACATTTGTACATATTTCGAAGATTTTTGTACTGAAAACAAAACAATGTAGAACATGAAATTTCATATATAAAGATGAAACGTTTTTACATAACGATTTCTAGTGCTTGTGACCTCAAGCATGGTCATGGTCGCAAGCACTAGTTGAAAGTAATACATATCAAAAATGAAAACTACAAGCCAAGGGGAGGCATGCATGCATAGGGCTCCTCTACATCTCCTCAGAAGAGGCATCATCGTTGGTACCACCACTGCTGCCGATGCCGCTGCCGCTGCCACCACCGCTACTACCAGTCCCCCCTTCGCTATTCTCAACTGCATCAGGGTTCGACTATACAAAGGATTAAGGTATATAAATACCATTACAAACAATAAATTAGAGTTACCTATACTTTTCATGCAAAAAATAAAACATATCTCTTTTGGTTGTGGAATCCTCATGGCGTGAATATATTTCTCCTCCGTGATCAGTCACTTCTCGTAGAAATGCTGCCAAGTGGACGCCCGATTATGACCTCGATGGTAGCCTACCTCTCTAGGAGTAGGCATCTTTCCAACGATATGATAATATAAAACAATTTTAACATACAATGTATTAGAAGACACTACATAATGAATTGTAATGAATTACAAATTTTAATTTTTTTAAAAATCAAATAATACTTACAAACTCAGTCTCCCATGACTCCCTACCACCCGATCCATAATGTGATGATCCCATGGTTTCCATTTGGATACGTCGCGCCTTTGCATGCTGGTGACTTATCCTTTTCTTTGCTGCTCTCTCCTTGGCCTCTTTCCACTCCCTATGGTGGCAATTGGGTGGTTGGCCATATCCAGGGCACCCCTGTTCTTGTCTCCGCAGTGACTCCCTTGCGCGTGTCATAAGGTGAGACCTCTTGTTATGAAGCGCGTCTCTCACCTTTGACTGTCCCTAATCATCTGAGAATCATGAATTCTGGGGATTAGGGTATCTTCTATGTACTACCCGCAGCACCTCTTGCCACAAACCACTTTTTTGGTGCTTGAAGGGAATCATACAATCTTTGTATGTGACATGCACGACACTCCTCAAGTAGGCTATCACTTCCCTCCCCTGAGGGTTATGCAAGATACCACCAACATTTGTGACAGAGTAGTACATTTGTGGAGGCTCATCTCTCTCATTTTCCAGTGAGGGTGATCGAGAGCCACCTCCTAAGCAACCCCCACAAAGCCCTCGACCTCCTCGTCCTCAAGCACGACTCTCCCTCCTCCCTCAACAGGCACTATCCTCTACCTCACTCGATGCATGTGCAGAAAGCTTCTGCACATGCACGTGCTTTGACCGATCCATGTACTTTAGTTGACCCCTGTGCATCAGCTAATCCGTGTGTATGCATAGTGCATGGAGTACATGTTAGTAGAGGTGTACTAAGGTTTGGTGTACCAAGGTTTGGTGTTTGTGTGGCAGTGCTAGGCAAAGATGTGATAGGTGTCCCAGACATGACACTAAAAATCTCCTCTGCAATGGGAGGGCGACCAATATAAGTGGTCATCTCCCCCATGAATTGCTCCTTGTTTGGAAAACCTCCAAAAAAACTACTAACACCTCTAGAAAACTCCGCTAATGTGTTGTTCATGCGTTCCAACTCAGGATCAGTGCTGGAAGATCCAGGATTCCACATCTACACAAGCAAAAATCCATGACTACCCTGTGTAGATAAAACATATTACACGCTGCGTCTATACCTGCGTTTATACCCGCGTCTGTTAGCGTGTCTATATACGCACCTAAAAACACGTCTAGATTGTCATCTAGACGCGCCTACAGACACGCAAAGTTGGACCATATTTTGCAAACTATTATAAAAAACACGCAAAAAACCTCCATAGATGACAGTCTAAAGCATGTAAAGAGAGAGAGAGAGAGAGACAAACAGACAAAGAGAAAGCAAACAAGATTGAGAGAGAGAAGAAGAACTCACTTTCTTTGCTTATTCCGACGGGTGACGGCTAGGTTGCAAGCTCCTTGTCCTCCTTCTCCCTTCCCTTGGTAGGTTGCTTGATTCTTCTTCTCTTCCTTGCTGTTTGGCTCTTGTTCTTTACTCTCTTGCTCTTCCTTCCTCATGTCCTCTTTTTACTCTTATTTCCTTCCCTCATTGTCTTCATGAAGTGATAGATAGACATGATTAGTGATGTTGAGCTCGAACTACAGAAAATGTGCAAAAAACGCACGAAAGCACTGGTTTGAAAAGAAAGCCACAACTTTTTTTTAAAAAAATTTATATTCGTGTGTCGCGTCTGTAAGCACGTGTAATTGCGCAGATAACACATATTACACACACTGATAAATGCACAATTACAATTAAACTTATTAAATGCTAGCTTATGGTTGTTTTTGGATCAACATGACTTTCCTAGTCTTTCAATATCAAAATGTTTATCTCCATATTGTAAGTATCAAAATATTTAGGGGATATGACATATATACCAAATGAAATCATATATGTCCTTATGATTCATGTGTAATTATGTCGTCAACTTCTACTAGTATGGGACATGCTAAGTCAACAAACAGTACATCCTTCAATGAGGACGAGACATTGCATCTTCACAATCGAGATGCTTGGCTATGACAGAAAATCAAATGTATGTGTGATTGTTGTCGAGGTTTTTTTTTCGAGCACGTTGAATCACAATGTCTCACCTTAACATGTATGGAGAGTGGGACCAAGAAAAAGACCCATTAATTTTTACTACTTCATCTGCACAAATATTATTGGTCTATGTTGCATCTTCACCATTAAACAAAACCTCCTTTTTTATTATTGAGCAGGATGTGGTACCACATCCTCAAATGGTCCCTCCAGGGCGTCAAGAGGCTGCGAAGTGTCGACGCGAGGAGGCAGAGTCCTCAAGAAGAGTAGAGACTGATGACGACAATAGCAGCCCTCTTCAAATCCTCCATCAAGTTCTGGAGAAAGAGATTTTGGACAACATGGTGCATGATTTATTTTCCCATGAGGTTCGGGGGGAGGGCGCCACTAGAGAGACAGATGACCCACTATATATAGCGTCAAAAACTCCATTGTACGAAGGTTGCACATACTCCGTTCTAAGTGCATCTCTCGAGATACTCAACTTACAAACCATTTATGGATGGAGTAATGCTAGCTTGAATGTATTATTGAAGTATGTATCATTGGATATTAATTCATAAATGCTTCTAGATAATATTCGTTGTTTGTTAACTCTGTTTGCACAATATATGCATGTTATTGTCACAAATGCTTCCAAATGGAAATAAATTACCAACTAGAAGGGAGCAAGAAAGGCTTTTCTTGACATCTCTTGGAGGTCTCGATTACGTTAAAATTCATGTATGTGTCAATGATTGCATCTTGTTTCTTGGGGATCGTGCATCTGCACGACAGTGTTCTATTTGTGGTGAACCAAGTTACAACCAGGAGATGAAATCAATGAATATGCCTCGTAAGGTTTTGCAACATTTTTCTATTATTCCATGTATTCAACTTATGTTTAAGTGTGAATCTATTGCGAGACTTATATTATGGCATACTAGTCACCATTCAAGTGATGAAAAGTGAAGAATTCCTTCAGACACACCGGCTTGGCAACACGTAGACAGTTTGTGGCCTACTTTCAAAGAAGAGCCCAAAAATTTGAGATTTGGTCTAGGATTAGATGGAATTAATCCATTTGGCATCAAAAGCACCTCATATAGTGTATGGCCAGTGGTATTGGTGAACTATAATATCCCTCCGTCCATGGCAATTAAAAAAAGACATGTAATGTTGTCCCTTTTGATTCTTGGAAAACACAAAGCCTTTGATCGAGGAGCTAGAAATGCTATGGAAAGGTATTGAGGTGCAAGATGTGAGTGCATCATTGTCCTCTAAAGATTTCACTTTAAAGGGCATGTTGTTATGGACCATGCGTGTTGTTGTGAATCATGCAAGATGTGAAAGAGTGTTCAGGTAGTTACGTACTCTATTTTATTCATTCTTACCCTTAATCAAATATATGTCATCATTAACCCACTTGTTTTTACAGGTTTAACTACATCAGGATATCATGCATGTCCAATTTGCGGTCCCTCTCTAGTTTCTTCTAGACCGACATGCTTGAATAAGGTTATCTATGACAATCATCATCATTTTCTTCCTATTGACCACCCCAAATATGTACCCCCCACTAACGAAAGAACTCTACAATCTCTAACCATTCAAGATTAGAAGGACACTTGGACACACGCCAATGATCATCCTCCACTCAACATGAGTCGGTAACTAGTTTACTTCTTTTGTTTGTCTTTAAAGTACACTCCATTATGAGAACGAGAAATAATATAATGTTTGTGCCTTAGATTCTCTATATTTTTTCGTCTACCATATTGGACTGAACTCAAGATCAATCACCTGTTGGACCTCATGCATATATTCAAGAATATTGCCTCTACATTATGGGATCACTTAATCGGGGCTCGTAATTCTGTCAATGTAAGGGAGTTACCGCGTGCACCTTGGATGTTGTCGAAGACTGAAGAAAAAATGGTGAAGCAGAAGATATGTAGCTTTCGAACTCCCACTGGATGTATGAGATACCTCAAGGGAGCCTTCATAAAGAAAAAGAAAAGAGGTGTGGAGCAACTATCTGGTTTGAAGTCTCACGATTGGTACAAAATGATTTAGGTAAGGATTTTCATAGCCATAAATATATTAATTAGTGGAGTAACTATGTAGACTAATTAACAATGTATGAATATTTACATACAGTTCATCCTTCCTACTAGCATTTCCTATTGTGTTTTGAAAGATGTGCATGATATCATTTACAAGATGGGTGAGCTCGCGAGGTATGTATACATTATACTTATTTTTTAGTTTACATATTATGTACATCACGTAGTAAACCCGCTTGAATTTATGGACAAAACTAATCATCGTTCTCAATTGCATATTGGTAGATTTGTGAGTTTGAAGGAAATCGATTCAAATACGTTGCAAGAGGCTCGAGTATTGTCCATTGAGGTGGTTTGTTTGGTGGATGAAACTTTTACTCACTTCATTTTGACTATTTAAGTACACTTACTCGTACATCTGATTGATGAGATCGCAATTTGTGGGGTAGTTCATGCAAGGTGGATGTTTTTTCTAGAGCGCTTTATGATTTATGAAAATCCTAAAAGATTTTGTAAGGCAAAATGCACGGCCCGAGTGAAGCATGGCTGAGGGTTGGTTAGTGCAATCATCCCTTGTACAAATCTCTGAATATCTTACTAAAGTGGACCCCTCTTTACCAGAACTATGTAAAGATGATGAAGATTTGAGGATGACCTCTATAATATCTCAAGAAAAAGGAAGGAGCAAAGTGCTTATGAAAGGGGAACTTCGTAAGTTAAATGTATTTTGTGTGCTTAACAGCGAAGTAATGAGTAAATGGATGACACTATATAAAGAAGTAAGGGCAAGAAGAGTAAGCGAAAGGCAAGCATTTCGTGCTAGACATGGACGTAATGTCCCATATCCAGAACATTTAAGTGCGTTTTTAGGTCATATTGATATAGATTGGCTACATGAGGGAAAAAGAGGAGGCGATGGATATATCGCAAGAGGAGTGGGAATACGCACGAGGTTGCTTATCAAAGGTGAGACATACTTATAATTAAATTATCTTTAGTTATATATAATATAATCATTTCACATGTTTTATCTTTAACTAAATCATTAATATGATCTCAACAATGTACTACTAGTGCACATTGTTCAATGTTATTTGGTGTGAAGGCAAACATTTTCGAACTCAACGTATAGATGATAGGAGAAATACCTAGGATTGTGGTATCCTTGCAAACTTCCAGGATACCAATGGCACCATGAAAGGTTATTGTGGCTTGATCCAAGATATTTTGAAGCTTGACTTTAGGTGATTTTTTATATATGTACTAAATGTGAAGTGGTTTAAAGAAGTCATTTTTTATATATGTACTAATCGTTTAAAATATATAATCGTTCAAAACCAATATATGGCAATGCTACCAACATAGAGATAGTTGATGACAATCCAACAATCAATGATGATACACATGATAATGCCATGATCAATGATATACATGATGCAGTGCAAGATGATCCCCGCGAGGATGTTCAAGAAAGCGTAGAAGAGGATAACAATATGGTTGCAGATGATGATGAAGAAATTGAGCATAGCAATACATCTGATAGTGGGATAGACTTATTTGTTTCATTGCCTATTGGTAACATAGACCTAGAGGTAGATAGTCTAGCAAGGGCCAATCTCATTGAAGATGAGATTGATAATTCATTGTAGCATATAATTAGTTTTGAATGATTGGATGTATATTTGTAATACTCAGAAAGAAGTAAAGTTGGTAATGTATTTTTAAAAATAGTAGTTGTTGAAATGTTTGATAATATTTAGGGACTTTATGAGAAATGAAAAATATGTGAGTTTATTTTCGCATCTATAAGCACATTTAAAAATGCAGGTATACAGACGCATTTTTTTGCGTCTATATACTAGCGCCAATAGACGCGCTAATAAATGTGCCCGCTATTTCGTGTGTACAGTGTGTGCCTATAGGGCCTTTCTCTTGTAGTGATGGATTCCCAAAATGAAGATATTGAACTATCATGCTCATTTGTGTTCCAACTTAATAACAAACGAGTAAGTTTTTATATCATGTTATATCCACTTAGGTGTATATCTGATTCCACTTTTTGATTAATAAACATTTGTAGTGTATTTTTTGCAGATATCAATGAGGAGAGAGAAGAATATACAATGCAATGATACTAAAGAAGAGATTTCTTTACTATCAATATAAAATACATATATAAAATTTGTGATAAATTTTTGTCAATTATGATCTCTATGACTTATACATACAAGGGCTTACAAGCAATGAGGCAAAGTTACTTCTTTTTTTGAGAATTTTCTTAGGAAAAGGGACATCCTTTCTAGGAGTCCTTTTGCCTTTATTTAATGCTTTGGTTGCCTTGGGTATTGAAGACATAGCTTCACCTGTTGCAGTTACATGCACCTCCTCTCCTTTAATGTACAATTTCCCACTATTGTCCATTCTTGCTGGTTGTATACAATTGACCATTATGTACTTCATGACCTTTACTCTTATATACAAAACATACTCACTTATATAGCAATCCCTTGTAAACTATCATATATTTGTAAGCAAAGATTTTTAATCCATTGTTACACTACAAGGATATGAGGCTATAGCGACAAGCATTAGCGATGATAAATAGCAGCGTTGCTATTTGTGTCGCAAATGCAACATTGATAGCGACAATACCTAGAGCAAAAAAACGCGGGCCGAAACCCAAGTGCGTCATTTTTTGCGCATTCACAAAAGAGAGAGCGAGTGCGTCATTCACGAAAGAGAGAGCGAGAGGGAGAGCGTCCATCTTGCTGAGAGGGAGAGAAAGAGAGAAAGAAGGCTTCTCACTGCCACCACCACCGCCGCAGCCATTTGCGAAGAAGAAGAGGAGGTGTATGGAGGGCGAAGAGAAGCCACCAAACCCTTCTTCGAGTCTTTACGGTGAGTGCATTGTCCATTCTTGCTTTGCTTTTCTATTTTCTCTCTCTCTTTTACTTATTTTTGGTATAATACGTGTATATTGAGAGAGGGAGGGAGAGGAAATGAGAGAGGGAGAGGGAGAGGGAGGAAATGGGAGAGGGAGGGAGAGAGAAAGAGAGGGAGAGGGAGAGGGGGAGGGAAAGAAAATGAGAGAGGGAGAGGAAATGAGAGAGGAAGAGCGAGGGGGAGGGAGAGAAAACGAGAGAGGGAGAGGGAGTTTTCTCTCTCTCTTTTACTTGTTTTTGGTATAATTCGTGTGTATTGAGAGAGGGAGAGGAAATGAGAGAGAAAGAGAGGGAGGAAATGGGAAAGGAAGTGGGAGGGAGAGGGAGAGGGAGGGAGAGAGAAAGAGAGGGGGAGGGAGAGGAGAAGAGAGAAAAAACATTAAACATAATAAGGAAAGAGAGAAAGAGAGGGTGAGGATGAGGGAGGGAGAAGAAATGAGAGAGGGAGAGGAGAGAGAAAAAGAGAGAAAAAACATTAAACATAATAGGGGAAGAGAGAAAGAGAGGGAGAGGGTGAGGGAGGGAGAAGAAATGAGAGAGGGAGAGAAGAGAGAAAAAAATGAGAGAGGGAGAGGAGAGAGAAAAAGAGAGAAAAGATGTTAATATAATAGGGAAATAGAGAAAGAGAGGGTGAGGGTGAGGGTGAGGAAGGGAGAGGAAATGAGAGAGGGAGAGGGTGAGAGAAAAGGAAATGAGAGAGGGAGAGGAGAGAGAAAAAGAGAGAAAAATCATTAAACCTAATAGGGAAAGAGAGAAAGAGAGGGTGAGGGTGAGGGAGGAAGAGGAAATGAGAGAGGGAGAGAAAGAGAAAAGGAAATAAGACCTTACAATAAGCTCATCCTAGCCTCATAGGGATTAGGCCGATCCTCAACAAACCCAAGGGATATATGGCTCATAGAGGTTAGGCCGATCCTCAACAAACCTAAGGGATATATGGCTAGAGAACCCTAGCACACTTGCACCTCCTAGCATAATGTTCTTCCTACAAAGAGACCTCTCATACATGGGGCTTGTCCTAGCCTCCACCACGCTCAAACTATCCTCTTGGTGAAGGGATCTAGCCACTAACCTTGGGGGAGGTTTAGTGTGTAACCAAATATCCACCTATGAGGGCACAAGAACTTTTGTAGAAGTATACAACGAAGGCAATCAGCCTTTCAGTTAGAAAAACTTTCATTTTTCATAACGTAAATCGAAAAATAACTTTGGATATTCCATAAAAATCAATCTCTTCTTAAAAAGACAAATACCAAAAACTAAAACAGCATCATTCATATGCTTCACAAAAATTAAAACAGCATCACCACAAGATCTCTTAGGAAACTCATCTTCAACTATTAATTTTAATTAAAAAATATAATATAAAATCACTTGCAATAAAGGATACTCTTTTATCATTAACCCTCTTTCATCCTTAGAATAGTCTTAGGAACAAGTTTCTACTCTAACAATATATTTGAGCATAATAACTATTTTACGGTTTTTTCCATGAGTAGTAGTAGTATATATACAACCATCAAGCTAGAGATCATGCTTTGGTATCTGTGGAGATCCCAATCTCATGCCCTCATAGAGATTGTAGTGTGCAATAGTGTGGAGAGAGGTGGGTGAGTTATAAATGGTAAAGGGGAATTCTATTGATGATGGAGAGGAGATGAGGTGAATCGCCGATTCTATTCTTAGTGAGTACAACCTACCCATAGTATGGCATCCATGACCGATTGAAATCAATAAGACTTTGAAATCCTACCTTAAGTATTATAACTATTGTTTTGTGGTGGATTTTCTTGCCATAATTCAATGTCAATTTGTGCTTGTGTTCTCCACAGTGTGTTGGCTATGGGTGTTAAATACTCTAGTCGGATCTCTCTCTCTTTCTCCTCTCTCTTCTCTCAACCCTTCTCTCTCTCTTAATCTTCCCTCTTTCTCTCTTCCTATACTCTCCCTAAATCCTTCTCTCTCCCCTATCTCTTTTCTCTCTCTATCTCTCTTTCTATTTCTAGCTCTCTCACTTCTCTCCTCTTCTTCTCTAACTTTACTCTCTCCCTAACTCTTGTCTCTCTCTTCATCTCTATATAAGTAGTCGTCGTCATGGTCGTAGTCGTAGTCGTACGTAGTCGTGGTCGTAGTTGTAGTCGTAGTCGTGGTCATGGTTGTGGTGGTTGTGGTCGTGGTCGTGGTCGTGGTCGTGGTCGTGGTCGTGGTCGTGGTCGTGGTCGTAGTCGTGGTCGTCGTGGTCGTGGTCGTGGTCGTGGTCGTCGTCATGGTCGTGGTCGTGGTCATGGTCGTGGTCGTAGTCGTGGTCGTGGTCTTCATCGTAGTCGTAGCCGTGATCGTTAAAGAAAATGAGAGAGGGGGAGGAAGAGAAAAAAGAAGAAGGAATGAGAGAGAGGGAGAGGAAATACATACAGCATAATAAAGAAAGAGAAAAAGAGAGAGAGATGGAAGGAGAGGAGAACAATTTAAGAAAGAAAAAAAGAATGATAATAAAAACAAATTGTTTGTCATAACGTAGAGAAAATGAAAAACGATGAAGGTCTTGTTGTTCAAGATCGCGAGGCGTATTTTAATCAGCATGTCCCATGTTCTTGCTCTTAATGGAAGCTGGCAATTAGATGAAAACATCGATTGTCTATAGAACACGGACGATGCTTTGGCGAGTTTCAATCTGAGATCATTGATCAGGCAATTGCGGATTTTCAGCAAATGGTAAGAAAAGTTAATATCAATCATGCATTGTACTCGCAAGCTAATTGAATACCATATACAAGAAGATTGGGTGTGACTGGCAAATTTTCTATCCAGGGAGGTGATGTCTCATCCCAAGGAGGAGTGCATCCTTTGCAGCCAATAAGAAGAGTTCGTGGGCGTGCGATGGATAGAGTGCATGAGCCGATCCACTACTTGCAAGGCACTACTTAATCTATACTATCAATGCCAAAGGAGACAAGCAGCCTTCTAGACCTATCTACAATCTTAGAGCCTGAGATGGAGGCAATGATCGATGCATTGATTCCCATGGATGTCGAGACTTCTGATTCACTTAGAGAGGAAGCATCCATATCATTATATGATGGGTGCTGAGTATCTCGCCTGAAGACACTACTTGCACTCTTAAGTGTGCAAGCAAAATACGGGTGGAGCGATGCGAGTGTAACCGAGTTGTTTAGGTACCTTGTACATACACTTCACTGATTTATTTTCGGCACTATTATTAAAAACATGTGTGCTTTTTCAAGGTGTTTTATGATTTTTTTCAAGTTATTGAAATATTATATATTACCACCTGCAAATACCATGCTTGAGTCTCGTGATGATGCACGACATGTTTTACGAAAGCTTAGCATGGACTACAACAGCATCCATGCATTTATCAACGATTGCATACTATTTCGAGGAGAATACGAGACTATGGAGACATGTCCAAAGTGTGGTACTCACAGGTATCGACAGGACTTGTAATGGCAAACCATCCCTCAAAAAGTTCTCAAACACTTTCTGCTTATCCCCCGCATAAACCACATGTTTCATACGTCCGACATGGCGACCTTGACAACGTGGCATGCACAGAATAGATCCACAAATGGAGTTCGCGGATTCATGCGCATGGAGCCACATTGACTCTACCTTCCTAGGCTTTGCCCGAGAGCTAAGGAATCTTCGGCTTGGTCTTGCAATGGATGGCGTGAACCCATTCAGTCTACGCTCAACTTCTTACAATGTGTGGCCTATAGTCCTTGTCAACTACAATATCCCTCCATGGCTTTCTACAAAGAAAGGACATCTCATCCTTAGCTTACTCGTCCCCGTCCGCTACAAAGTCAAAAATATAGACGTGTATCTTCGTCCATTAGTCGATGAGCTTAAGATTTTGTGGGAGGAGAGGGTCACCGTGCAAGATATGAGCAAGCATGATGATCAACGGTCTGCCAATATTCGAGCCATTCTCATGTGGACGATGCATGAATTTTCGGGATTCAGAGAGTGCTCAGGTAAATAGGCTTCTGTTCTCGTTGGTAATATCTATATTTTATCTCGTTCAAGTTTGTATTCACTAGATAGAGATATTGGAACAGGCCTGGTTACCTCAGGTTATAATAAATATCCATTGTGCGAGCCACAGTTAGACTCCTGAAGGTCATGAACCATGAAAAAGATGGTATATCAAGGACACGCCGCTTTCTTGCTAGAGGATCATGAACTCAGGGAAGGTTTTCTTGGACGACCTCCAACACGTATAAATGCCGCAAGCTAGTACGAGCTGAAAATGGTTCATGCGGAGTCATATCCAAACGGAATGGGGCAGTTCTCAGTTTTCTGAGAGTTGCCATATTGGACCCACTTACAGATCAACCACTTGTTGGATCCCAAGCATATTTTCAAGAATGTGGACAGCTTGTTATGGAACCACATCACAGGAAAGAGAGACACTATAGGGGCACGAATGGATTTGAAGGAGTTAGGCAAGATGGAGGTACTTTGGCCGCAGTCGTGTGCTGATGGTCGTGTGCAGCTATCTCGCGATCCTTGGGTTTTGTCCACTAAAGAAGAGCTCATTGTGAAGCAAGTAGTCAAGTCTATTCGCACTCTGACGGGTATGATGCGTTCTCTTAGGTCTACATTTTCTAAAGACGACCAATTATCAGGGCTAAAATCCCATGACTGGCATACGATACGTCAAGTTTTTACTACGAATGGACTGTAATTGGTGTGTGCATTTTGCTATTTGGAGTGTAGCCATTGTTGATAATGCTTTCTCATTTGTGGCAATTTGTACTACCGATCGCGATCGCAGGATGCCTTACTCTAGAATACGCGAGGCCATTTACAAGTTGTCGACTTTGGTGCAATGGATCTCACAGAATGAGATTAAGACGTCCTCTATTGAATCCATGAGGCGGGGAGCAGTGGAGAGGGTCTGTCTCTTTGAGAAATACTTACCTACCAACATGCTCACGATACAAATCCACCTTCTTGTGCATCTTGTAGATGAAGTGGAGATTGCTGGACATGTCCATCCGCAATGGATGTTCTTCTTGGAGCTTTGTGCAACAACGAGCTCGGCCAGAAGGTAGTATGGCTGAAGGTTGGTTGGTATCTGAGGCGCTAGTGCATATTTCACAATGGCTACCAACGGTGGATCCAGACAACAAAATGCTATGGTCGCTGAAGGATGATGATAGACTGACCGGAGATGTGGTGGTTGGAAATGGGGTAGAAAAAAGAATGGATGCTGCAATGGAGGAGAAGGTGAATTGCTTTTGTATGTTGCACCATGCCTCTATGGAGACATGGCTCACCAAGTACTAGATCGCTAGGCAAGATCGAGAGGAAGTGCGATCTAAATTTCAACGTAGTACGCGCCATCGACCGATTCAATATCCCGAGGGTATGGAGGAGATACCGCAGTTCATGTCAATGCGATGGTTACATGGAGCTTTGACCATAGTGTCGCGAAGGGGCGGAGGTCTCAATGGAGGAGTGGGAATTCTCGAGGGGATGTAGTCCACAGGTGATGACGGGTTTCGGATTTGTCGTATCTATATTTTATATGCGACAACTAATTTGAGTGTTTCAATGTACAGTACAAAATATATAGTGCAGCGTGGTCGCGGAAACGGCATTTTCACGTGGAGCGTATTGACAAAATGCGCTCCATAATGGACTGTGGTATCATGGCAAGGTTCGAGCAAGAGAGCCGACAACGAGCAACGGATCCAAACATGGTTATAGACGAGATGGAGTATTTTGGAAACTTGTAAAGTATTGTTACGATGGATTACCGTAGCTTCTCCATGATACTATTCAATGTGCAGTGGTTCAAAGTGGTACTTGAAGGAGTTGGAGCAACAATTCGACGAGGTCCATCTGGATTTCTCAAAATAGATTCCGAAAAAAAGTGGACAGATTTGCGCAACACCTTTGTGTTGCCGGCCCATTGTGAACATGTGCATGGAGTCATTTGCTTGCTAATTATATTACAACATGGTTTATGTCACAATGGTTTGAATTCTCTTGTACGTGTTTGTAAATAGGTAATCTTCTATCCAAACCCCCGACAACCTCGATGGTGGTATGTTATACCTTCAACTCCCTGAAGTGCGAGAGTATATAATCAAAGCGATGTTTCGAGCATAGATGAAGGTAATATGCAAATAGAGGGGTCGATATTGCAAGGGGTGGAGGCCGTCGAAAGCTTGGAGCCAGCATCGGCTAACAATGATGGAAATACAGGAGTCCAAGAATTCTTTGAGAATGAGGCGAACTTATTCTTTTGTGGTGACATGTCTATCGACCTTCCAGTGTATGCGGAGTTGTGTCAAGAGATTAACATGGGACCATAGAATACTTCATACTTGGAGCATCCACTTACTCAATTCATTGACCAATCTCTTATAAGGGTACATAAGATATGCATTTTAAGTGAGATTTTTTTAAAATGATTTATATTACTGTGCTTTGCATGATTTAAATTGATTATTCTAACATCATTTTTTATATGTGCAGGTGACATCTTCAGGATGAGTCGAGGAATGAGCGATGAGGAGTTACAGGACATCTTCACACGCATGTCTCCAGACCAGATCACGAGATTCAGAGAGATGGCAGACCAGGACCTGTCTCGTTCTTCGTCAGGCCACTCTGCTAGATCTGCTTCAGCACGATCGGATGCTTCGTCTTCGAGTAGACGATCTCGATGCTCACAACGTGGACCAGAGGGAGGGAGTGCATCGGGATCAGGGGGATGCTGCTATGGAGACACGGATGTGGTGTCTCCGTCTCGTCATTCAGCTGGAGCTGTGTCACCTCCAGGATTTGTCACACATGTGGGGACGTCTACTCTAGTTACTCCGGCTTTTCTGCAGCCGTCAGTAGGTGGCACCCCTTTGGGTGCCACTCTGAGAAAGATTACCCCCATCGGTACACCGGATACAGAGGGGTCTCCTGGATATGCCCAGGAGCGTGGACGCAGATAAGAAAGGACCCATCTTAGGAAGACTTCTAGGCGTTATGGATATATGGTCGATAGTAGGTTAGGAGCCATCATCATGAATGATGAGGGGAGGAGGGTGATGGCTCGCATGAGAGAGTTGTGCCAACAAGTTTTTCGGCACAACGTCTTGGATCATTGGAAGAACATACCGGAGAGGAGCAAGGACTACATAGTAGTATCCTTGCACGAGGAGTTTTCGGTGCCAGACACAGTAGATAGATTCTCTATGGGCTGGATGATGGATTGCATGCGTGCATACATGTCACATAGACAATGCGACGCACGCAAGGCAATCAAGAGTGGGCCTGCAAAGCCCGAGTGGTTAGATGCAGACGACTGGCGCCACTGAGGGAGGAGGCTACAGATTCTCCAGGACGTTGGAGTTAGCAGCGCGAGGCGGCGAGGGCACGACTCGAGGCCGGAGTGGTCCATTATCTTGGGAGTGGCGGCCACAGGACATATTTGGAGGACTTTGTAAGTTTTTATTTTGTTTTGCTTGTTTGTTTTTTTGAAATATTCTTTGTACTGACAATCATGTTTCTAACAGTTAGCATTTTGTTTTCTTTGCAGCACTCCATTACAAATCGCGATCCATCTGGCCTTGAGACTCGATATGCAGATAAGCACGGTCTCAATGCATTGATTGACCGATTGTATAAACGTGACGGCCCTGTAAGTCACTCATCTTTCTTGTCCGTAGTTACCATGAGATATTTGAATGCATTATTGTATGGTGGACTGATGTGTTGTTTCTTTTTCTGCAGAGTCCATTCGATGCTCCTTTGCATGGCAGAACGAGCTTTCGGGGGACGAGGATGCGTAGCTCGCCCTTGGATCCTTGGAGCTCACACACCTTTATTTTTGAGTCGCCTGATCTATGTAGACATGTTCTTTGTATTAGTGATATCCTGTCATAACTGTACCTCTCACTTTTTATGCGATCATGTATTTATTTCATGTATCAGTTTTATGATTTCAGTATACATTCTTTTTGTTTACAAGCACTTTGTACACAGTAGTACAGAAACTATTTTGTATGGCTCTCATAAAGCACACAGTGCTATATGTGGCAGGCCAGCTTGCTTCCCTGCCACAAATTTTTTTAAATCCCTGTTACCGTCGCTATTAGCGTTGCAAATTTTATTGCTCGTGTCGCTATTGGCATCGCTATGCATGTCAGAAACCATCGCTATCAGCATCACTATAATGCAACGCTAATAGCGACGCCAATAGCAACGCTGATAACGATGCTAATACCGACGTTTCTATGGCATCGTTAATAACGACTCTTTTTGCGACGACGAGGGCTATTTTTTTTGTTTGTATTTTTGTCGCTTTAAACGTCGGTATAAGGCCTATATCTTGTAGTGCCATTCAAATCAATACATTACCGCAACTTATCTATATTGCATTGTTGTAGGTAAGTTAGAAGACATGGGAGGCTTTTTCTCAAGCACTTCAATCAATCTTTTTACAGCTTTGTACCAAAAAGATAATAAAATTTAGAGTAATTACAAAAAAGATCAAAATATTTAGAGTACTTGCCAAAAAAAGATCAAAATATCAAGGAAAACCTGGATTATATAACTTACAACTTGGTATTTTCATGGCTGCCTATTATAGAATTGATGTGAGGAAACATTGCCTCTTCACACAATCTATTCCAATTAGGCTCTAATGAGAACTAGAAACAATCATATTTTAATAATTTAGCAAAACAAAATCTCATAAAATCTAACAAAATATCAAATTACTTACTTTTCATTGTATGGAATTAGAAGAACCTCCAAAGTTTCAAAGTCAATTGGATTGAACCAATGATCAAATGCACTTACATCAAGCTCACTCCTCATATAGTATGAGATAGATAGATCAAGAACCTCAATTTTTTGTTGTATATAAAAGGGAAGCTCATGCATTACATACCTAGCAAAGGAATGGAGAGAGTGAGCATCAACATGAAATCCTATTGCTAGACAAATATAGTGAGTAAAAATAAATTTTGGTATATTATACCTCATCCCAGCAAGAAGAATAGAGTCATTTACTTCTCTTATTTTATTATTAAGGATTTGAGCGCAGTCATAGTAAAAAAATACAATTTTTACAGTAGCATTAGTTCTAGCCATCTAAAATCTCTAGATAAAACAAAAAAAAACTCAAAATTAATACAGATCTCCAAATATTTGATATAATATCATTTGTAATCACTTAGTGGTAAACAAACACTATTCAGATGGTCTCAATCTCATGTTGATTATATATTCACTATTTGACAATAAGTTATTTTATCAAATGATAAAACCAAATTTCAATATGTCATCAAAGTTGTGCTATCATTTCAGCTCAAATTTCCATCAAACAATGCATTTCCCCAACGTATGAAACACGAACTAGGTCTTCTAGATGAGATAGATGTATGCCTTTTCACATTTCATGCATCAAATTTTTTTGTAAAATTTTTGTTTAGATTTGGAAAAATTTTCAAAAATAAGTTTGTTAGCATTTCGAATATGATTTTGCTATTGGACTAGCCACGATCTTTCAAATTTTCAGTTCCTTCTTGAACACAGAAGCAAGGTAACTAATATATTTAGTTACCCAAACCAATCTTAGTTGTGAGTTCAAAAACAAAAGGATAGATCGAATTAGGCTATTTTAATTAGTTATAGAGTAGTACATGATCGGGCCAAAGACCTCCAAATCTTTGATATAATATCATTTGTAATCACTTAATGGTAGACTAAATAGTGCAACCCCTCCTGACATATGAAATGTGAGCTCAGTACTCTACATGGGGGAGAGCTATACCTTATTGCGTTTTATTCGTTAAACTATTTTGGAGAAAATTTGGATAGATTTGGGGAATATTTTGAAAAAAAATTCGATAGTAATTTAGGAAATAACCTTGTTATTGAGCTAACTAAGAATTTTTCATTTCTTTAAACTTTAGCATATTGTATGTTGGGTGATGAAATCTTACCCTATGTGATGGTGGGTAATGAAGAATTTTGAGATGTGATAAAGTCACTTTCTTGTGTTGGTGTTTTGGAGCAAGGAAAGAGCGTAGCCTTTGAGAAAACTCTTTTGTGGTTCAAAAATTGGTTTTAAAAGGACCTTTGTTCACATGTGTGGCTGCTATAATGCGCAGTTTAACTTGACACATATGGCAAGTAGACCATTGTTGCCTTGAAACTTGTGCCATGTGTCATTGACATTTTAGGACACGATTGCACTTTTATGGCACTTCTGAATGAGTGCATGGTACCTTTTTGAACAAATGCATGGTGACCGTTGACATAAATATGCAAGAACTCAAGCTTGTGTTTATGTAAAATTTTCTTCCATGCATTTTGTTTTCTCTTCCACAACCATATCCTTTGTGCATTACAAGCCAAAAGTACACGTATTCTTAAGAAAATCCATTTATTCTTAAGAAGCAATACATTTCTTACATAACAAACTCCTATTTGTCACTTTTTTTTGCAAGCTTTGAAAAATAGTTGAATGAGCTATTTCAAAGCATTAAAAATGTGATATTACAACTTACAAAGGGTTTCTAATCCATGTTATCATGTTTCATAAGTCCTCAGTACATAATGTCTACCCAATGAAACACGAGATTTCATGCATGCTTTGGTGCCCAAAGAGTCAATTCGAGTTTCATAAGGCACTACTATTTTATTTCCTCCAATTTAACATGTATGATATGTTATGCAAGCATTTGCAAATGTGGAGTATGATATATGGATTTAGACATGCAAGATGAATGAATCAAAGTTTCATTATGGCTCATTGTTCTATGTTTGTTGGTTTAAGAGAAGGAAGAGAACATTGAAGCCTTGCTCAAGTTCCCTTAATGAGCATACCATACATCAAAAGGGTAAACTTCAAAGAATTTGAAGCTCCTTCCAGGATGTAGAAAACAAGAGTTCTTGAAATGTAGAGGTCTCATTGATTGGGATGAAACAAAAGATTCCTCTAGAGGACGTAGTGAATTGCTTGAAAGTAGAGACTCTTCTACAATAGAGTCAGACTAAAAGATGTTAAGAGTTTCTTGAAACCCATCTTTTTCCATCTCTTTGTCTAGTTTGTAACCATTCTAAAAATATTTACTTTGCACAAGAGTTTAAATATCCCTCTTTTCTTCTTTGGGTGATAGTTTGTATAATCCTTGCCAAAGATGATGTATTACATGGGGCAGGGAACATACTTGTTTAAGGCTTCTGTGTTGGGAGGGGACAAATTATATCACCCTACAACAAGCTTGAAATAATATCCAGGTCGATTGAGGTGGTTTTACAACTATCCATTTCAAGATGCATAGCCTCAGTACAATTTTCTAAAAAGACTAGACCATTGCTCCAATCTTCAATGAGTCATGCATTACAGATCTAGGGTGTGCCGAGAAATAGGTCATATTCAACTCCTTTCATGACCACAAATGTGACAAAGAACTTGACATCAACAATCTTTACTGGTCAATCCTTCAACACACCCAAGGGCCGCACCTTAGAACCATCGCTAACAGTGAGATTAAAGTGGACATGCTCAATTGGAGCCAATGTTTTAAGCATTGCCTGATTCACAATACTAACACTTGATCTAGTATTTATATAATATCTCCTCTCATGGAATCATGAAAGGCTTCCACAGGTAGAACTGCATGTTGTTTACCACCCTCCCAGAATGTGGCGACCCCAAGAGCACCAAGGACATGGGTAGGTGGGGAGCTAGGCAATGGATGTTGTGCATTGTCCTCAACATGCTAGGTCTAGTTACTTCCATCAATCCAAGTCTTGAATGTTGTCCAAATGGCAGGATTGTTCTTGAAGAGCATCCCCAATGGGATAGAGACACTTGTAGAGGTTAGCTAAAAACCCAGGGTCTACTTCGTGATATTGTAGCTTCCTTTACTGACCTTGGGCAAGCTATTGTGCACCAAGGTCAGTTCCAAAGGTGTTAGGGCCAATTGTTGAGGCCAAGGGAAGTACGATACCAATGCCATGTGGCTACAAATTGTCCTTGGCTTCTTTAGCCCTAATTTCATCTTGAGCGTCTTCCACCCAATTGTTTACCTTGCTAATCAACTTAAGTTGATGCTCAGGGTCAAGATATTCACCTACTTTTGCCGATGCACCCATTTTTTTGTGTGGAGCATATGTAGCTTGCTCAGCACTCGAAGCAATTGTGGAAACAAAATCCACCATGCCATTCTTGAGTTTGAGAGTAGCACGCTTAGTTTTCTTTTTGGAATTCTCCTTTCCAATTATAGAACCAGTAGCCAAAGATAGACCAGGGATACTAACTCCACCTTGCTTAGCTTGCACATGGGTAATGGCATTAATCGGGATGGGAATCACATCCTCATCTTTCAAAATTTATATTGCAAAGAGAGTCAAGGGAACAATGGGTACTATAGCTTTGCTAGAGCTAGCTTTTCACTTTGGGCAATAAGAATACATGTAAGTGATTTCACACTCGGGATACCTTTTATTAGCTTCGTTCTCCTTTGGGTGTTCTTGTTTCTGCAGGTGCACCATGTGGATATGTGACTGAAGTCCAACATGAAAGAGTCTCACAAGGTTGCATTAAGCTGCTACTCCCTCTATCTCATCCCAACATCATGATCAGGATTGATCTATAGTCCATGAGTGCCACATTTCCTTCTTCATCACAAGAGACAAACAGGTTGGTATAATCATCATCCTCAATGAGCTCTTCAATATAGTGGACTAAGGGGTGAGTTATAATAGGGCCCAGAGGCTATGGGATGCTAGATGGGTTAGTGTTAGCTTGAGGAGTTGTAGGTCTTTGGTTCGAGAGGAGTAAGAAGAGCCACTGATGAGGTCTTGGGTATGGGAGCCCATGATTTGCATAGGGTGCAACATGGGGAAGCCGTCTAGGATCTCTACAGGTAGATGTCTCATGACCAAACCACCCACAGTTTGTGTAGGTCCTACACTATCGAGAGCATTTAGATGTCAAGTCATCACCGCCGCAATGTATGCACTGCACATTTTGTCAATAAGGACAAGTCTACCTAAATGAGTCGATCGTTTTCAAGAGCTCTTGTTGTTGTTACATGACATCAGCCATGCGATGCTGATTTTGGATGTTTCCTATCCCAACTTTAACACTGTTAGATTGGGATTCAGACTCTAGGTTTTTTCCTTTCTTGTCGCAACTTCTCTCATTGTGTAGGTCTTCTATTCAAATTGCTTTGTCTAATACTCCATTGAGATTTGTTCAATCGAGCATGAAATTTCTAGGTAAATCTTTTCATCACGAATACTCTTGATGAAAGCCTTCATAACTGCTTTGGCAGTTGGTTATTCTACTAATGGGATTCGCTTCTATAGTCCTCTCAATCTAGACACATAGTCTTGCATGCTCTCTTCATCTTGTTGCTCTATGTTCATGAGTTGGACAATTAAGTTGTCCCCGTAGCCTACCTCAGTGAATCACTTAATGAAGAGAATATTAAGAGCTACTAAGGAAGTCTTCTTAGTTGCATCAAGGCCATAAACCAAGTATGACCCTTTTCGCCCATGGAGAGCCCAAAATCTTGGTCTCATTGGGCAGGTGTGTTACCCATCCCAATCAACAATGTTTGGGTCATATGAGCTCCAATATTGACTACATCTATGTGATCAAAGAGCCTATGTTGAACAAGGTTTGTTAGGGTTTCAGTGGTTGATCGTGAGCTTCGAGCATTCAACAACATGTTCTTGATCCCATCTAGTTCAAATTTCATGTTCAAAAGCTCTTACTTTGTATCCATGGTGTGTTTGAGGATCTTGCTAAAAGTACTAGTTCCTTGGTCTTTAAGGGCCATGAGTTTTTCCTCTAAGTCAGTATAGGGGAGAGTTAATAATGATCAAAGCATGTAGCTTGTTGATAGATGGCCAATGATTCTTAGACATCTCGTGGAAGAGAGTCTATGAACGTGGCCTCATCCATTGCACTAGGTTGGTGACCTACAGTCCCTTGGTTAACTAGGTCAATCACTTGATCAAGGAGAGCCTTGAGAAGTGTGGTCTCGAGGCTTGGACTTGAGTCAAGAGAGGATGAAGGGTGTGATGTGATTTTGATGAATTTGGAACTAGGGGTCCGCTCTCGCGGAGGAGAAGGGATCACCTTGCCGTTGTGCAAGCACATACAAGGAAGTGAGTGTAATCTTGGAGCCTAAGCCATGGAGTGCTATGGAGTGTTCTAGACTCTGAACCTTGTGATGTGAGAAAGTGTAAATTGATGTACTTGTCTTCAACTTTACAAAATTATTATTGAATGCTTAAGGCCTTTAGGATGTGCCTCCCAATGATATAATTTAAATCGACAAGTGTGCAAGCAATTCCACAAAGCCACACTGAAGGGTAGATAAAACAAGATATCTAGATGTGCCTAGATACAATGAGAAGGAATGAAGGTTGTGTGAGGGTAGACAAGTGTATGTATGGAATTGTGTGTGTTTGGAGGAGTGTTGTGCATGTGTGTGGAGGAGTATTGTGCATGTGTGTGGAGGAGTGTTGTGCATGTGTGTGGAGGAGTGTGTGAGTGAACTCGTATGTGTGCAAATGAGCGAATGTGTGCAAGTGATCTATGGAAATGGCTTAGTGTGGGAGTGAAGTTTTAGGGTTTGATGTCTGGAAATGAGTGCTCGTCTCTGGAAGTGAGATGGATGGATGTGTGGGAGTTAGGGTTTGGATATGAAAGAAAAATAGAGGTGTGTGAGTTAGGGTGATGGATGTGAGTGAGAGTGATCTGATTAGGGTTTAGTGTGTGTTAAGGTGAGTGACATGTGAAAAGGGGATGGGTAAAGGGTGTGGTGGTTGTGTGCATATTTGGGGGGGAATGTGGTGTGGGATGTGTAGGGGTTGTGGTGGGTGATCCAAGGTTGTATGTGAATGTGTTTGGATGTGTGGGGTGTGGTTCGAGTGCATTGAATGTGTGAATATGTGTGTGTATGAGTGCTTGTGAATATGTGTTAGTGTGTTTTTTCTTTTAATGTGTGTGTTTGTTGAGTTTAGGTTTGTGTGTTAGTGGTTTTATGTTTTAATGTGTGTGTGTGTGTGTGTGTGTGTGTGTGTGTGTGTGTGTGTGTGTGTGTGTGTGTGTGTGTGTGTGTGTGTGTGTGTGTGTGTGTGTGTGTGTGTGTGTGTGTGTGTGTGTGTGTGTGTGTGTGTGTGTGTGTGTGTGTGTGTGTGTGTGTGTGTGTGTGTGTGTGTGTGTGTGTGTGTGTGTGTGTGTGTGTGTGTGTGTGTGTGTGTGTGTGTGTGTGTGTGTGTGTGTGTGTGTGTGTGTGTGTGTGTGTGTGTGTGTGTGTGTGTGTGTGTGTGTGTGTGTGTGTGTGTGTGTGTGTGTGTGTGTGTGTGTGTGTGTGTGTGTGTGTGTGTGTGTGTGTGTGTGTGTGTGTGTGTGTGTGGGGAAGATAGGGGTGTTTTGGGGGTGGACAAAAGGTGCATTAAAAGTGGGGTGTATAGGGGTTGGGTGTGTATAAATTGGTATACAATAATGTGTGTAGGTGAGATAGGGGGTGTTTCTTGTGGGTTTAGTGTGTGTAGGGGGTGTGTGTGTCTAGTGATTGAGACATAGTGCATGTGTGAGTTGGAGTATGTTTTTATGGGTGGGTAACAAGGTGATTTTGGGAGTATGTGGAGGAGATGCATTGGGTGGGTGAATGGTGGTAAATTGTGTGTGTATGATGTGTGTGAAAGGAAGTGTGACTAAGTGTTAATGTGTGTGTATTTTGTGTGACTATGCCTTAGTGTGGATTAATCTCTATGTGTGTGTGTGTGTGTGTATGTGAAACTTAAATGAGCTACCAGGTGGATGAGCCGCTAGGTGGAGAGAGAGAGAGAGAGAGAGGGAGAGAGAGAGAGAGAGAGAAGTGGAATCCAACAAGTCGCTAGCCAATAATGATCACTAGTGTGCATCTTACCCCTTAGATGTTAGTGTCCACTAGTCAAGAACGCCCTTGATATCCATGTCGCCAGAAAAGAACACTGCTGAGCCCCAACCATATAGCACACCACCAACACATACCAATACAGCAACCGTCGTCGCAGCTCACTGCCCTGCACTCCAAGCAACATGTCTCATTGAAACACAGAGAGAGAGGGAGACAAATAGACATCCACAATGACCTTGTAGACCTTGCAGTTGCAAATGTAGAGGGGGGAGAGAGAGAGAGAGAGAGATACATTTCAATAATGAGAGAGAGACAGAATATTTTTTATATCAGAGAAGGAGGATCTACTGACTGAACCCTCCCCTACTCTTATTCTTCTTCTTCTTCCTCTCTTTGCCTTCCACTTCAATCTTTCTTCCTCTTTGTAAGGTGCCTCTGTCCTAGCACGTTTTTAGTGGTCCATCGAGAGACGAATCTAAGCAACACTGCCCAATACTCCCATGAAATGTTATGCGATTTGTTGCCTAGGGCTTCTCGATGTCTGCCTCACAACAGAAAGTTCACGGATGAACCCACTAGGATCAACTGGGTACCTAATGGACAAGGTCTCGTCACAGCATTCTAGCGTCGGGTTTTGGATATCCTACTTTACGCAGAGATACCTAAGGCGAAGCAATCCCGTGTCGCACTTGGTTCAAAGAGAATGGAAAACAAGAGGGATGCACTGCTCAACCTCTATGCCCGTAGGGCATAGTCTCATTTTGGTCCCCTAAAACATCATGAATGGGGTTATAACCTTACAATACCTAAAGGTCATTCGACTGTAGAACCTTGTGAGAAGCCTCCCAGTCCTCTAAGACCGCCCTTTTGTAGGACGAACCCATTGGGGGTTCCGCCCACCCACTTCCCTCATTAGGTATTATCTAGTTATTTAATTAGGTCCTACCACATTTATGTGTAACATTTAAAAATCAACTTCTTTAATTAAGCCTTTTAAGGAACACGGTTTGTTCGCGTAACTTATGGCACTGACAGAAAAACAAATAAGGCAGGTTCCTTGGAAGTAAACTTTATATTAGCATTCTAACTGAGATACAAGTCTTGTCCAAAAAGGAAGATTCCTGCAATCCGTGAGGATGCATCTTATTCCCTTCAAGTTTCCGCCCCTTACACTAGCAACAGAGCCTCAAGAATCTATCTCAAGTCACTAGATCATTTGAGTAGAACCCAGAGGTAGGAAATTTACAGCCAGAGCTCCCCATGGCATTCAAGCATCCTCCTACATTCAAGCTAACCCTCGGAGAGACCTCTCATGGGGCAGGTTCATCCCACGTTCCTATCACAGTTATTTAGAACCCCTTGGATAGGGTTCACGACCGTTTGGGGGTGGTTTGGCATGCCCTCCATAAATTCAACTTGATTCATTATTCAAATTTCTTTTGTGAGCTTAGGGTTATACAATCCTTTCACAGACAGTGTTCCTAAATTTACAAGCACAAACAATAGTGAAGACGAGTGCTCGAGACATCTGCTAAGGTGGAGCTCCCATCTTCGAGTGCTTAGCATTCATCCTTCTTGGGTCTTTCTTGCCTTGGTGACAATTGCCATGAACCTCTACGGGATAGAGAATACCCTTGTTCGGACCTCATTTCCATGTGATAGGAGCAAGCAATTACGCTATTGGAGTCTTCGGTAATTGCCCTTATTTTCTATCCTTCAGTTCAGGGTTCTTGTCTTGGGAATACGACACTCGAGTTTTCTTGTATTGACATCGAGTTGTATCATGGTTAAAGATGATATCTCCAATGGTGTTTTGGATTTATCACAGCCAATTGTAGGATAGAGACCAATGAGTGGTTTACTTGACTCTAGGTCAACCTATGATTGTAACAATAACTTGAGTTATTTGCAATTAAACCCCTAAATAAGTCAAATTAAACCCTAGCCTTACATATCATATAGGGTTTCATTTATCAAACTGCCTCAAGCAATTAAGTTTAGCAATTCACATGCACATCTTAAATCTATCTTTTAAGATGAATCCCTATCAAGTAGAGCAACCAAAATTGTCCACAATGCCACACAAATCTAGATGTGAGTCTTTCATGTGTTGATGATGCAATGTGAAACTTCTATTCATTTCAATGCACTTATACAAATCATAAATTATGACTTGTATTTTTCCTTGTGTGAGGAACAAGAAATCGTCATGCATAATGCAAATGCAAGCTACTTCTCTTTAAAGGTTTATAGGATGCAATTGTTGTACACGGTCTTGCATATTTATATATTAGTAACCTAAGATGCACCTACAGAAAAAAAATTAAGCCTAATACTGGGCTCAGTGTTGCAACAACCCATAGATACTTAACCAATTTGTGGCAACTCATGATCATCATGGACTTTATTCAAGCCTTTACACCTACCTTTCTAGTTATGCAAATTACGCGATGCAAAAGTATGATTTCTTTCTAATGATGACTATGCTTTACCATCCTGTTCATAGGGCTTGACATCGTAATGATACCTAGTTTAGAGTGTCAAATTAGTGTTTATACCCGATAACCCATTTTTCAATTTCTTATACCTCTCAAGCATGCCAATGCTAGTGCATAAATCTAATGCTCTATGAACACAATCAATAAATTCCTTGATTTCAGTGTGTACCAATGTATAACCTCTGTGCAAATTGTTCATTCTATAACATGCCATAGTGCAATAAAACACAATTCCCAACATGATTTTATAATACAACCTAGTTGATGGGTGGCTATCGTAGATTTTTGCATGAATACTTCTCCCTGCCTAATGTAGTCAATTTATGTTTTTTAATTTTCCTACCAGAGTAAGATTTATGGAATGCACCTGGTTACCAAGCGTCATAGTTACTTGCCCCATAGCTCCATCAGTTGACGCGGGATTCACAATCGATTGGACCTTACTTCGATTGGGAGGCATCGTATAGGTCGAGCCTTTCCTTCACGGATACGCACATGGGCCACTAAGGAGTTGACTCCTTGCAGGGGGGAAACGGCTATGGAAACCTTCTCAAAGAGGGTGAAGGAAGATTGGAGGCTTCTAAGAAGATTCCCCCCTTCTCTCTCTCCCTCTCTCTCTTTCCCTATCCCTTAGTTCCCTCTCTCTCTTAAACTCTCTTTCTCTCTCCCTCTCCCTCTTTCTCTCTCTCTCTTCCCCTCTCCCCCTCTCTTTCTCCCTCTCTCTCTTTCAGTCCGACAATAGGGGATAATAATAATGTCCTTATTCTCTCACCTAAGGGGGGGATTTTATAGTAGTATTGGGGGGGTAGGGGGGAAATGGTGTGGCATGGAGCCCCCCCCCCTTTATCTCCATTGAGGTGACCAGGTGGACCACCGCCATGCAGGATATGGTGGAGGAGGAGAGAAGGGATAGTCGTTGCCTTCCTCCACAGCTTTGCTGCCACCACATTGACTCGTTCTATCTTGGTGTCGATGGCTACTGCAGCTCCCCCTCCCTCCTCCAGAGCTGGCGATGCCAACAGGGGGCATTAAATTTTTTTCATTTAATTATAAAATGAGGGGGATCTTTATGGAACACGAGCAGGATATTACATCCTTCCCCCCTTAAGGAATCAAGATATCATCATCTCGAAACAAATTGGGGGTATTGTTGGTTGAGAGTACTTTCATCAATCCATGTGGCATCTTGGATGAGGTACTCTCTGAGAGTTCTACTCCTCAATTTCTTTGCCTGAATGTCTAAGATTCTATCTAGCCAAAGCTCAAGGAGTCCTTGGCTTGGCATTACAACTTGTTGATCATTGAGTACATGGCTAGGATTGGATACATATTTCTTTAGTAGGCTAACATGAAATACATTGTGAACTTTTACGTTCTCAGGGAATTGGAGTTTGTAGGCACTGAGCCCTAGGCACTTGAGGATCCTGTAGGGCCCGCAATACCTTGGAGTCAATTTTTTAAATTCTCCCAATGATAAGGAACTCTTCTTGGGTCGTACACAAATGAAAACCATATCTCCCTCTCTTTGAAGAGTCACTCTTTTCTATTTAGATCTGCATAGGCTTTCTGCCTATCCTTGACTACTCTAATGTCTTGTCTAATGGCCTTGACCTGCTCATCCATTTCCTCAAGCATTTTCTTAAAAGCTTCTATCCTTAAGGTAGGAGATGAAAATTTCAATGGAGTACGACAATCATGCCCATTAAATGTTTGAAAAGGTGTCATTTGAATGCTTTGTTAGTATGAAGCATTATAGACGAACTCTACCAACGATAGATATTGGATCCATTTCTTAGGCTCGCGACAACAATATGTCCTAAGAATATCTTCAATGACTTGGTTGACTCTCTCCATTTGGCCATCAGTTTGAGGGTGGTAGGCTATATTGAAATAGAGTTGAATCCCAATGGCCTCGAATATCCCTCTCCAAAAGTGAGATTTGAAGAGGGAGTCGCGATCATTAATGATCCTTCCAGGCAACCCATGGAGTCTGAATATCTCCTTGATGAATAATCTGGCAATATGGAGCCCCGAGAGGAACACCAAGGAAAAGGGAATTCTCTTGCAAGAAAATCTATCTTGTAACATCAACAAGCTTGTTTTTCATATTTCATATTGTCACAATGAAGAAAAGAACACCAGGCACAACAAATCTTCATGCAGCATCATGTAAATCTCCCACGGTTTTTAATAGAATCAACCATATTCTTCAGCATCTTCACAAAATCCATCAATAGAACAAAGAAATCAAAGAAATACACCATCCTTGAATGGAAAAACATCACATAGTATTCATCTTCAATATCTTCATAGTCTTCTCTCTCAATCTCTCATATACAATCACTCTGTTTGAGTAGAATTGGCTATCTCTGACTCTCTCTATCTTACTCCATCAATAATACATCATATCCTCACTACAATCTCTCAAAAATCACTCTCAATAATCACTCTTAGGTCGTGGATACCCCTCCCAAGAGGTATGTCTGATATGAAGAGTCACCAGAGCCACTACAGTGTCTCTTCATAGCTCACTACTGTCACTTCACTCTAGTCTTCTCTTGAGTCTTCAACAGCTACTTCTTCCACTTCCTTCAGCTCTTTTGCACTTGTATTCACCTCTTTCCAAGGCTAGAAAACTTTCCCAAACTACACTCTCATCCACCAGAACACATACAGAAGCATACAGAACAGTCTACAGAACAGTACCACAACAGCTACAGTACAGAACAGAACAGAGACAGAACAGAAGCAGAAGCTCTACAGAAGACCTACAGAAGGCCATCAAAACCTCATCACTCACTCTCAAATCATTCCAAACTCTCACAAACCATTCAATAAACTTTCACAATATCTCATTCTTCATTAATCAATACTCCTTCCCTCCTTACAGAAGACAATCAGAACAAAACAGACCAAAACAGAACAAAACAGAAGGTATACAGAACCAATCAGAACCTATCAGAACATCACAGAACCACCAACAAACATCATGATCTTCCAAAACACAATCAATATCATCCAAAACATTCTCAAACCACTTCTAAATCAACCAATCATCCCATAAAATCAACCATTCAGCTCTCAAAAACAACAAAAATCAGCCAAAAAACAAGTCATTTCAACACTCAACACAATATCTGAAGCTTTATAATTTGTCTTGACTGGAATGAGGTGTGCAGCCTTGGTGAGCATGTCTACTATAACCATAACTGAATTTTATCCTCCTTGAACTGAAGGTAATCCAACAACGAAGTCCATGTTGATGAATTCCCACTTCATTGGAGGAATGTCAAGAGGTTGCAGTAGGCATCTTGACATTCTCTTCCCTAATGCGCTAGCAAGACAAACATTCTGTGATATATTTGAGTACATCTCCCTTAAGCCTTTCCCAATGGTAGCTCTTCCTGACCGCGTTGAGGGTTTTGACATATTCGGGATGGCCCAAAAAGGGGGGAGTCATGTGCTTCCCAAAGTATTCTCTATTTGAGTTTCTTGCTCGAGGGTATGCATAATCTAGTCCTAAAGTAGACAAGTCCCTCATTGACAGAGAATTCTTGATACTTGACCTTAAGTCTAGGGTTTTGGTCCTTTTCCAAAATCTCATTTATCATCTTCAGATATTCTGGGTCATGGCTAGCTTCCTCCTTAGCTATTTCAAGGATAGGGTTGATAGGCTTTGACACAATAGTTGCTAATGATTCCACCATTGAAGGTTCCTCCATAATAAGAGAGTTAACGCCTTGCGACTTAAGGTGCCGATGACCACATTCTCTTTTCTGGGTTGATATTTGATCTCAAAGTCATATTCCCACATAACTTCAATCCAACGACGTTGCCTCATGTTGAGGTCGGTCTGGGTGAAGATCCATTTAAGGCTCTTATGGTCCATGACCAAAGAGAACTTATTGCCAAGCACATAGTGTCGCCAAAGCTTGAGAGCATGAATAACTACTAGTATAGGTGGCATAATTCCTTTCATGGGTTCGTAGCTTCCTCAAGGAATAGGCTATAGGATTACCTTCTTATATTAGTACACAGCCTAGTGCAAGTGAGCTAGCATCCGTGAAAACTTTAAATTCCTTGCTCAAGTCAAGGAGTTTCAGAATTGATGGTGTCACCAAGCTATGCTTGAGTTTATCAAAACTTGATTGTTTGGTGGGCGTCCACACTATGGCAACCTGATTTTTCAGCAAATTTGTGAGAGGTGCTGCGATTAAGGCATAGTCCTTAATGAAGATCCTATACCACCCTGTAGTTGATGGATACCACTCTTGGACATCCTTAACCTTTGTAGGGTCTACAGAGATTCCTTCATTTGACACAATAAATCCAAGATATTCGATTTGCCTCTTGAGGAAGGCACACTTTTTCTTCTTAGCATAAAACTTATGAGTCCTCATGGTCTCAAGAACAATGCAAACTTGGGATTCATAATCCTCCTCTTCCTTGGAATAAACCAAGGTATCATCAAAGAAGACAAGCACAAAATCATCAAGATACGATCTAAAAATGCCCTACATTATCCTATTAAAGGTGGCAAGGGCATTAGTCAATCCAAAAGACATTACTATGAATTCAAAATGACCATATCTAGTATTGAATGCCGTCTTTGGAATATCCTCATCCTTGATGCAGATCTGGTAGTACCCTGACCTCAAATCAATCTTGGAGAAGATTTTTTCTCCCTACAATCGATCGAGTAACTCATCTATCCTTGGAATAGGATATTTATTTTTTATGGTTACTTGGTTCAACCCTCTATAGTCGATGCAAAGGTGAAGTGTAAGGCGAAGTGTACCATCCTTCTTCTTTTAGAACAAGACTAGAGCCCCCCAAGGAGAATTGTTGGGGTGTATGTACCCTTAGTCTAATAGCTATTTGTGTTGTTATTTTAACTCAACAACTTCAAGAATAGGCATCTTGTAGGGCCTTTTTGCAACCAGTACAACACTTGTTATTAACTTAATGTCATGGTAAACTTCCCTAGGCGGTGTAATTCTATCAATTCTTTCAAAAACACATCCACGTACTCTTTTAACCATAATGGTTCTTCACCAAGGTAGACTGGTAATCCTTTCCTTATTCCTTGAACTATTCGCATTGCCTTAGCTAGCTGGATCTTAGGTTTACCTGCTTCTCCTTGTGTTGTAACTAGCTCACATTTAGGATTCCGAAAGGAGAGTTGACCCTTTCCACAATGGATGTGAGCATCATTGGGGATTAGCCATGGACTCCTAAATTCATTACCCTGAACTTAACAGATGTGGGCTCATTAGTGCAAGTGATTTCTCACCCATTCGCTCGTTCAACAAGCAAAGTAGGTGCAGCTATAGTGGTTATCCCTAACCTTCTTGCACAAGCTAGGGAAATGAAAGAATGAGTGCTGCCACAGTTAATCAGGGATTTGAATTTCTTACTTTGGTAATCCGACGGTGTTTGGATCACCAAAGATTGGCAGTTCAGACCCTTCTTATGGAGAGTGGCATGAGCGGTTGCCCTCTCAATCTCATCTTCCATGGATGGGTCTTCTTCTTTGTTGATTCCCTTAGTGGAGATATTGGAAGTTTTTTCCCTTCCCATTGCTGCACGACCATGACCATGGGTAGCTGTGGCTTGGCCACTAAATTTTCCTTGACAACGATCTCGGCCAAGTTTGGGACATTCCCTTTTGAAGTGCCCAGGTTCATTGTAGTGAAAAAATTGCAGGCTTTGGTCACTTCTTTGAGTGGGGACAAAGGCACTGATTGCATTTGCCCTTAGCTTCTTCCGTTGGCCTTGACTCTATCCTTGTGCCCTTTTAAATTGAGCTTTCAACATCCCTGGATTCTGTTCTTTGTAAGACCAGGGTCTATTATTCCTGGACTTCGGTAGGTCCCACTCTTATCAATGCATCTTGCAAATCCGAAGAATGCATTGCTTCTAAACGAGGGTTCATCAGTGGGTTCAGCCCATCACAGAACTTTGAGAATTTTTGGGGAATACTCATTGTAGGGGCATATTTCAGCAAGGAGACAAATTTCAAGTAGTACGCCTTGAGAGACAGGCCCAACTGTTTCAACTTTAAGAACTCATTCATCTTTTGAGTTCTATATGAAAGTGGCATATACCTTCCCTGCACTGCTCCCTTTAGCTTATCCCAATTTATTGTGCTTTCCGTTACTACTTGGTCTTTACACCATTGCTTCCACCATAGCCTAGCTTTGCCGGTGAGCTTGAGCTTGGCAATCATGGCCTGGTTCACAGGTGGTGTTCCTATTGCATTGAAATAATCCTCATTGGATTCAATCCATATTTCAGCATCAGCTTCAACAGTCTTCCTTTTTTTGTCAAATTTCAATGGTTTAATTTGTTTGAGAAGAAACTTCTTCTCTTGTGCCTCTACTGGGCTTAGTGTAGAAATAGGGTTCTGGTTCTGCATTTGGGGTTGTATCTAGTTACCAATTTAAACTTTCCGTGTTAGGATTGCATTTACACATCTCTACAAAACTTAAATCAATGCACACATTATTTTTCATCACTACTATGCAACAAATCAAATAATCATAGAATTATTCTTTAACCATAAAGAAGCATAAGCCTCAAGTATAATTATTCGTTGGGAATAGATAGAGATTGGCTAGGACGATCTTCTTTTCAAGAGATACATCAACGCCAAGTTAATAATTCCCTATTGGATTCAGCTACAGGGACAGAATAGTAATATGGATTGGGGAAATGGATTCTCAAGAAGTGGTAAGTCATGAGAAGTTCAGGAAGTCCCCGTTTTTTATAGCCATGACGTTTGTTTTGCCCCATTACTTTAATTCTGTTTGCTGGCAAGACTTTGACCACCTCTTCATAGATGTAACGATTATGTTCTACTTGTTGGCATTCGATGTGCAGGATCAAGTTCACACAAGCCTCATGGAAGATGAATAACTTGATAATCTTCAAGTCCTCCAACCACTGTAGCTTCTTAAAGATAGACGAGTCGGATGGCATCTATGTAGCAGTATCCCATGCTCCAAGTCCAACGCCTTTCCACATACACCGGTGAGGGGTTGTAGAGTCGATCCGGAATCCCCATCATGTTAGATTATTTGTGATAAATTGAAGAGTTCATAGCCGTCCTCAACACGATATGAAATATGAGGAACCTACTCCATGCCTCGTAAGTCTAATAGCAGCAACAATCCAGAAGTGAGTGAAAAAAAATATTCTCTATTGAACACATCACTTCACTCTTCCCAATTTATTCCTACCCCGATTATGTTATTCATTGGTTTGCTTTGATACCAACTACAACGTACCCGCCTCTATCAGTTTTCCTAGCACATTTTGAGCGGTTAACTCTAAGCAACACCGCCCAGCACTCCCATGGAATGTTATGGGGTTTGTCACCTAGGGCTTCTTGGTGTCCGCCTCGCAATGGAACGTTCATGGCTGAACCCATTAGGATCTACCTGAAATCTGGGCACCTGATGGACAAGGTCTCCTGACAGCATTCTAGCATCGGGTTTTGGATATCCTACTTTATGCAGAGATACCCAAGCCTAAGCAGACCCATGTTGCACTTGGTTCAAAGAGAATGGGAAACGGGAGGGATGCGCTACTTAACCTCTCTGCTCGTAGGGCATAGTCCCATTTTGGTCCCCTAAAATAGCATGAATCGAGTTCTAACCTAACAATACCTCAAGGTCATTCGACTGTAGAACCTTGTGAGAAGCCTCCCAGTCCTCTAGGACCACCCTTCCATAGAAGGGACCCATTGGGGGTTCCGCCCATCCACTTTCCTCATTAGGCATTCTTCAGTTATTTAATTAGGTCCTACCACATTTATGTGTGGCATTTAAAAATCAGCTTCTTTAATTAAGCCTTTTAAGGAACAAGGTTTGTTCGCATAACTTATGGCACTGACATGAAAATAAATAAGGCAAGTTTCTTGGAAGTAAACTTTATATTAGCATTCTAATTGAGATACAAGTCTTGTCCAAAAAGGACGATTCTTGCAATCCGTGAGGATGCATCTTATTCCCTCCAAGTTTCCGCCCTTACACTAGTAACAGGGCCTCAAGAATCTATCTCAAGTCACTTAGATCATTTGAGTAGGACCCAGAGAGACACGAAATTTACAGCTAGAGCCCCCCTGGCATCCAAGCGTCCTCCAACGTTCAAACTAACCCACAGAGAGACCTCTCGTGGGGCAGGTTTGATCCACATTCCCGTCACAGTTATTTTGAACCCCCCTTAGATAGGGTTGTCGGCGGGGCCAGTTGGGGGTTCTTGTCTTGGCGACAATTGCCATGAACTAGTTGAGACCTCATTTCCATGTGATAGGAGCAAGCAATTACGCTATTGGATTTGTATCCGTTAGTCTTTGGTAGCTGCCCTAATTTGCTATCCTTTAGTCTGGGGTTCTTGTCTTGGGAATAAGACACTCGAGTTTTCTTGTATTGACATCGAGTTGTATCATGGTTAAAAATGATATCTCCAAGGGTGTTTTGGATTTATCGTGGCCAGTTTTAGGATAGAGACCAATGAGTGGTTTACTTGACTCTAGGTCAATCTATGATTGTAACAATAACTTGACTTATTTGCAATTAAACCCCTAAATAAGTCAAATTAAACCCTAGCCTTACATATCATATAGGGTTTCATTTATCGAATTGCCTCAAGCAATCAAGTTTAGCAATTCACACATGCATCTTAAATCTATCTTTTAATATGAATCCCTATCAAGTAGTGTAACCGAAACTATCCACGATACCATGCAAATCTGGATGCGAGTCTTTCCTAAGTCGATGATGCAATGCGGAGCTTCTATTCATTTCAATGCACTTATACAAATCATAAATTATGTATTTTTCCTTGTGCGAGGAATAGGAAATCATCATGCCTAATGCAAATGCGAGTTACTTGTCTTTAAAGGTTTACAGGATCCCATCGTCTTGCACGGTCTTGCATATTTATATATTAGTAACCTAAGGTGCACTTGCCCAAAAAAAAAAAACGAGCCTAATACTCGATTTAGTGTTGCGGCAACCCATAGATACTTAACTGATTTGTGGCAACTCATTATCATCATGGACTTGATTCAAGCCTTACCTCATTTTTCAGTTTCTTATACCTCTTAGGCATCCCAATGCTAGTGCATAAATCTAATGCTCTATGAACACAATCAATAAATTCCTTGATTTCAGTGTGCACCAATGCGTAACCTCTATGCAAATTGTTCATTCTATAACATGCCATAGTGTAATAAAACACAATTCCCAACATGATTTTACAATATAACCTAGTTGGTGGTTGCCTATCGTAGATTTTTGCATGAATACTTCTCCCTACCTAATGCAGTTGATTTATGTTTTTAAAAGTTTCCTACTTCTTAGAAGCCTCCAAGCTTCCTTCCCCCTCTTTGAGAAGGTTCCCACAGCCGTTTTCCCCCCACAAGGAGTCAACTCCTTAGAAGCCCATGTGTGTATCTGTGAAGGAAAGGCCGAACTATACAATGCCTGCCAAGCAAAGTAAGGTCCAATCAGTGTGAATCTTGCTTCAACTAATGGAGCTATGGGTCAAGGAACTGCGACACTTGGTAACCAGGTGCATTCCATAAATCTTACTATCCCTTAGTGCCCTCTCTCTCTCTCTCCGTCTCTCTTTCTCTCTCCCTCTTTCTTTCTCTCTCTCTCTCTCTCTCTCTCCCCTCTCCCCCTCTCTTTCTCCCTCTCTCTCTCTTTCAGTATGACAACAAGGGATAATAATAACATCCTTATTCTCTCACCTAAGGGGGGGATTTTATAGTAGCATTGGGGGGGGGGGGGGGGGGGGTAGGGGGGAAATGGTGTGGCATGGAGCCCCCCTTATCTCCATCAAGGTGACTAGGTGGACAACCACCATGCAGGATATGGTGGAGGGGGAGAGAAGGGATAGTCATTGCCTTCCTCTGCAGCTTCGCTGCCACCACGTCGACTCGTCCTCTCCTGGTGTCAATGGCTACTGTAGCTCCCCCTCCCTCCACCAATTGGTGGTGCCGACAGGGGGTTTTAAAAATTTTTCATTTAATTATAGAAAGGGGGGGTCTTTACAAAACACGGGCAAGGATATTACACTCTTCTTCTTTCTCGACCTCTTCCACTTCTTCTTCTCTTGCACCTCTTCCCTTCTCCCCTCTTTCTCGACTTCTCACCTTCTTCTTCTTATTCTTCTATCCCTTTGCACTCCTCTTCTTCTTCTCTTCTCTTTTACTCTTCTTCTAACACTTCTTCTTCTGCTTCTCTTCACCACTACTTTCTTCTCCTTAGCTTCTTTCTTCTTCCCCTTCATTCCTTCTCCTCACTGACTTCTTTTCATATTCCTCCTCTTTTCTTCTATCTCCTTATTTTTATTCTTTCCTTCCTTCTTCCACCCTCTACTTCTCTTCCTCCTACTCTATTCTACTTCTTTCCTCCCCTCTTTCTTCACTACCTCCTCTTGCCTATACCCCTTGTTCCTTCCATTTTCTACGTTGCCTTCTTCGTTCATCTCCTTCCTTTGCACGTTGATGATGCAAAAGCTTCAAGAGATAACCATAAGGTTGAGCTATGCATTTGGTTAGTTATCAATCATGAATACACATGCAATCAATCACAAGGGCAAGCAAAATAAACCATCATTCTCAATGTTGCCACACGAGTTGTCCAAGCAAGAAGGGTTTGAGTTGTGTGATTTGTGTTTTGTGTTTTTTGTGTTTGTTTTTTTTTAAGTTTATGTTTTGTGTTTTTTCCTACCCTAACAATGCCTATCTTCACAATCTCAATCTGACGAACCGGTTCCTTCTAATTCAGTCTTCCTAACCTAGCCACATGGGTTTCGGAATGCTAGCCACAAATGTTGACAATTGGAAACCCCCATCAATCCCATCCACACCTATGCACGAGCCTCCTATTCCACCACATGGTAGGAATGTGAGAACCTTGTGGTTACCCCATCCTATATCCCAGCAATGGAACCAAAATGTTGAGCCAAACACACTAAGCAGTCAGGACTTTGGACAGACTTCTATTGTTTCAAAAGCTGTAACTCACTTCAGCGCGACAATCTGTCACCTTGTCTCTCAACACCCCACTCTAACTAGCTAAGAATCTTCCTCTCTAACCCAAGAAAGAAAGAACACAAGACTAGCTTCGAGTTGTAGCAAACTCACCTAACTTTCATTTCAAAGGCTTGAAGATGGTTCCACGATCACGATCGACACAATCCAGTGTCGAAGCTCCTTCACATCCACTACCGAGCACATCAATGAGTTAAAGAGCTAGTAGAAACAACAAGAAAAGCAAGGCGATGACAAAGAGCTTCACCTTTCCTTAGTCCCTTGCTCAACACACCTCTCACTCTCTCCCTCTCAGTCACTCTCAACACAATGGAAGCAAGATGATAGAATGGAAATATTCTTCTACAGCATGAATGTGCCAAAGGGTGAATACAACTGAGACCTCCCACCCTTATATAGACCAATAATTAGCGTTAGGGTTGGGTTTTCTTTTTGCATTTAGGGTTTGTGCTCCTTTCATGTTTAGGGTTTTGTGCCCCTTCTTGAGCGTCCTACCTACTTAGTGGGCTCTAGGCCTGCTCAATCCTTGAAGCATGCTACAACCTGAGACTAAATAGACTAAGCCTATGATAATCTAATCACAAATCCATGTGTGTGACCCACGCAACACTTGCAAGTGTGACAAATACAACTATGGGAGATAAATACAATGTGCCTAGGAGTGAGCATGACTCTCACAAATTAATACATCCATGATAATATGATGATGTCCATGAGTACAAAATAATACACAAGTACCCAAAATAATTCATTGAAGCTCCACAAAATTATAATCCGCCAAAAAATAGTAGCTGGCACTTTCGCTTTTGCAGTCTTCTCAAAATACCGTTAACATCAACCTATTTTGGGACACCAACTTTTTTATGAATGGAAGTTAAAGGACAAAATAAGTATAATGGATAGTCATCTTCACCATCCAACCTAGAGAAATAGATCTCAAATTTGGAGTCATACTTTGACATATTCCCTAGAAATGATGACATGAAAATTCACTTTACTTTATTACACTTGGAAGGGTTTACACACACTTCGAAGGGTTTATATACACTTAGAAGGGTTTATATACACTTGGAAGGGTTTACACACACTTGGAAGGGTTTATATACACTTAGAAGGGTTCATACACACTTGATAGTGGTACATTAAGAAATTTTGTTAGGTTCTTTTCCAAAAATTACTTAAAATATGTCCCTTTTCATTGTAAAAAGAGAATTTAGTAGAAATAGTATGAACCAAGAGTTGCTCATGGGCTATTGAAGTAGATGTCTGACTATTATTGCAATCTTTCTAATTTCTTTTCTCCTCATCCAAACAAGATTGGATGGTGCTTTCTAAGGTCAAATTAGGGTTATTTATAAGAGTAGTTACAAGGGTTGGGAATACCTTTGTTACAACTTTCAAGAGAATTGCAATGGCATCTTCATCATGAATTGGAGCTTGAACTAAGGATAGTTGTGCCATGAGCCCCTTCATATGAGAGATGAACTTACCCAAGTCTTATCCTTGCTTATACTCTATGCTAAAAATTTTGATCTTGAGGAAAATTATAGAGTCCTTTCCTCTAGCCCCATAAAGCTTTTCAAGCCCTTCCCATTTCTCCTTGGCAGTGGAGAGTTGGTCAATGTGATGAATCAAAGATTCATCTAGATGAAGCATACGCATTTCTCAATATTCAAAAAAACTCCTATACTCTCACAAGATTGGAATACCTATTCTAAATGATCGGCCATATTATCATCATCACCATGTACACAAAAGTCATCCAAGAAGACTTTCATCCATTTGATCAAAAATCTTGAAAGATTGCCACCTTGCTCTTTGAAAAGTAGCTTCTATATTACATAACCCAATTGGCATTACCTTGTAGGCAAAGGTTCCCTGATCTGTGCTAACAGTGGTTTTAGATTGATCTTTTATATTAATTAGGATTTGATTTATAGCTGCTAAATCCATCCATCAAAGAATATAATTGGTGTCCTCCCACTCTATCTAGAAGTTGACCTAAGAAGGGAAAATAAAAATTATCATTACAAGTATGCTTATTTAATGCCTAAGTAAATTCCATATTACCTATAATGTAGTAATATATGAAAATTTTCTTGGTCTAAATATATATCCATAAAAATTACAAGCTATTCACCAAAATGCATTCAAATGGGAGTGCTTTTGAAAGGATGTTTCTCCTATATGTAAAGAAATCATATTGCTTCCTTATGTCTTAGTAGGGATCAAGAGAGTCTCCGTCTAAATGGAATTGTATTCACCTCCACAAATGGTAATACTTCATATGATTGGCATGTTGAGAAATAGACAAATGATGTATGCTCCAGGAAGAGATGTCCTAAATCCCATATGCATAGTGAGGAGAGTGAAACTACCCAACTACTATAATGCATTGTACTTTCACAATGATGAATACAATATCATGACGCTTTCCCCTTTCAATTAGTGTCATTGTCATTGATAGTCCAATACACAAGATTGTCTTTATGAGTCCAAACTTCCATCTTAGAACCTAATTCACTTGTGTAATAGTTGTCTACTCATTGTCCATGTCAGCATGAATTTAGTCTTCACCTTCCAACCTCCATAGCTCCTATCATGCTCTAGATCCGACATTTGACATTGTATTAGAGCTCAACTGAGCATATCATAACTCCCCTCTCTTCTCTCTTAGTCGCTCTTAATCTCAGTAGCTCAAATATAGCTCATGGTTCCATTTCTCACTTCCATCTCCACTTGACCTTGTGGTAGCCATAGCCAAAACAACACCTACCTGACTTTGAGCTTTTGGATCTCTCAAACCAGAGCATATCTCTTCAAACTCTCTTCTAGAGATCTCTCCCTTGACTCCTTGGGGTAACTTTCTATCACTTCAAACACTAACATTGCCCTAGCTATAGCTCAGCATTAATGAAATTTGAGCTTGCTCTGTTGAAACTGCACTTTCTAACATTCGTACGGCTTGCTCTCCTTGCACGCACCATGATACTCACCGTCACCATAGGGCAATTGAAGCTCTACCTCTAAGCTTTCTCCTACTCAGAGGGTTCCCTAAATGATCTCCTGTATGAGTTGAAATCTCAGAAAAACCAGTCAAGTACAAAAACCCTAACTGTGGACTCCATAGCCACTCAAGCTTCAACCTCATATTTCCCACATTTTCTCACTCCTGCCACTTGAACCAAGTTCCTATCACTGAGATTTGTAATTTCCACCAAAGCATCACACTAAATCAACTAGACATTTCAAACTAGTCAATTTGGCTACATGATAGAAGGCGTAATTAACATATCAAATAAATTCATCAAAGTGAGGGAAGATGACCCTAAAAAATGGTTCTTGGAAACAACCTAGCAATGTATCAAACTCCAAGGCATCTGGCTATGTGAAGATGAAAGGGGGGAAATGAAATGGATTGTAGGGAAAGTCTTAGAAGTCGTGGTTGAAAGAGTTAAGAGAAAATATTTTAGCAACACAGGATGGTGCACAGATCGGATGCGGTATGCTCGCGTAGTGAATGCCGGAAGGTCCCCAAGAATAAAAGAACTCTACTTTTTGCACAAAACTCAAGGTAAAAAGCATGCACGACATGAACAAGAGACCAATTGGGTGCAATCTCCCCCTATGCCTTGTGTGAGCGCTCCACAAAGCATGTATTTTATGTATTAATCATCTTCAGCCTCAAATAATAGCCCAAATTACAAAATAGCACGCTTTTGGCTTTTGAGTTTGCTTTAGCACAAAATAGAAATAAAGCTAATGGGTGGGCGCCCAAAGAGTCAGGCGTTCCCAATACAATGTCCAAATACAAACATCATAATCGTGCGCCCATGCGCATACAAAATAATAAATAAATATCCTACACCTCAATAAATAGGTGCGACAAAATATAGGCACCATGCCTAAGGTATGCGCCCATCAAAATATAAGTGATAACTCGAATACACGCTATCCTCCAATGCTTTCCTCCGCCACTACTGCTATCTCTACACATCAACTGAAGCATTCGCAATCGTTAGTAAAATAATACAATTAAACCGACAAAAGTGAATACCTAGCAGTCTTCAGCTACATAAATAAATCAACTGGTTAGAAATCAATCCTAACCTTAATTTATTACGAGTGCGCACTCTAAACTCATAAACGTTTGTTAATTTAATATGTATTTTGCGGAATCACCCGCTATGGAATCACTCATGTACACACTAAATTAATGAAACGCCCGAAAAGGATAGGCGTCCCCATCAACTTCTTGCACAAAGAATCCACTTTGTGTATGAGCCCCGGTCAACAAAGTTTACAGAATCCACCGTAAAACCTCACGGAATCCATCGTGGCACGGAATCCACCGTGAAATATGCCTCCTGGCATCATACCCCCGGGGTGGAATAGCAATTGTCCTCAATTGCTATTAGCTCAATGTGGAGCTAATAGAGTGGGGAAAGCATTTAAGTCTCTAGCGTGCATCCATTGGGCTTTCTCTATAGGATGGTTTTTAAACTTGACTAAATATCTAGAATATCTTCGGCCAGTTCTAGTAGTCATAAAGTCAGTATCTAGAATAGCTTCAGGTTCAAGTATTTCAGTCTCTTCATCTAACAAAGGTGGGTTTTCATAAACAGGGTGTATAGGTAATTGGCCTCTAAAGGGTCGTAATAAACTAATGTGAAATGTGTTGTGAATTTTCCAGTGAGGTGGTAATTCTAACTTGAATGCATTGTCATTGATTTTGTGAATGATCTTAAATGGTCCATAGAATCTAGGTGCTAATTTTACAACTAGGTGTTTATCTATACTTTGTAATCCACGTTTTTCTATTCTCAACCAAACATAGTCATCAACTTTGAAATTCATTGCTTGTCTTTTCTTATTGGCTTGTTTGGTATATGATTGCTGGGCTTTGGCAATCATATCTTTAACCTCATCAAAAATAGTAGCATGCATAGTAGCAATATCATCAGCACTTTGAATTCTATTTGATAAAGATGCAACAGGTGTAGACAATCTATAACCATAAATCACTTCAAATGGTGCTTTCTTTGTAGATGTGTGTGGTGTATTGTTATATGCAAACTGTAGTAAATGCAAATGTATGTCCCATATCTGTGGTTTAGAAATAGTGTAAGAACGTAAAAGATCTAGAATAGTACTATTACTGGCTTCTGTTTGTCCATTAGTTTCAGGATGAAATGCAGATGAGAAATCAATCTTTGTTCCTAGGTTAGCAAACAAAGTAATCCAAAAGTTATTACAAAATCTAGAATCACGATCAGAAATAATAACTTTTGGTAATCCATGATTAGTGAAAACAAGTTTCAAAAACAATTGTGCTGCCTGAGATGCTGTTAAAGTTTTCTTACGTGGAATGAAATATGCTTGTTTACTAAACCTGTCTACTACAGTCCAAATCATGTCATGGTTAGCTTTAGTATTAGGTAAACCAGTAATAAAATCCATAGAAATCTATTCCCATGGTCTTGATGGAATAGATAAAGGCATAAGTAATCCATACTGTTTACCATGATGTCTCTTAACTCTTTGACAAATCAGACATTCAGAAACAAAGTTAGATACATCAGTGTCCATATGTGGCCAATAAAAATCTTCAGTCAATGTATGCAAAGTAGATATGATACCTCTATGACCTTGATATGGAGGACAATGAATATCATTCAAAACAAAAGATCTGAATGGAACTGTAACACATAATCTCTTTTCATAAAACATGAATCCATCATTATAAAACAGTGAATCAATAGGAATCCAGTTATTTCCAACTAATTTATTCCAATCAGCATAAAAAGTAATGTCCTGATGATAAGTATCTTTCATAGAATTTAGAGAATCAAATGATATAACAGAGATGTTATGAATGGTGGGTCTTCTACTTAATGCATCAGCCACTACATTTTCTTTACCTGGTTGATATTGAATAATGAGATGAAAACTCTGAATAAAAGCTGCCCATTTGATATGTCGGTCAGATATTTGAGGTTGACTAAGTAAATGTCTAATACTTTGTTGATCAGTCTTAATCATAAACTCAGAACCCATTAAGTAATGTTTCCATTGTCTTAAAGCTTGTACCATAGCTAATAATTCTTTATCATATGTGGAATATTTAAGTTCGGAGGGTTTCAGTTTACAACTAGAATAGGCTATGGGATGATTATCTTGCATAAGTACGGCTCCTATTCCAAATCTGCTAGCATCCGTAACTACTAAAAAGAATGGTCTATTAAAATCAGGTAGTTGTAATACAGGAGCATGGGTTAATGCATGTTTCAATAAATCAAAGGATTTCTGTTGATTATCAGACCAATGATAAACAATACCTTTCTTTAAAAGTTTAGTCAAAGGCAAAGCAAGTAATGAAAAATTTCGCACAAATTTCCTGTGAAAACTAGCAAGACCTAGAAAAGAACGTAACTCATGCACATTTTTAGGTATAGGCTAGTTCAATATTGCTTCTATCTTCTTAGGGTCAACCTTAATACCATCTGATGACACAATATGACCTAAATATTCAATTTCTGTTTGAAAGAACTCACTCTTTTCCAAATTAGCATACAATTTATTATCTTTCAACAACTTGAAAACCAAGGACAGATGTTCATAATGTTCTTTCTCATTTTTACTAAAGACCAATATATCATCAAAGAATACAATAACACAATGCTGATATTTCAAAAATATATGATTCATCAATCTACTAAATGTAGCAGGTGTATTAGTCAATCCAAAAGGCATCACTAAAAATTCATAATGACCAAATTGTGTTCTAAATGCAGTCTTGAATATGCCAGACTTATCTAATCTCACCTGATGATAACCGGATTTAAGATCTATTTTACTAAATATGGCAGAACCTTGTAGTTTATCCATAAGATCATCGACTCTAGGAATTGGATATCTATTCTTTACAGTAATTTTATTTAGAGCACGATAGTCAATGCACATACGATAAGTATTATTCTTTTTCTTTACCAACAAAACAGGTGCACCAAATGGAGAACTACTAGGTCTAATCAATCCTCTATTTAGTAATTCCTCAACTTGATTTTGAATTTCTTTTTTCTCTATCTGGTTATGCCTATATGGTGCTTTACAAGGTGGTTGTGTATCAGGAATTAAATCTATTTTGTGGTCTTCAGGACGTGAAGGGGGTAAGCCAGGTGGTAGATCTTCAGCAAAACAATCTTTAAATTGTGCGAGAAATTCTTTATGCCTAGGGTGCATATGTTTTTCTTTAACTTGCAGTTCATTTACCCAAACTAGATAAGATTTACTACTTTTGCGTAATGCACGTTTAGCTTGAGTATGAGAAAGTAGTGGAAAAGTATTAGATGCATGCATACCATACAATGTAATATGTTTTTCTTGAAATTGAATATTAATTGAATGTGTGGAATAATCTATATCAGGATTATGCTGATGTCGCCAAGGCATACCTAAAATAATATCACTGGACTGTAATGGTACAACTAGAAATTTCCTTCTTCAAGTGTATTCACCAATTTGAATTTCTAGATCATGCACCTCTTGTGTTCCATTATACCTTGTGCCTAAGAATGCTGCTTTAATGTGATAATGCGTAGGAACAGTTTGTAATTTCATTTCTTTCACTAACTTTGTAGAAATAAAATCATGTGTACTACCATCATCATGCAAAATGATTTTTTCTTTTCCATGCACTAAACATTTCATTGTCAACAAAGAATGTGGAGTTGGCATACCTGGTAAAGTATCCGAAGGAGTAGTAATGTCGTCTTCATCTTCCGTAAAGTCAGGCATTTCTTCATGTTCTTCATCTTCCATTGCTCCAAGATAGTTGATATGGATAGGTGGCTTCTTCGATTGGCAATTGGCTGCTAGATGTCCAGGTTGATGGCATTTATAACACACTATAGGTTTGGCTTTAGATACATTGTTTGCAATGGCAGGAAGTCTAGGAATATTAGGATTTGACTGTGAAGTTGGCTTAGGGTTTTGATTGGTATTTGATGGCAAAGCAGGTGGTTTTGTCCAAGACTTACAGAAAGATGATGAAGGAAATTGACCTTGATTGAATCTTCTAAAATTTGAATTGAATTGCTTAGTTCCATAGTTACCATTTGCTTGAAATTGTTGTGGACGCTTGTCTCTTCCTCGAAGCTTGTCTTCAGTGTCATGAGCTAAAGAAATTGCATCTTCAAGAGTTGTAGGCTTGAACATATTGACTTCAGCATAGTAATGCCCAAGTAATCCAGACATATACTTGCGCTTGTGAGTCGCTTCAGGTACGTCTTCAAGCATGCGTAACTAGAGTAATGCATTTCAAAAGCGTTCGGCGTATTGAGGAATAGGCTCACGATCTCTTTGCTGAAGAAGGTCCCATTGCTTTATGACTTTTTCATGGAATTGTGGAGGAAGGAAATTCTGCATAAACTTCTTCTTGAAACTCTCCCAGGTAGTGGGACAATCTATGCTCTTACGAACCACGGTCCACCAAAGAGATGCTCTATCCACTAAATGATTAGTAACACACTTGATTTTATCTTTTTCAGTGTATGTTTCCTCATGAAAGTAATCATCAAACTGACTGATGAATGTAAGAACAGTTTTTCCATCTCGAGTGCCATTGAAAGTACGAAATTTGAAATTTCTTTTACTTATCTTTGTTTCTTTGCGGATGGATTGAGCTTCGAGAGTCGCATCGATGGTACGTCCAATAAGATCTTCAGATTGTGGTTCCTCTTTGTCAGTAGTCGATCTTTGTAAATTGGCCAATTGAACTTGCAATGCTTGCCAGGCTCGTCGTTCTTCGTCCAACTGTATCATAATTAAATCCAACTTTTGCTCCATCGTAAGTTCAGGAAGATCGCCTTCAACCATCAAATCATCCATATTTTGTTTTGTCATCTTGCAAAACTTCAAAAGACCTCAGACTCTCAAAATCCAATTAGCGGGATGAGCATAGCTCAAGATTGGGTGTACAAGGCTTATATATTTTTGTATGGCTTTCACAGTCTTCGTCTTTGGCTATTGCGAGATTTGAAATCTTTGAAAAATCTACGTTTTGACCTTCTACATGTGCTGAAACTGGTTCAGCAAGTCTGCGTATGCAAACAGAACCTTCCAGGGAACAACTTTGCAGTTCGGTACTTCTGCGCAGGAACAGTCCTTATAGGAGTTTTGAACACAAGTCAATTTTGACTTCAGGTTACTTGCCAAACTTGTAGAGTAAGTAAATTTTGACTTGTAGAATCTGAACTTGTAGACTTTGAAGACTTGCAGAACTTAGGATTTGCTTAGTAGTTTAAGGCTTTAAGAAGCCTATATGATTTTCAGGTAACGCGGTATGTCGTCGACAGATCTGAATGCGGTGGAAATATAGTGACGCCGCCTGATGTCAAATTCGTAGTATTAAGCTTATTAAAGCTTAATACTAAGCTTTCTAATCTTTAGTTTTAAGCTTTTAAGCTTATGGAATTTTGAAACTTATCTCTGTGTATTGACGACTTGGAGAAGAGGATGTAGGAGTGGTCCTCCGCTGTTACAGGCCAGTCCTTCGCGATCAGAGGCTGTAAAGAGAGGTTCTTGACCGCCAGGAATCCACCCGTATCGATCGTTCGCGATGAGACTGACCATAGAGCTCGATCGTTCCAGGAGCTCTGCCTTCGCACAAGATGGGTAGCGATTGGAAGCTCTTGATCTCAACTTCGCTCTGATACCACTAGTGCACAGATCGGATGCTGTATACTCGCGTAGTGAATGCCGGAAGGTCCCCAAGAACAAAAGAACTCTACTTTTTGCACAAAACTCAAGGTAAAAAGTATGCACGACATGAACAAGAGACCAATTGGGTGCAATCTCCCCCCATGCCTTGTGTGAGCGCTCCACAAAGCATGTATTTTATGTATTAATCATCTTCAAGCTCAAATAATAGCCCAAATTACAAAATAGCACACTTTTGGCTTTTGAGTTTGCTTTAGCACAAAATAGAAATAAAGCTAATGGGCGGGTGCCCAAAGAGTCAGGCGTTCCCAATACAATGTCCAAATACAAATATTATAATCGTGCGCCCATGCGCATACAAAATAATAAATAAATATCCTACGCCTCAATAAATAGGCGTGACAAAATATAGGCCCCATGCCTAAGGTATGCGCCCATCAAAATATAAGTGATAACTCGAATACACGCTATCCTCCAATGCTTTCCTCCACTGCTATCTCTACACATCAACTGAAGCATTCACAATCGTTAGTAAAATAATACAATTAAACCGACAAAAGTGAATACCTAGCAGTCTTCAACTACATAAATAAATCAACTGGTTAGAAATCAATCCTAACCTTAATTTATTACGAGTGCGCACTCTAAACTCATAAACGTTTATTAATTTAATATGTATTTTGCGAAATTGCCCGCTATGGAATCACCCATGTACACACTAAATTAATGAAACGCCTGAAAAGGATAGGCGTCCCCATCAACTTCTCGCACAAAGAATCCACTTTGTGTATGAGCCCCAGTCAACAAAGTTTACAGAATCCACTGTAAAACCTCACAGAATCCACCGTGGCACGGAATCCACCGTGAAATATGCCTCCTGGCATCACAAGAAGTGGAGCTACTACAAAAAATGCACCTGCTGAGGCAAGTTGCCTTGGGGAGGGAAATTGAAAAACTCAATCTCGTCTATAATAATAGGATGATTGAGCACCCACAATTCATAGGTGCTTATCAAATGTCTTGCTTAGGAAAAGATTAAGGGAGAGATTAGTAGTTCTAAAGGAGAAAAATTAGTCATGGATAACGAATCAAAGAGGTACTCAACAAGTGCGAGTTTCTTTTACTCTTTATACTAGTGAGAAGGAGTTATAAACAAACAAGTTATGATTGGTTAGTAAATGAAGACAATGCAAGATTGGTTGGGGACTTCATCATAGAAGGGTTGAGTAAAGCAATGAAAAATGTGGGGATTGAGAAAACTTTCTATAATGGTATCTCTATAGAAATGATGATGTATATTTGTCTTGATATTAGAGTTGTATCATTGATTCAATGAAGAAGTACTCATCATTGTGAGTCGACAAACAAGTATTGGTCACTTGGAGAGATTCCAAATTTGTCGACCAAAAGAACAATCATAGTAGGAAACTACATTTTTGGCTCTATTACTAGGATCAATAGATTTTTGATGCATCAATCATAGCAAGTGGATACATTACACTAGCCAGATGGGATTTCTTGCTAGGATACATGCGCTTGCAGAAACCTTGTGCATCATAGAGTAAGAAAATGGATTGGAAGATAATCAATCCATGGATTTCTTGTGAGTAGATTAGATTGGCTGATTTGTTTGATTGTATTACTATTTTCTCTCTTCATTCATAAAAAAAGTAAAAAGTGTGAAAGCAATATTGACCAATTGCCTAGCAATCATTGGTTGCATGCATGGTAGTAGACTTTGCAAGTGGATTGAAATTTCTTGTGTGTTTTATTGAATGGAAAATCAATAAATTTCATGAATTCTCTAATTAGAAAAGGTTACAGAGATTCCATGCTTAGGAAGCTCATGTGGCTAGAGAGACCGCGAGCAATCGAAGGGTGAGAGTACATGAAATAATATGCATTCATCCATCTAGGTTTCATAGTGGGAGACTGCATTGTGGTTTTGTTTTTGGGACTAATGGATCTTTAATCCATTGATCATCTTTGTTAATTGTAAGCGGATTACACCATGTGTTGGCAAGATGGGCTTTCTTGTTGGGATGCATGTACTTGTGGTAAGCGCATGTCATAAAGTAGGATAAGGGATTGGAAGACAACCAATCTATGGATTTGTTGTGAGTATATTAGTGATTGATTTTTTTTCTTTTATTAGGATTTTTTCTCTTTATTCATAAAAAAAGAAAAAAATCCTAAAAACAATATTGAGCTCTTGCCTAATGATCATTGATTGTCTCCCAAACTCGATATGTGGATTGAAATATCTTGTGTGGTTGTATTGAGTGAAACATCAATAAATTTCTTAAGTTATTTATCATTTTATTAAAGTTTTTTATATCTATTTATTGGATTCATGGAATGTGCATGAAAAGCAAGTGGTTGCACTAGGTAGTTGACTCCACAATCATAGTCATAGAAGTCCTCCACCACTTCATTCATAGTTATTGAGGAGCCTTCACAGATATACAATAACCAGGAGGTAAATTAGTGAGTTTGATACGGTAAGAATGAGGTTATACAATGGTTATGTGAGAGGTAGCCATAGCCATAGCCATAGCCATAACCATGTGAGAGGTAGCCATAGCCATGTTGATCGAAGTGCTTGAACCAATAAGCGCTTTGTCAAGTCTCGACATTGAGCTTGAGAAAGCTTCAACATTTTGGTTCCATTACTTGGACTAATGGAATTGATGGATAAGGTGTACACTCTCTACACCAAGTATTAGAATACATGCTTGCACTCTAAAATGCTACACGAATTAGTATAGGATGAGCAAAGCCTAGACAAGATTGATTGGTTGTGGGTTTGGATTTTTTGTCTCATTTTCGTAGTTAGCCTAGACTTTGTAGGAATGGTAGAAACACCCCCCAAGGGTCTAATATTAAGAAAACACAAAAAATAAAGAGTTTTTGAATTTATGTTATCCACATGGCAAAAAAAAGAAAGCACTGTCTTAAACTTGAATCTGGAGCTTTTGCCTTGTTTCATGTTCACTTTTCTTTCATTTGGGGGATTCTCTTTTTTGTGAAATTGAAGAAGAAGATTAGCCATTAGCGACTTATAGAGAGAGGAAAAAGAGAAGAAGAAGAAGAAGAAGGGGGCTACTACTTATAGCGAGAGGAAAAGGAGACTAAAGGAAATATTGCTATAATGAAGGCATCATCTACTTCATCCCTTACAAACAAATAGGTGTGGCTCTCTGCCCCTCTATGATTGTTTGTGTTATTGTTCTTCTTTTAGGGATCTCTCTCTCTCTCTCTCTCTCTCTCTCTCTCTCTCTCTCTCTCTCTCTCTCTCTCTCTCTCTCTCTCTCTCTCTCTCTCTCTCTCTCTCTCTCTCTCTCTCTCTCTCTCTCTCTCTCTCTCTCTCTCTCTCTCTCTCTCTCTCTCTCTCTCTCTCTCTCTCTCATCCTCTACCTCACCTTCATAAGCTAGGGTGCTAGATTGCTAGCCCCTTGACCACATATTGTTGAACTAGGACCCTCAATGACATAGGCCTCTCAGGAACTCAAACTCTCAGCATGCTTGGCATAATCATTTGGCCCGTACTCCTTTCATGCTTGACCCTTGGCCATAGGATGCAATGACTCATGATTTTTCCCACTTGATTACTTAGAACTAGGATATTGGCCCATGCCCCTACTCTCTTGGATTTCGTCATCAATGCTCGACTAGCCCACATGGGACCTCACCCTTTACCCTCAGCCTCCTATAACTCTACTTGGGCTCATGAATTGGCTTACAAGGACTAGGCACTTAGCTAAGCCACCAATCCCTCAATCCTAACCACTCAAATATGCAACCATGCTCAGTCTTTGGCCCCACTTGATGGTTAAGCCTACTTTTCTTGGCGCCTTAGCCATACACATTTCCAACCATGCTCAAAATGGCCCAAAACACATGCAGTCAATCACATGATTTAGCCAAGCTACATTATCCTCAACCACTAGGGAAAACTTGCCACTTGTAATAGGTCACTCTCCATCACCACTATATTTGACCTTTGATCCATTGTTCTCAAAATACGGCCCATTATGGTATGCCATTGGCCACTATGATTAGACTCGCCCTACTATATTGGCCTTGACCCCACAATACGAACTAATGGTAGCATAGTGCGTCATTGAGATCATACAAGTGCCCATCCTTTCTTAGAACCATGAGCTTACCATCTCAAGTCTAGGACCTCCCACCACAACAAGGTTGACCTTTGCATGACCAAAGGCACTAGTCCTAAATGTCTCATTTAGACTTGAATGTGACCTTGATCAAGGGACTTATGTTGGGCTTGAAGCTCCCATGACAAGTCAAGTGTCAAACAATTCAACCTTGATAGACCTTAAAATTCATCTTTTCATGATGATTTTAGCCAATAGGCATACCTTAAATAATTATGGAGCTACCAACTGCTATTGTAAGAGATCATACCAATCTTGAATTTAGAAGAGCTGAGAGACTCCCTTTCTGCATGCATGACATCCAAGACCATTGGGGAAAAATTGACACTTGAGTTCATAACTAAGCCTCATAACTAGGCCATCACTTGAATGGAGCACTCTAGCTACAACTCGTCGCACCCATGCCTAGCAAAACGTGGATAGCTCTTGACCAAGCCTCAAGGCCCTCTAGGCATAAAGTTAGTGGATACCACTTTCTAGTCACAAGTTAGCACTATTGGAACTTATGAGTGCCTAACCTCCATCTTGGCTTGGGGTGCACTCAATTTTCCATCTTTAGAGTTATTCCTAAGTAACGCCATGAATATGTACCACTACTTGCCTTTGCATAAGTGCACATGGAGCCATAGTACCTTGTTTCCCTAAAACTTCATGCATTTCCTCTAATTGGAGTCCTAATGCTTTACTCTACATTGTGCCTTGGCTATGTGAAACACCTTGTGATCCAACGTATTTGATCTTTGAGATCCCTAAAAGCAACACAATAGCATCCCTAGAGGATGTATAGGTCAATTTCAAGGGGTCCTTGAAGTTATTAATACCTTGAGGGTTCATTTCAATAGCCATGACCCCTCTAACCAAGCAAGATATAGTCTGATGACTTTAGTCCATGGCAATAATCATTATTACATCACCAAGCAATTGCAAGGGTTGATATCCTAGAATACCACTAGGATAGGATCATAGCATGAATGTATAGGACAATTTTTTGGGCCCAAAAGTAAGTACCATCACAGGTTGGATCTTACTTTTTTGAAAACTTTTTGAAAGGAAACCTCTGCACTTAACTTACCACTAGGCACAAGAATGTTAAAATTACAAAGCAACAAGTAGACACACCATATTGAAGTAACTACAAGACTCGATAAAAGCAAAACTACTACAAGCCATCATAGCGCCATAATGTCCTAAGCAACCAAGGACTATTAAACACATAGGAAAATCATTGTGTGAGAGGAAACTCATCATTAAGAAGCGAACTTGAGTAATGAGCAGAAGCGATTTGGCACTCACCTAGAATCATTCCTTGTGACCCCTTGAGTAGGTATGCTAGATAGCAGCAATTGTCAAGTCCTTGGAGCTCATATGGCTAGAATATCAAGAATGCCCAAAGGAGAGCTCATGTGGTCAATGATTGAATGTGAGGACTATGATTGAACACAATAGCTTGATTGCACACTTTGCTCTTTGTTTGAAAAAGTAAAAAACTTGCTTGATCACCATGATTAGAATAAGGATAATTGCATTTGCATTAAGATACACTAATTCTAAAAGAAAGAAAAACATGATTGTGCATGTTGCATTGCAATTCCACTCGCACAAGTTGATAAGGGGACTAGTTACAAAAGGAAACAAAAACACATAAAGGAATAAATCTAAAAAGGAGCAAACTAAACAAGCATCATACCCAAACCACAAGCCGAGTAATTGAGCCCTGATTGAGAGAAGAGGATCAAAAGCAATTGAGAAACATACACCAAACCTGATAAACTTAGGAAACTTAGCTATCATAGCATAGCAATTCATTCTCGAAGAAAACATGCTCCAAAAAGTTGAACTCATTCTCAAAAATATCCTCGAGCTTTCACTCAATAGAGACTGTAGTGCTTAACAAGCCCTATAGTTGATAAGGGCAAATTAGGCAATGACTTGTAGCACTAATTGTGTGACACAGTGAAGATATGACAGGTCCTTGGCATAAGACATGTTTTCCTTAGACGCCACCATCTTTTGTTTGAACTAATCAATCTTATTGTGACCCTAGTCATGCAAGAGGAGTCAAGAGCCATGTTTGTTTCGAGCTCAAACATGGACAACCTTGACCCAACTAAATTCAAAATGAACATTCAACAAATAACAATGGAACATGACTAGTAAACAAGGATAGAGTATGCAGAGAGGACAACATGAGAAACACTAGCAGACTTATAAGAAGAAAGGAGGCTAGGAAAAGATTTGCTAAAGCAAGTCACTAGATTTTCACAAGTGCAACAAATAGATAGAAAAAGAAGAGAGGCCAAATTGAATCAAGTCTTGGCATTTATAAGAAGATACCAAGAGAAAATGTTGACAAAGAAAGAGCCCTTGAAAGAATATCTTGCCCAAATTTCTTGACTAATCGATTACCTGACAATTTAGCGAACAAAAGTAGTGCTACACTCATAGCCTCGATCATGACAGAGCTTGGAATAATACCCAATACTAGAAATCAAACAAAAATTCCCATAGTAACAAAATATATTGAAAAGTACAAGGCGGGAGATGATCCTTGTAACTTCATGCAAGTAGTTTTACACAAGTCTATGAGGCAAATAACCTCCAGGACATTGACAAACAAGCATAAGCTTTCAAGTTGTGTTTGGGGGAAATGGGAAGAACACTAGGGAGATAATTTGATATTCAAACTCATGAATGTGAGTAAGGACCATCTATAATAAAGGAAGTCAATTTGGTTGGGGAGGGGAGAAATCATTGCCCCGTGTTCATAGTTGACAACCTAATGAGTAGACCAATCTAATGGGCCTCTCAAGAGAGTTGAAGGATATATTCACATGGTCTATGCAAGAAATTAAATGGATTGGCCTTAGCATTGCCACCCATAACATTTCCATGGTGTGAGATGTGGTACTTTGAAATAAGGACAATAGATGATAAATCCAAAAATAAGCATGATGTTAAGAAAGAGATAGGTAAGCTTCTAAATGTGCCATTTATCTATGAGATTAAGCATGTGGATTGGGTCTCACTTATTATCATTGTATTAAATAAAAATGGAAAGATGAGAGGGTGCATTAATTACAAAATTTTCAATGTAGCAACAAAGAGAGAAAACTACCATTGCCATATACATCACATGTGCTAGAAGGAATCATAGGGAAGGAGGGTCATCACTTTATCAATAGATTATTGGGCTGTAATCAAGTGCAAGTTCATCCAAATGATAGGCGCAAAACCACATTCACCACTGAGTAAGGAGCATTTGTATATATAATCGTGCCTTTCGGCTTGACTAACACGCCTACCACCTTCTAGCAACTAATATATGCAACCTTCAAGGACATGCTCCAGAAATGGTTGGAAGTTTTCGTGGACAACCTTTGTGTATAGACCAATTGGGAAGAGTATTTAGAAAAATTCCAAGCTATCTTTGAGCGTGGTTACTTGATTTTTGAAGCCCTTGAAGTGCTAGTTTTAGGACAAGCATGGTGTATCTTAGGGCACATATTTCCAAAGTGGGCATCACTACACCAACTTTTCAAAAGTCAAGGTGATTGTTGACCTATCAACTCCAACTAACTCAAAGGAAATTTAATACTTTCTTAGCCACACAAGGTATTTCTACATTTTAAATTATGGATTGGTTGCTAGCCCCAATGCAAATTATTGATCATGTTTGAGTGGAGTGAGGAATACTAATGTGCTTATGAAGCACTAAATAAGTAATAATGCACATTGATGCTTCAAAAAAAGTAATGGTAGTGGTAATATGGCAACTTAAAGAGTAGAACTTAGATTACTATGTGAGCTTTGCTAGTCAACACCTTATGGACACAAAAATGAACTACTCTGCTAAAGACAAAGGGATTAGCAATGGCGTTTTTCCTTAAAAAGTTTCACCACAAGATGGTGATTGGACAAAACCCATTTAAGTTTATGTATGGAACTAATGCCATAATGTCAATTGAATTTTTGTTTCAAGCTTGAGAGTGGTTGTGTAAGAACTATGGGATGGTAGAGACACTTGGACCAATCACTTAGTGTGTTATAGATATGTCACGGACATGGACCATGCAGCCAAAAAGAAACAGAGGAAGACCAAGGAAGCCCTAGTCAAAAAGTGAATGGAGAAGCTCATTCTGCCTAGGCAAGAAAAGTGGAGGAGAAGGCAAGGTCAGAAAAAATGTGGGAAAGCATCGAAGATTCTAGCAAGGTGATCAGAAGGAACGTTGGAGAGCACTGAAGATTCTAGCAAGATGCTCAGAAGGAACGAAGGAGAGCACTAAATATTCTTGCAAGGTGCTCAGAAAGAATGTGGGAAAGCACCAAATATTCTAGCAAGTTGCTTCGAAGGCTCTAGCAAGGAAAGCACAGGGCGCAACGTAACTCATTTTATAAGAGTGTCAGGGTCCCTCCTATGCAAGCTGTAAAGTCTAAATGGACATAGGTAAAGGGGTAAGGCAACTAGAAGGGAATAGGGAAAGAGAACCTTGGCAAGATGCCCGGTCATGTAAAAAAGGGGATGGGTGCCCAAGGGATTTATGGCTTGTATATAAACTCAAAAAGTGAATGAGAAGCTCATTCTTTGGTGTGTGGCTAAAGTGGTCTCTTCTTCTCTCATTCTTGCTTACTTGTGTGTGCTTGAGAGAGGGAGTGTGAGAGTATGAGGGAGTGAGTGTGTGAGGGTGAGGGATTATGGGTAAGAAGTTCTCCATTATCTCCTCTCTTCTTCTTCTTCTTCTCGCACATAGCTATGGAAGATGGAGCTTGGAGGTGGAGGCTTGAGATCGCTTGAGCTCGCATCATGAATCGTGGAGCTACCAATTTGCTTGTGGGATGAGGCTACTCATTTGGCCATCAAGGTAAGCTCACTACACCCCCGTAGGATCGAAGGCACATCGGCTAGGTGAGAGATATCCATTTGTGCTCACTTGAAACACTTGAAGCAATAAGCGATCTGTGGGTCTTGACGGATGAGCATGAGCTCCCATTACATTTTGGTTCCATTGCTAGGACAAACGGATCTAAGCTTGAGCACTTGTACACCTCAAATTGAGCATCAAAGTAGGGTTGCATTCTAAAACCAGTGCTTGATATAGGTAGAAGATTTGGGGTTTTTAATCTTCAAAACAAGTAAGTATTTTGGTTTTTTGATGAGTAGACAAGTAGGATAAATCATTTTAGTGATTAGGTTTCAATTTTTGTTGCATTTAGAGTATGATAGGATCAAGAAATCGAAACGAATCGACTTAGGGTTTCTTCTGTAAAATAGGCCCAAACATGGCACAAACAAGGGGAAAATGGAAAAAAGAGTGCTAAAATGTGTTAATACCACAAGGGGAGCAATCAAATAGGTCAAGATTGTGCAAAACAAGGGTTTAAGACCCCGAGAGAAAGGGCGAAGCTCATTTTTACCTTCAACAGTACGAGAGACAGCTTAAGAGAGAGAAAGAGACCTTGAGCTTCAAGCAAATCGATCAACTTCCACAAGAGTTTTTTTGCGCATACTAGGTATATAGAAACCTCCTTCTGTGTTCATTCTTGTATTCTAGAGCTCCTTGTGTGTTGGTGTGACCAAAATTGTTACCTCAAGTCGATCTTTTGTCATTGCTATTTGCATGCCACCGAAATTAGACACGGCCCACAGGGTCCGATTCCCAGAATCGGACAATCGAACAAACGCTTGGACTTCCTCAACCTGTCCAATTAGACATTACTCATCCCATCCTGAAAATCAGACATCCGATTCAGATGATTGGATGCATCACAATTGAACACATCCAAAATTGGGCACGAATGATCAGCCATTGGCTACTTGAACAATGATAATTGGACGGATGCATCACAATCAGACACCAAAATTGAACAAGTCCAAATCGGACACACGAAAATCGTATTGATGAAAATTGGACGTCCAATTCTAAGAATTGAAGACTGCAAAATTGGACCAAAATTTTTACGAGAAAAGCTGATAAAATTAGTGCATCCCGGATGAAGCAGAACACCTCTCGTAACCGCGAAAGGCTCAAAAAGACTTACATGTGCAATTAGCCTTAGAAATTGCAGCTGAATGGCTAGACATGACCACTAACAGTCACATCTGATTTTAGCCCTTTTAGAGCCATAGACTGACATGCAGGCCCCAATTGACCTTGATCGAGCTAGATAACGTAGCAAAAACCTTAGAGACCAATGATGAGAGCAGCCAGTGATGACTGAACCTAAAGCCCTACTTGACTGAGAACTTAGACCGAAGTGCAGAAGCTACATTCGTTATCTTGTGTTTGTACCCACATTGTTTTCAACACTTAAAGTGCGCTTGAAAAGACTGAAAGCCTGATTTCGCATAGTGCATGAAAAAGAGCACCAACCACAAACTGAGTGAACGTAAATTGAGGATTGTCTGTAAATAAGAAAGAACATACTCAGACTTAACAAATAGAATGAATCCACCAATAGGAGACGACCCTCAAACCTAGAGGGGTGATCAAGAACCCCAATTGGTAGGACCAAGTTAGAGACGCAACACGACAAGCCAAACACATAAAATGAGTGACACCATTAGGATTACAACACTACTCAACTTGATCAACCTTATCGACAACTTGGTGGAGAAAGAGATCACAGATATGGCAGAACCCAGTACAAACCACGAAAATGATGAGCTCGACCTGGGGGATTTCCTAGTTGAAATCCAATAGATGAATATGATGCACAAACCAAGATAGACCACCATGGCAGACTGTCACAAAAGACATCATAGAGGACCTTGAGGAGGAAAGAAAGTTGGTGCAGAAATCTTTGCAAAGCATGGTAGCATACAACTAGTAGCGACAGACTAGGAGATTGTGGCATGACATTGAAATGCGAGAAGTCCAATGCATGCTAGCCCTAGCAAATGGAAATTGAATAGGACCAAATGTAGAGAAGGAAAGAGCGCTAGAGGTGGATTTAACATTGAGCAAGGTTCTCGTGAACTAACTAATAGATAACATGTCAACAGAGCAAAGTAGTAGTACTAGCAATGGCTTTGATTGCAAGATTAGGAGTTACCCAAGGCTCCAAGAGCCAATCAAGAATTCCCACAGTTGTGAAACAAGTAGACAAGTACCAACCAAGCAATGGCCCATATAGTTTCCTAGAGCAGTTTGAGTAGGTCTACGAGGATAATAGCCTCACCAATCTTACTTAGTTCTCACAAGCTTTTGGCCTATGCTTGGGCAATAAGGGTAGAACATGGTACACAAGCTTAGATGCTATGGAGTGCAACAATTTCAATGAACTCAAGAGTCTCTTCATTAAGAGATTCTTGGAGGCAAGGTACTTAGATAATCTTATAGTATGGCTGATGAATGTCAAGCATGGGGACAAAGAGGACATCAGGGACTACGTTGCTCAAGTGCATAGTCTCTATAAGAGATTCCCCCTAACAAATGACCCACTAAGAGAGCGGTGTCTACCATCTTCATCAACAGAATACACAATGAGAAACTCTACACGGCCTTGCTAGGAAACTCAAGCTTGCAGAGAGACACACTGGCTAGGGTCTTTGAAGAGGCCATACACAAATGGATGACCAGCTTCAAGAGAGAAGTTCCAAGAGAACCCAAGAAAGGGTAACAACATCAAGCACCCAAGATAAAGGGAAGGACATTGACCCAAGCCAAGAGCTGGCAGAGATGAAAATGGAGCTAGCGAGAGACTACAAAAGATGATGAGAAGACCCACATGCCCATATGTCTAATTCGTGTATTGTGGCAGAAACCACTTTCTAGCTGAGTGTCAGGACCCTAGGTTCTGACCTTGTGCCAATTGCGGTACGTTCGGCCATGATGCCTTACATTGCAAACTATTGAGGAGACTCCCATACTCACAACCTTCCAACCAACCTTAGTTAGGGAATAGGCCTTCAAATTTCTTTGGGAGAGAGCCCCATTGGCCCTTTCGGCACCTAACAATGCAAAGCCACTCATCCCCATGATCGAAATCAATCCCACAGCCATACCTAGGCCACCTAAACCTTACGTAACCCATCTACTAAGTGACTAAGCAATACTCCAATCCACTACACATGAAGGAACCGAATGATGAGGAGCCTTATGTGAACCCTTACATCACGTATGGCAAAGAGGGAAATCCAGTTCTCATGAACTATCGACTAGTGTGCTAGTGATGGTGTTAGAAAGAGGGAGAGATAGAGGCTTAGGATGACAGACCTAAGAGCTGTGATTTCTTGTTGGACTTGTGATCACCCAAGACACATCTCTTTGCATTGCCCTGAGAGGGAGCAAGCCAATTTAGATAAGCTTGATCTCAGATGCATTGAATGTGGAATCACCCACCTTTGTGCCAATTGCCCTAGGTGGAAGCCATCCTCTAGTTCAGCAATTGTGCCATCAACTCCATTGGCGTTGTTCGGTATGGAGACACTCGACATGGAGGACACACCCATCTTGATGCATGCAATGACCTATGCGTAGACGAAGCAGGACGACATATCATTGCCAAGACTTAGTAACCTAGACCCAGTCTCAATCAGAAAGAAGAGTCATAAGCGAAGAAAGAAGAAAAGTGAAGCAAAGGTCACATTGAAAACCGAGAGAACAACGGTACTGCCTGTTGGAAAAAAATTCATGAACATTGAGGCAAAAACATCCACTCCAAAGACTAGTAAGAAAGGGAGTGCTAAGGTAGGGGAGTATCCCAACCTAAAGCACCAACTCAAAGCCATAGAAAATTTCAAGAAGTGGGTGAGAGAAGCCCAAGAACACCTAAAGGATGTTGAGCCCATCTTGGAGGATGAGATCAATGATCTCTCTAGTGTGAGCACACCAATCTCTCCCACATGACTGAGAGATGCGTTTGCACCTCAAATTGTGCCACCTAGGAAGAGCTTGAATGCCACATGCCAGCAAACCAGTCGAGATCATTGGCCAAGAAGTGCAGAATTATGAGACAAGCAAGTGGCTATCAATCTTCTTACAACACTAGTGACCACCCCTATAACTTTGAGCCTAGGAGATCTGCTTAGGCAATATCCGATGCTATGGCAAGAGCTAAAGCAATGGGTGAAAGGATTGATGGAGCAAGTTGTCATTGACTTGTAAGACCACGATGTAGTAATGCAAATACTGAGCCTAACGATGCACTCAGTACCCAAATCTTTACATGTTAATTCTTTCTAGAAAGGCATAGAGATGCATGTGGTCTTGGCGATCCTGGCTCTAAGTGTTAACATGAGGAAAGGGATTGTGGACACGGAGGCAAGAGTGAGTGTACTTAGTCATGCAGTACTCCATGCTTGGAGTAACCCAACTATTGAGAATGCTAGGTTCAACTTCACTGGCTAACGGAATGAAAGTGAAGTCATCCAAAGTGCTGAAAATTCGACCATTAAAGATCACATGAGTCCGGTTCTCTATGGATTTCATAGTCATGAAAGGAGTGGACTACGATATCTTGTTAGGCTGTTGACCCTGGATGCGCAATGCATGAGTCATAGAAGACTGGGGAACAATCTAATATTCTTGGGCAATTGGACGGAAGTGGTAAGAGTGGAGATGTGGATACTTGGAAGACCACACTAGTTGACCTAGACACCATCTCAGCTATGCTAAAGGGTGATGCTCAAATTAGGAAATATTATGGGCCATTGACTAAGTATATCCCTTGCCCTGAGGATGAGTGAGATTGGATGCATATGCTAGCCACAATTGATCTACCATTCTCAGATAACAAGGAATACGAGCAAGCTGCTAAGGCAGTCGGTAAGCCTAGAGACATACCCTTAGTAACAGTCTGCATGATGGCTAGGAGCTCGCATGGTTGACCTATCTCTGTCACATTCCATGTCCCAAACAACAAATGAGACCTTCAAGAGATATTAGAGAACCTAACAGATAAATTAGCTAGTAACCCAACTGCAAATCTTAAACCACTCAAGGATCTCTTGGATGAACCCGAGTGGCAATGGACTAAGGTGCAAGATCTAAACTTGATGTACAATTGGGCCTTAGTCACCGACGACAAGGAATCAAACTTAGAAGATGACAAGCAGTCGAATGAGGAACAATTCTGATGATGAGTATGAAGATTGATGTTCCTCCAATGATGAGAGCGAAGAAGAGATCGATACAACATAGTATGACACTAAGGGGCATGATATGGAATAAATACGAGTAGACTCCAAACCATAGAAAAAGAGCATCTGCAGAATCAAGAAAGCAGTCACACAAATGGGTTGTGATCGCACCTAGTTAGAGCACATAGGGGCGATTGATTATGAAGGAGCACGTCTTGCCCAACCAACAATCGCACAAGTACACATAACAGAATCACCATCAGACCTACAACTTCCAGGAGAGACTCCCTCTTCTAGAAAAAACGGAGAGTTTGATTCCGGTTCGGAAGTAAGCTTGAACAGTGATCCTAAGATACCCGACCACCTAAGACCAAACTCACCAAAGGAGACCTACCAGTCCACCTAAGGCGCCGAAGGTTGAAAACACAATATTAGTAAGTTTGGGAATCTCCCAATTCCAATTTTTTCAATACTAAAAAGGTGGCACCCCAGATAACATGCCCATAAGTTTCTCAAAACCACATGGTGTGACCTATCATTGGAATCTGCTTGAAAAATAGAATCTATTGAGCTATAGGGCACTCCATTTGGAGTTATACTGCTCAAGTTATGAAAAATCCAAATATTTGACCACGTGTCCCAAACTTATGGGAAATTCCCATATTCCCCAATATGGTGTTTGAAGAAGAAAAGAAAGAAACAACCTAGGGATCCGCCAACTAAGGAGAGTAGAGGAAGTCACAAGACCTGCCAAAACGATTCACAAGATTTAAGTAAGGTGAAAGGGTAGTGGTCTTGCTAGGAGCCAAAAGACAATGGCCAGCGAGTAAGCCTATAGAAGGACCTACCAAAGTCAAGGAGGTCAATCTAGCTGAGGAAGGGGAGATGCCCCGACCTATTTTTATGGCTAACGACTTGACCGAGGAAGAGGAGGCAACTCAACCTATTTTTATGGCCGACGACTTGACCAAGGAAGAGGAGGCAACTCTTATTACCCTCTTGCGAGAGTACATAGACGTATTTGTCTGGTCCCTCAATGAGCTAAAAGGGGTAGATCTGAGTGTAATGACTCATAACATCCCAATAACACCCAAGGCAACGACGATCCAGCAGTGATCATATTGCTCACGTGGTCAAAGAGGAAATTGATAAGCTACTGAGAGCAAGATTTATTTATGAAATGGAGCACACTGACTAGGTGTCATCCATAGTGATTGTAATGAAGAAGAATGGAAAGATCAGAATGTGTGTTAATTATAAGAAAGTCAATGTTGCCATGAAGAGAGACAATTATCAGCTGCCATACACTGAGCATATGCTCGAGAGGGTGGCTAGTAAAGAGGCCTACAATATCCTGGACGACTTCTCTGGGTACAATCAAGTGCAAGTGTATTTGGATGATAGGCACAAGACCACATTCGCTAGTAAGTGGGGCATCTTTGCCTACTTAGTCATGCCCTTTGGGTTTACAAATGCACCAATCACATTCCAAAGGCTCATGTGTGCCATTTTCAAAGACATGCTTAGGCATGAGTTAGAGGTTGGAAGGAACATCTAGAAAAAGCAATCTTTGGAGGATGTAGACTGTATCATCTCTCGTTGAACCCCTTGAAGTGCCAGTTCTGGGTAGCAAAGCATGGATGCATCCTGGGGCATGTGGTGTCAAAGAATGGCATTGCCACTGACTTCTCAAAAGTTAGGGTTATTTTTTATCTTCCACCACCAACCGCTTACAAGGGAGTTCATCAATGCTTCCTCGGCCAGACAGGATGCTATCGACAATTTGTGTTGAACTATGCATTAATTGCTAGGACTCTATACAAATTTTTGGTGATATTTGAATAGGCTGAGGAATGCCAATGTGCATAAGAAGAGTTGAAGAAGGCTCTAACCACATCACCAATCCTATTAGCCCTAGACTGGACTATAACCTTCCATGTTCACATTGACACCTCGAATTTTGCCATGGGATTTGTGTTGTGCCAGCCGAGTGAACACAATTTAGACTATCCAGTGAGCTTTGCTAGCAGACAACTCACGGATACTGAAATGAACTACATCACGGAGAGGGAAGGGTTAGCCATGGTGTTTGTTGTAAGGAAATTTTGGCATTACCTTTTGGCCACACTTTTTGTCTTCTTTGTTGACCATCAAGACTTGATTTATCTTGTTAACAAACCCTGTGCTATGGGACACATTGCTTGATGGTTACTTCTTCTTCTTGAGTTTGACTTCTCTATGGTTGTATGCAAAGGGAATTAGCACTACATGGCCAACCATATGTCTTGCATACCCATAGGAGAAGCCATTGGGATGGGGGGGGCATCACAGACAACTTGCCTGACGCGCACATGTTTAACCTGTTTGGCGAAAGGGACTTGTTTAGAGCTGGCTTGACACATATTGGACAGACAATATAGTCCAAGTGCTTGAGCATGGACTACTTGAAAGACCCATCGAGAAGGCCCGACTTGGGTGACTCACCCTTAAAATGCAACCCTATCAGTTGATAGCAGGATAACTCTATAGGTTAGGGCATGATGGCTTGCTGCGTAGATATGTCAAGAAACATGGATCTAGAGCTAGTTGGCTATGGTTGATGCAAATCAAACATAGGATACATTATCAAAATGAGAAATTGTAACTCAAGTGAATCAGGTTCCAAGATAGATTATCTTGGACTCATAAACACAATCTATCAAGAAAACCCACAAACGAGAGTGAAAGAACTGCTTAGACACTTTGTTTTCTCAGTCATTTTGATTTCTAGCACTTGCATGGTGTTGGAAATGCAATTCACACTTGCTAGAGAAAACAAGCTCACTATCGATGCAACAATGATGTGTTGAGACTAGGTTTGAATCCTCGACTAAATGGAGGAAGATTTCCATAATTGGATAGACCAAAGATTATCCATCACCTTTGGGTTTTGGGGGCTAGATGGCTAGCCCAATTATGGGAAACTTTTAGTGAAGCATGTACTTGCACGAACAATATTGGGATGGGTGACCTCCCAATAAGGGGGGATACAAGGGCCCCTACCTCAATTCTAACTTGGTATTAGATCTTAGGTTTTTGAGTTTGGGTGGCACTAGGACCTTAACTAAGGTGTGGCTTGAGGGGGAGTGTTGGAAATGCAATCCACACTTACTAGAGAAAAATGAAAACTAGCTCTCTCTACTTAAGTCCATAAAAGACATGGTGTTCAATCAATTTCTTGATGAGAATCAATGTGTTGTTGATGTGAATCAATTTATTGATGAGACTTATTCAAATTGTATCAGCTATTTTTATCATGCCTTTAATTATATGGTTCATCCTAAGAGAGCTAGCACTAAAAGTTTAGTGATTTTCAAGTGATTGTACATCCCATGGTGTTAAAAATGTAGATCATTGAAAGCATCAATATGTTGTCTTATTAGTATCCTTCTTCTGCAACAAAGTATTCATGCATCTCCATTTGACAATTCTTCATTAGTATCGATGTCCTCAATCTTGAGATTGCACTTTCTAGTCCATACCCGTTAACTACACACGCATATATCCCCAAAAAATCATGACAATGGCACATTGCATTTGTTTGAAACATGACAGAAAGAGAAAGAGAGAAATGCCCCTTAATGTGGAAGCCATAGATACGGAATCAGGATGACTTTCACCCCAATAGATTGGGTGTGACTCAAATAAGGATATTGGAGCTTCAAGTGAGACGTGTATCCAACACAGCTTGTGTGTAGAGAATTTTTGTTTGCAATATGTAAAATGACCAATTCTTACAGCAAGAAAAATAACTAGAAATACAAGAAATACACCATATAACACCATATTGGGGAATATGGGAATTTCCCATAAGTTTAGGACACATGGTCAAATCTTTGGATTTGTCATAACTTGAACACTATAACTCCAAATTGAGCACTCTATAGCTCAATAGATTCCATTTTTCAAGCGCTTTCCAATGATAGATCACATCATATGGTTTTGAAAAACTTATGGGCATGTTATCCGGGTGCCACCTTTTTAGTATTCAAAAAATGGGAATTGGGAGATTCCCAAACTCACTAATATTGTGTTATATGTGCCAAGAAACCATAGCCAAGGTGGCTAGGCATGAAATTATATTGCCATGGAAGGCTGAGAATCATAGATGAATGCTGCAACATGAATACTCACCTCATGCCAAGGTGAGACATGGTATGCACCCCATAATCTTGGTGGCTAAGAGTATGCACCCTCTTAGATGGTGGGAGGAAAGAAACCTCAAATCATATATTCTTCAAAATGGAAAAATATCCTTCACATGTTACATCTCCACCTTTTATACTTAACCCTAAGCTAAGGCATTTATGCTTTATTCCAAGCCATCTCCACCTAAAAGAGCTTTGTCCTCAAAGCTCAAATTGGGACAATTTACAAGGAAAGATTACAAGAATAGCTTTGTAAGTAATGGATCCATGCTGAAATGAAACTCCAAGTTGAAGAAGGTCTCATATTTCAATGAAGTACACGTATGAAATCTGAGTATACTGCTGGAAACTGTCCAAAACAAGCTGTTGCACAAGAATGGCCATAACTTGAAAAACAAATGTCCAATCACCATGTATGAGCTATAGAAATGTAGAGGACAATCCCTAGTATCCAGGCATGCCATAAAAATCCAATTGTGATGACAATAGAGCAATTACTTTTATGATAGAATTTTTATACATCAAGTGATCATGTTCAAATTTTACTCTATTTCCTGCGAAAGCCATAGAAAAGAATCAAGCTATGATGATGGTTTCCAAGTAGACTCCTCCATGGGCAAACCTTGCCATTTAAAAAGGTATTCCAGCAGGAAGGGTTCCTTAAAACCTTTTCTCTTTTGCCAATAATCTTTTCAGGCTCATAAATTATGAGACCATCTTCATCTATGGGAGGTAACTCCTCTAAAACCTTTATGGAGCCACATATTTCTTAAGTTCGGAAACATAGTGTTGAGTGTGAAATATTTTGGTTTTTGGGCTAATTTTTTGTTGTTTTTGATGATAAATGGTTGTTTATTTTGAAGTGTTTGGAAAGGTTTGGATAAGTTTAAAGGGTTTTTGATTGTTTTTTATGAGGATGTTTGGTTCTGTAAGGTCTGATTTTCTTCTGTTTTGTTTTTATTTTGGTACCACTTAGGTTTTGGTTTTTATGATTTTTATGGGTTCTGTTGATCTTCTGTGAAGTTCTGTAAGCTTCTGTAGCTCTATTGTTCTGTACTTCTGTTGCTCTGTGGTTCTGTTCTGTTGTTTTTGTTAAGTGTTATGATGAATGTGTGGATATTTTGGGAAGTGTTTTCGTCTTAGGAAAGGATGAATGGAAGCTCTATCCAAGCTAATTGAAGTGAAGAAGTAAGTGCTGAAGATTTACAGAAGGTTACAGAAGACAGTGACAGAAGGCAGATCTCACAGGACACTATGAAGTCTCTGGTGACCCTTCATATTAGACATACCTCTTGGAAGGTGTATTCATGACCTAAGAGAGGATTATTGAGAATGATTATTGATTATTGTAGTGAGGATATGATGTATTATTGATGGAGAGAGAGAGAGAGAGTCAAAGATAGTCAGTTTTATCAAAAAAGTGTAATTGTATGTGAGAGATTGAGATAGAGAACTATGAAGACATTGAAGATGAATAATATGTGATGTATTTTCATTTAAAAGATGGTGTATTCCTTTTTTTTCTTTGTTCTATTGATGGATATTATGAAGATTATGAAGAATATGGTTGATTTTATAAAATCCGTGGGAGATCTACATGATGCTGCATGAAGATTTGTTGTGCCTGGTGTTCTTTTCTTCATTGTGATCATATAAAACCTAATAAAAAAGCTTGTTGATGATGACAAGATAGATTTTCTTACAGTAGAAACCCTATTTCCTTGGTGTCTCTCTTGGGGCTCCATGTTTTTGGTGCGCAGCCGGGGAAAGCTGCCATCAACAAGCATAAACAGAGGCTGAAAATGGAAGGAGTGGCACTGTGGAAAAAGAAGTAAATCAATGGATAGTAGAGTTCCTGCCACTGTTGAAGAATTGAAAGCCTTCATTGCCAAGGAAACATTCTACAAAAGATTCATTCCCCAATGGAGAAAGCACAATGCCATTCTGATGAAGTCCCTCTGTGACAGTCTGTTTTCACTACCCTCTGAAGCTGTAGAAAGTTGCATCACAGTTGCAAAGTTCCTCCCACAAAACTAAAGAGTAGAACAGAGAGAATGAGTATCAATGGACGATTTGGCCTTCATTGAAGAATTTCCAAACACCATCAAGTGGGAAATAGTCAAGAAGCTTCAGGAGTCGTGGTCTTTGGAGGTTCACAAAAATAAGAAGGAACAGAGCTGGGACTTGTTCGTAGACGCTCAACAGCAAGATACGTGGGATGCTTGGTGTTCTGACAATCTTTTGTTTGTCCAATTGGCAACCCACTGGAAGTTGGTATACAGAGTGTTCTTTACAACATACACTGTTGAAACCATCAGAAGCTGGCATTACTATGATGATGACACCACCACAATGCTTAGACGTATGCATTTTGACACCTTTAGAACCAAATACCTTCCTCTGTGCAGTGGCATGAAAGCAGAATTCAGAGACTTTGAAAAGGAAGAAGTAGAAGAAATGTTGGCAAGAGAGTCCTCCAGAGAGTGAAGCCTTCTGTTATCCCTCTGTGGAGCACTAACAACATAGTGGAGCCAACCCCCTGATGAATGACGCAATAAAGAGGCAAGCGTTAGAACGAGTCCAGAGGTACGTGAGAAGAGAGAAAGCAAGAATCAAAGCCGAGAACAAGCTCGCAACAAAAGCCTCCTTTGACGCCCTTGTGGAACTCTTTACAGAAGTCCCAATGGCACATCAAGCCCTTCCTCCTCCTACTGGAGGTCCACTTCCAAGCCAGATCCATCTTGGAAATATTGATGAACAGGCCAACGACGAATGTAGTCTCGTTGCCAATTTTTAAGGGAGAGTAAAATGAAGACCCCGATCTTCATATAGCAGAGTTTATGGTAGCATGTGTGGCTAACAATGCCAGAACCCCTGAGCATTGGTTAGCAATATTAGCCACCACTTTCAAGGGCGCGGTATTTCAGTGGTATGAGAGACAAGTAGCAGGAACTTTTGGCACATGGGACGACCTGAAGTTGGACTTCCTCACTAAATTCAGGCGTGAAGGTTTTGAAGAGCGGATGCGAGAGGAGTTCATGAATTTAAGTCAGTCCTCTAGAGAAAGAGTAGAAGCTTATGTCTCGCAAATGGAATCCATCCTGAAGAGATGGACCAACCATAATCTAGATGATGGCATTCAGAAGGGAGTGTTTCTCAGAGGATTACAACCAGAAGTCCGTAAGTTTGTGGAGCTACAAAGACCAGCCACACTGCAAGCTGCAACAGAAGGTGCAAGACTGTACGATAAAGTGGAAGCTAGATTGGCGGTGAATCCAAGAAGAGGAGTCCCACCTCCTCTGATGCCACGAATGATGTACCCACCAAATGCAATCCCAGGGACTGTCCCCTACCCCTACCAACAGATGCCCCTAGTATCACAGTACAATGCACCAAATCCACAGTGGCCACAATCAATGCCTCAAATGATGGTTCAACCACAACGACAATGGTCCCAAACAATTCCCCCAATGCCAAATTAGCAGCAACAGTGGAACCCTACCAACTGGAGCCAACAGCCCACCAACAGTTCAAATAGGAGCTCTGAATCAGAATCAGAACAAAGACCCCTCTGCACCAGACCAACCTATTTATGCAGTGATTACAGAGACTCCTCAAAACCCTACTACCAGTGCCTCAGGAGGAGAAAGCTTGAAGGATTATTTATCCAACTCAGTTGCAAATATCAAAAAGGAGTTGATGGATGTGATTACAGAGCAGTTGCAGATACTGAAGGTGAATACCGCCAATATATCCACTCCTGCGGGAGCTGGAAGAGATGTGATGCGCTCTAATACATGGTGTGGTAAGTGACATCAAGCAGGCCATTTAGCCACTGAATGTATACGAAAGCCAACAGTCCCTGGAGCTTTTTGTTCCGGCATACGGTGCGAGAAGGAAGGCCAGGGAGCCTTATAGTGCAGTGTACAGAAACAAATTGTGCTTTGTGCATTGAGAGGCCCATCCCGTGCGTGCAACACTTCATTCACACTTCTCACCTCTCATTTGATTTGAAGGGAAAAGACTGGTCTCTCGGCCCACCCTCTGTCTCACTCGTTGTTGATAATTACAGAGGGCAACCATACTCACTTTCCCATCCGGTTAGGATGAAAGCTCACATCACTCGATTATTTGTCGATAAAGATCGCGTCATCAGTTATTGAAGAGATGTACCCAAGGAGGTAGCCATCAAATCGAACGTTGTGTTGGATAGGAACATGGCATCTGCTAGAGGACAGTTAGACGCTTTGCAGAGAGACCCAGGACACAGCGTACCAAGGGAGGTAGCTTCGGAACTGGATCCTGGGGATATCAATTAATGAATCCACTTTCTGAACTACTGGGTGTTGCCACCTTTTCCACAGCCAGCTTCTCGCCCAAGGGTGTTTGCCATCTTTTCTTGGAACGAGGCCTGCTATGACAGGGAATTTCTTCCTTTTTTCTCATAACAGATTTGTTTTTTTTTCTTATCTTGTTTTTTTTCGTTTTCTCCTACTCCCGAGGGTGTTTCCACCTTTTCTCGAAGAATAGGTCGGCATGACAGGGACCTAAGTCATTTTCTCCCATGACCGATATGTATATTTTTTCCTTTTTTTTTCTTCAAATTAAGCAAGGGAATGGTAGAAAGACCACTTATCAAAACCCACCTTGCCACTGTCGCTGGTGGAAAATAGAGGATAAGAGATCAAGGCTGGAAGGTAGGGTTGAGGGGACAGAGGGTTGCGTCCACCTCATCAGAAGTGGTTGAAGAACGGCTATTAGAAGTAACATCATAAGAAGTACAGTGCCATGCCAACGAGGGAAAGGATCAGGTGACCATGATTGTCAGGATCCCCAAGGAGGGAAGTACTTCTTCAGGCGATATCCATTGATCAGGAAGGGATCATCAGAGGCATCAACGGTCTACACTTGGACAGAGCCATTAGGGTTGACAGCAAGTACCTTATATGGGCCAATCCACCGCTATTGAAGCTTGCCAGGAAACTTGCCAAATCGTGAATCATAGGCTAGGACCAAATCACCTTCTTTGAACTCCTTGTGCTTGATGAAACGATCATGGTAAGCCTTGCGTCGAGCTTGCGTGGCTTCCATGCACTATAGAGCCATCCTGCGAGTTTCGTCCAAACATTCCAGGTGCAGGAGACGGCGTTGCAATGAATCATCGTCCCCCAAACGCTCTTTGATAGCCACTCTCAAAGAGGGTAATTCCAATTCAACAGGGAAAACAGCTTCTGTACCATACACCAGCTGGAAGGGTGTCTGTCCTGTTGCTGCTTTATGGGAGGTTCTGTACGCCCAGAGGGCCTCTGTAAGTCGATCATCCCAATCACGACGATGTGCGGCAATCGTTCTTGTCAGAATCGAGCAGAGGATGCGATTGGTGACTTCGACTTGGCCGTTGGCTCTGGGGTAATAAGGAGTGGACTTGCGATGGCGGATCTTATACAACTCTATCAACTCTTCCATGACTTTATTAATGAAATGAGTGTCTCTGTCACTTACCAACTCTAAGGGACTGCCAAAACGGGTGATGATATTCTCGTACATGAACAGGGCCACACTGTTACCATCGTCCCACTTTAGGGCTTTAGCTTCACACCACTTTGTAACATAATCCGTACATACGAGGATGTATCGGTTCTGCTTCCTTCTAGTAGGAGGATCGATCGGTCCTAGGAAGTCGATGCCCCACTTCTCGAACGGCTTTAGGGGAAGAATAGGTTGCAGTGGCATGGTACTTGTCTTGGTAGGTTTCCCCATTCTCTGACAAGCATCACATCTTTTACAGTAATCATAGGCATCCTTATGAATGGTAGGCCACCAATATCCTGCTAGCAGAGCCTTCCTGGCTGTAGCTTCTCCTGCAAAGTGGCCTCCACATAGATCGTCATGGCAAGCCTTCAAAACAATCCCAATCTCATCTCCTGCAACACATCTTCTAAGCACTTCATCTTTGCCTTTCTTGTACAGTGCGCCGCCTAGCAGGGTGTAGGGGGCTGATTCTAACATAAGCTTCTTCCTCTCCCGAGACTAGAAATACCAGGAGGGTATTGTTGGGTTGCCAGCAGATTGGCAATGTCTGCATACCAGGGAGTTACAATTTCTACCAAGAATAGGGAAGCATCAGGGAGGTCTGGATCATCCTGCTCCTCGTCTGCAGTTTGTGGGATACGCGACAGATGATCAACCAGAACATGGGAACGACCAGGCTTAGTAATCACCTCAAAGTCGAACTCCTGGAATAGAAGGAGCCATCTCATCATGCATCCTTTCACATCTGCTTTGTTCATTAGGAAGGACAGGGCCTCATGATCCACATAAAATTTAAAGTGCGTGGATAGGAGGTAGTGGCGAAACTTCTCTAGGGCAAACACCATTGCCAAGCACTCCAGCTCTGTCACTGTATAGTTCCGTTTCCGATCAGTGACTTTCCGGCTTGCGTAATAGATGGGTTGATCCAGCTTCGAGGAGCCCTTTTGGCATAGAACTGCGCCTAAGCCTTCAATGGATGCATCAGTGTGTACATGAAACTCCTTCGTTCAATCAGGAGGTTGCAGAATGGGTGCCTCAATCAGACACTGCTTGAGAGTGTTGAAGGCTTTGTCACATTCTTCTATCCAAGTAAACTCGGCATCTTTCCTCAGAAGCTTGTGCAAGAAGGTTGCCTTTGTTGCGAAATGAGCTATGAACCTTCTGTAGTAACCCACATGGCCTAGGAATCCCCTCAACTGTTTGAGGTTGGTGGGTGCTGTCAGAGCTGCGATCTTTTCGATCTTTGCAGGGTCTGTTGATATCCCCTGTGCAGAGACAATGTGGCCCAACAGAACTCCAGAAGAGACCCCAAAGATGCATTTGTCGGGGTTAAGGGAAATCCCATACTCCCGGCATCGATCAAAGCATTGTTCCAGGTGTCGCCAGTGTTCACGGATCAAACTATAGACACAGAAGTCATCCAAATATATCTCAATAAAATCGTGCAAATGATTTTGGAATGCGGCCATCATGACTCGCTGGAAAGTAGCAGGGACATTGCAAAGCCCAAACGGCATCACTCGGTAAGCGTAGGTCCCCCATTCTGTGGTGAAGGTTGTTTTGGACTGGTCCTCTTCTGTGATCTAGACTTGGTTGTATCCGTTGAATCCATCCAGAAGGGAATAAAGCTCATGTCCGGCCACTGTGTCCAACAGTTGGTCTGTGAAAGGAATCGGGAAGTGATCCTTCTTCGTCTTAGAATTGAGCTTTCGGAAGTCAACACATATTCGCAATTTGCCATTCTTCTTGGGTACGACCACGATGGGTGAAACCCATTCACTATTTGCCACTGGATAGATGAACTCGGCTTCCAGAAGCTTCAGCAGCTCTGCTTTTACCAAAGTGGAATAATTCGGGTTCATCCGCCTCTGTCGTTGCCGTACTGGCTTGGCATCAGGCTCCAAGTCAATATGATGTTGACATATTGTGGGATCAATCCCCTTTAGGTCTTTGTAGGACCACGCAAACACGTCCAAATTTTCTTTCAACAAGTTGTACAAAGTTGACAACTCCTCTTCTGGTAGGCTACTACCCACCTTCAAGTGGTGTCCAATGCCTTCTGCATCCACAAAGGTTAACTGCCTTTCACCTTCTACTTCACGGATGAAGGTCCCACGGACTGCTTTTGGTACAGATCCGACTCCTTCAAGGGAGTGGTGTCCTCTTCTGATGTTCCACTAGACCCAACTTCTTCTTTTGGTGGAGACATAGGTTGCTCCTTGAGATGTTGGAATGGGATTAGAGCCATTTTGGGTTTGGTTTCAAGATTAATTACCTCTTGGCGTGAAGACTCATCTTTTGATGACACATCCAAGAACGTCACATAACAGGGACCCTCTGATTTCTGTTGGGTTTGTGGGACTGGTGCTTGTTGGCACGATGCATCATCATCATCTTTCTTTGGCAAGGATGGGTGAGGACGGCATGAGCCACTGCTGAAAGACGGTTTGGTATTCTTAATGCATTTCTTATAAAGATTTTGCATATAAGAAGATCCATTTACCAGACCAAATGGTACCATCCCCATTTTGTCCCATAGCATGAGCTCGTCTGCTTCTGATGCTTCTGGAACTTCTTCTTCATATATATTCGCTTCGGGTGGGATAGATTCTTCTGGTTCACTTTCATAACCTTCTTCTTCCATATCATCCCCATCCTCTTCTGTCTCTATCTCTGTCTCTGTCTCTGCTTTTGTCTCTGTAGGAGCTCTATAAGAGAAGAACAGGTTCTTTGTTTCATCTTCTGCCTCCGTCTCTGGCTCTGCTATGGCCATGTAACAGGGAGAGCAGTACATCCATGCTTCTATCTCACTGTCAAAAGTGATTTTGAAAATCGTTCCTGGTTCAGGCAGGAAGTATTCACCCATTGATAATGGCTTTGCATCTTTTGGAAGTCGGCTTACAGTATCCACTGTTAAGGAACGTGCCACTGTTTTCTTGGGAAGGATCTGTTTGACAGCATCTTCATCTGTTGATGTTCCATCCGTAGCCTCATTAGGCGAGTCAGAAGATAATTCCAAGGAGGTGGATCCATGTCCTTTTTGAGCACCATATAGCTTCAGCACCACTTTGTTGGGTCCTTTTCCCAAGGTCAAGGTTCCTTTGAACCAATCCGGGCTTCAAAAAGCCATGGTCTACCCAGTAACAGAGGGTAGGATGTACCATAAGAGTTTGGCTTCACCACCAGATAGGTTAGCCAATAATCTTTCCCAGCCACTGTAGTCTTCATATATGGGAGAACGCCCAAAGGCTTGATTCTGCTCTGATCCGCCAATCTGATGAGCCATTGGGTGGGTTGCACACCTTGTAGGCCTAGATCCTTCATTGTCACATCCGTCATAATGTTCACTGATGAACCACCATCAATCAGTGCATTTGCAATGAAGCAACCTTCAATCCACATGCCAATCTCTGGGGTACCCGGATCTAGAAAGGCGTTAGCCACGTCCACTTCTTTTACAGGCTCTGAAGCTTTGTTGGATTTTGTTGCTGTTGAGGGAGCAATCCTTAATCCACGTCTTCTTGTCAATATACTTTTGAACCTTTTTCGGAAACTGGGAGACAACATCAATAATTGTCGGAATGTGAGGTTTGGTTTAAAGGTATCTAGATCTCTGACCAGATCGTATTCCTTAATAGGATCCACTGGCTTTTCTAACCGGTTAGGGAACGGGGCAACACCCATTTTCATCTTCATTTGTTCTTCCAACAGAGGAATCATGGGAACTTCTTCTGCCCCTTGTGGCACTTCCTCCTCTTCTATCTCCTGGACCTCTAGTCCTATCTCTGGAACTGTCTCTGTAACTCCATGTGGCACTGTAGTGCTCTGTATGGCACTGTCAGACTCTATTCTGTTCTATTCTTCTGGTGGAAGATCGAACGTCACTGTTCTAGCAGAAGGATTGTTTTCTTTCTGGATAGGTGGTTCCTTCTTCTTTGCACGTGTGATGGCAGCAACTTCCAATTCCACTAAATTGGAGGTAGGCTCTTGGGCCTTGGCCGGACTATCAATAGCACTGTTTTTCACTGGGGCTGGGCTTGGACAGTCTTTTATAGTGTTGCCTTCTCCTTTGCATCGACTGCATAAGGGCTTGTAATCCACTGACCTTCTGGGATTTGGACAATTTGGTGAGATGTGTCCCTTTTCTCCACATCTGTAACACTCCACTTCTGATCTCTGACCACTGCCAGACTGTCTTCCTCTGTAACTTTGGGATGGAAATCTTCTGGGGTCCGAAATTAGGACCAAACTCTCTAGGCTTGGGTCCAATATCCTGTGTTGTCATTTTGGATTCCAGCAAGTTGAATCTTGCGTCTTCTTCCTTCCTTCTCCTATCATGCATCTCTTTTCAGAGAGCAAATGTCCTCTGTATGGTTCTTCCGCAAACAGTAGGAACAGAAGGCTCTAGGAATGGTTGGTTTGCGTGTACATTCAGTGGCTAAATGGCCTGCTTGATGACACTTACCACACCAAGTATTTGACCGCATCACAACTTTTCCTGCTCCTGCCACGTTGGATATGCTAGCAGTATTCACCTTCAGCGTCTATAGCTGTTCTATAATCACATCCATCAACTCCTTTTTAATATTTGCAACTGAGTTGGATAAGTAATCCTTCAAGATTTCTCCTCCTGAGGTACTGGCAGTAGGGTTTTGAGGAGTCTCTATAATCACTGCATAAACAGGTTGGGCTGGTGCAGAAGGGTCTCTGTTCTGATTCTGATTCAGAGCTCCTGTTTGAATTGTGAGCTGTCGGCTCCAGTTGGTAGGGTTTCACTGTTGCTGCTGATTTGGCATTGGGGAAATTGGTTGGGACCATTGTTGTTGTGGTTGAACCATCATTTGAGGCATTGATTGTGGCCACTGTGGATTTGGTGCACTGTATTGTGATACTGAGGGCATCTGTTGGTAGGGGTAGGGGACAGTCCCTGGGACTGCATTTGGTGGGTACATCATTCCTGGCATCAGAGGAGGTAGGACTCCTCTTCCTGGATTCATTGCCAATCTAGCTTCCACTTCATCGTACAGTCTTGCGCCTTCTGTTGCAGCTTGCAATGTAGCTGGTCTTTGCAGCTCTACAAACTTACGAACTTCTGGTTGTAATCCTCTGAGAAACACCCCCTTCTGAATGCCATCATCTAGATTATGGTTAGTCCATCTCTTCAGGATGGATTCCATTTGTGAGACATAAGCTTCCACTCTTTCTCTAGAGGACTGACTTAAATTCATAAATTCCTCTTGCATCCGCTCTTCAAAACCTTCACGCCTGAATTTAGTGAGGAAGGCCAACTTCAGGTCATCCCATGTGCCAAAAGTTCCTGCTGCTTGTCTCTCATACCATTGAAATGCCGCACCCTTGAAAGTGGCGGGGAATATTGCTAACCAATGCTCAGGGGTTCTGGCATTGTTAGCCACACATGCTACCATAAACTCTGCTATATGAAGATCAGGGTCTTCATTGTACTCTCCCTTAAAAACTGGCAATGGAACTACATTCGCTGGCTTGTCATCAATATTTCCAGGACGGATCTGGCTTGGAAGTGGACCTCCAGCAAGAGGAGGAAGGGCTTGATGTGCCATTGGGACTTCTGTAAAGAGCTCCGCAAGGGCGTCAAAGGCGGCTTCTGCTGCGAGCTCGTTCTCGGCTCTGATTTTTGCTTTCTCTCTTCTCACGTACCTCTGGACTCGTTCTAACGCTTGCCTCTTTATTTCGTCATTCATCAGGGGGTTGGCTCCACTATGTTGTTAGTGCTCCACAGAGGGTTAACAGAAGGCTTCACTCTCTGGAGGACTCTCTTGCCAACATTTCTTCTACTTCTTCCTTTTCAACGTCTCTAAATTCTGCTTTCATGCCACTGCACAGAGGAAGGTATTCGGTTCTGAAGGTGTCAAAATGCATACGTCTAAGCATTGTGGTGGTGCCATCATCATAGTAATACCAGCTTCTGATGGTTTCAACAGTGTATGTTGTAAAGAACACTCTGTCTACCAACTTCCAGTGGGTTGCCAATTGAACAAACAGAAGATTATCAGTACACCAAGCATCCCATGTATCTTGCTGTTGAGCATCCATGAACAAATTCCAACTCTTTTCCTTCTTGTCTCTGTGAACCTCCACAGACCAAGACTCCTGAAGCTTCTTCACAATCTCCCACTTCATGATGTCTGGAAACTTCTCAATGAATGCCAAATCTTCCATGGATGGTCATTCTCTCTGTTTCTGCTCTTCAGTTTGTTCCCAAACAGTTTGCCACCAAGATGCAAGTTTCTGCTGCTTCATCAGGAAGAGGAAACTGTCCACCACATAGAGCATGCATCATGATGGTGATGTGTTTCCGCCATTGTGGGATGAACTTCTTGTGGAAAGTGGCTTTGATTATGAGAAATTCCAACTCTTCAGTGGAAGAAGGAACTTTACAAACATCCATTGAATTCTTCTCTTCTTGGCAATGTCATTTCCTTCATTTTCAGCCTCTTATGGTGCTTGTTGATGGCAAGTTCCCCGGCTGCGCACCAAAAACATGGAGCCCCAAGAGAAGCACCAAGGAAAAGGGAATTCTCTTGCAAGAAAATCTATCTTGTAACATCAACAAGCTTGTTTATTATGTTTTATATGATCACAATGAAGAAAAGAACACCAGGCACAACAAATCTTCATACAGCATCATGTAGATCTCCCACGGATTTGATAGAATCAACCATATTCTTCAACATCTTCACAAAATCCATCAATACAACAAAGAAAGCAAAGGAATACACCATCTTTGAATGGAAATACATCACATAGTATTCATCTTCAATATCTTCATAGTCTTCTCTCCCAATCTCTCACATACAATCACTCTGTTTCAATAGAATTGGCTATCTCTGACTCTCTCTCTCTATCCATCAATAATACATCATATCCTCATTACAATATCTCAAAAATCACTCTCAATAATCCTTCTTAGGTCGTGGATACCCCTCCCAAGAGGTATGTCTGATATGAAGAGTCACCAGAGCCACTATAGTGTCTTTTCATAGCTCACTATTGTCACTTCACTCCAGTCTTCACTTGAGTCTTCAGCAGCTACTTCTTTCACTTCTTTCAGCTCTTTTGCACTTGTATTCACCTCTTTCCAAGGCTAGAAAACTTTTCCAAGCTACACTCTCATCCAACAGAACACATACAGAAGCATACAGAACAGTCACAGAACAGTACCAGAACAGCTACAGTACAAAACAGAACAGAGACAGAAGCTCTACAGAAGACCTACAGAAGGTTACAGAAAACCACATAACTCATACTCAAACCATTCCAAACTCTCACAAACCATTCAATAAGCTTTCACAAGATCTCAATCTTCATCAATCAATACTCCATCCCTCCTTACAGAAGACAATCAGAACAAAACAGAACAAAACAGAAGCTATACAGAAGGTATACATAACCTATCAGAACCTCACATCTCTACTAATAAACATCATGAACTTCCAAAACACAATCAATATCATCCAAAACACTCTCAAACCACTTCCAAACCAATCAATCATTTCATAAAATCAACCATTCAGCTCTCAAAAATAACAAAAATCAGCCAAAAAACAAGTCATTTCAACACTCAACAATAACCCACAGGTTCCAAAATGATACCCCCCATTTCTCTCGAGATGAGGACATCTCGATTTCTCTAAGGGGAGGAGGATGTAATATTTCCACACAATAAAAGTTAGTTGGTTAGTTTGAAAGTTAGTTAGTCAATTAATAAGTTAGTAAGATTACTAACTAAAGACTGACTAAGGTAAAAACTAACTAACATTAATTATTAATAATTTTTATTTAATTTAAAATATTTTATTTAGAAAAATCGAGAGTCATAAATCTGATATTTTTCTCGGATTGAAAAGGACCGTAGCCACCCTTCACGTAAATTACAACGTGAACGAGACTTATGAATTATATTAATCTATAGGTTAATGTGTATAGTTTGGATGGTCCAAAAATATTCAATTTTGGGCAAAAGTAGTATATTTTAGATATTTTAGATATTATTCTAAAAAAAGATATGGAGATTTTTAGAACTAGATGTCATTTAAAAAAAAAGACAAGTGATTTAGTTAGTTTGGAGATTTTATAAAAAGAAAAAAATAAAGAGAGGATTTGCAAAATCACGCGCGCGCCGCGATCGTAGTACACAGGCAGTGGACAGCACTTCAAACAGAGAAAAGAAGAAGGAGTGAATTAAGAGCTTTCTAGGCAAGTGTCTTGGAGTTTAACCCCCCTTTTAGAGCCAATGGAACCATTAGATTTATGATCTGAGCATCAGATCACCGATCTTTCCAATATCCCCCTCCACAAAGAGCTCCACTTCTCAACCACAAGCCCTGTTCTCTAATTCACTATAAATATGAGGCATGGGAGAGGCATAAGAAAGCATAAGGAGACCCCGAGAGGCTGCGAGAGAGAGGTAGAGAGAAGGATACCCCTCCAAGAGATTGTGAGGAAGATCTTGAAAGAGAGCTTGAGAGAGAGAGAGAGAGAGAAGAGTCACCCCGAGAGGCTACAAGGAAGAGAATTTACTCAATTCCCTTTATCTCGATCCTCGACTTAACCATCTTCTCTTACACTCTCCCATCTTGAATCTATTCCACCTTCTTAATCTCTTGAGTCTACTTGTGGACGATGGCCTCCAAGTGAAGAATGTCACGTGCGGATGACAATCCTGCAACCAGCAACAAGGCTTTGGGCAAAGGCATCACTGTCAATCCAACTGCGGTTCTGGTCGTAAGTAATGTATTTTCAAATTGATAGATGCTTGCTTTGATTCTCGTATGAGATACATTAGTCCCCATACTACGATGCACGAGTACAGGTCATGGGAAAGGATAAATTTCATCTCACCTACTCGAAAGATGGAGTTTGTGAAGTGCATATATCAAGGGAAGATAATTGCACCTAGTTACATATGACTTATTTGTTAGTAGAGCAATTACAAGGAAGAATTAGTCAAGGGTTATGAATGGCATAGTCGTCAAAAGAACGACATTATAAGATTGTGCGTACAAGTGCTAGATTAAAGTATAGTCAATGTTTACAAATAGCATAATTACTAAGAGAATTTAACATTGAGAATCATGAATAGAAAGTACTAGTTTAAAGTTTAGATGCTTCAAAAGTACTTAGCCTAAGAGCCCAAATATTAAGAAAAACTAGATTCTAGCTCAATGCAAGGCCTGTTGGAGACTAATTACTTAAGATCATCTCACACTTATCTTATTAAGTATTCATACGTTATGCCTATAACATGTTTGATATATGAGGATAATTTTCTAGTTGCCTCATGACTTGACTAAGAGCCAGTACAAGAAATTAATCATAAGGGTTAAAACAAAGATGTCTTGAGTTCCGTCAGATAACGATGACTTTTGCCAATCCAAATTCAGGGTTGGGTTATCAATCAAGGTAAGTGACCTATAGAACTTATATCATGAAAAGTGTTTGAACCCTTAACATATGCCCTAGCCGAAGGAAGTGTTAAGAAACATTTTTGCATAGTATTGCTCTTAGATCCCAAGGGGGAAAGCAAATATACAATGGAAATGTTATATCGTCTATTCTTGCATTGGTTGGAAAGAATACAATTGGTTTTGTTGATTGATCGAACAAAATCCTAAATGCTTTTACATTCAACTAGTTGTTAGTTGTTGTTTGGATGATTATTTCAAGTGCTTGTGATTTATGGTAAATGCATGGCAAGGGTCTGTGATGATAAGTCACCATGGGAATAAAGGAATGTTTTCTTGGAGAATGATATTAGGGCTGAATGCCTTGTTTGTGCTTGATTCTTAAAGGATTTAATTAAGGAATGATATATTGCACGGGTGGATCACCTCCATGATCGCACCGCTGATTAACCCGAGACGGCACTACTCGATTCATGGGCCGAAGGTCGAGTGGTGAAAAGGCCAACCATCACGAGAATGATGTTTCACTCCTAGATAGCTTGCGGGTCAGTTGGAGCTCTGGGCATCCCTTGCTAGGTCTAGAATGGAGTTGAAGACCTCCGTGGCCCCCAACGTCTGGGCATGTTGTGAGATCCTATTCTAGATAAAGGATTGAGTTTGTGGTGCCATGTGAATTGGACTAGTTACTTCTGCAGGGCAGAAAGGGATACTTTTGTTGGACAGAAGCGATACATAATTTCTCCTCTATAGGTGGGAGACAAAGATGTTAAGGAACTTTTTTGAACTTGTTTGTCAATAGATTGCTTTGCTCTGTTCTCGTGTCTGTGCTATAAGTTATATGAAAAAACCCTGTTCCCTAAAAGGCTTAATTAATGAAGCTGACTTTAAGTGTCACAGATGAATGTGGTAGGACCTAATTAGAAAACTAAAGCTATTAAGGGAAGCGGGTGGGCGGAACCTCCGATAGGTCCGTTCTATGGCAGGGTGGTCCCAGAGAACTGGGAGGCTTCTCACAAGTTTTTATCGTCATTCGACCTTTAGGTATTGTTAGGTTAGAATCTGATTCATGCCATTTTAGGGGATTGGAATGGAACTATGCCCTATGGGCAGAGAGGTTGAGCAACGCATCGCTCTCGTTTCCCATTCTCTTTGAACCAAGTGCGGCATGGGTCTGCTTTGGATTGGGTATCTCTGCATAAAGTAGGATGTCCAAAACCCGATGCTAGAATGCTAATAGGAGACCTTGACAACTAGGAACCCGATTTTCAGGTTGATCCTAGTAGGTTCGGTCGTGAACGTTCCGTTGCAAGGCGGATTTGGGAAACCCTAGGCGACAAAACTCAGAACATTCCCTGGGAGTGCCGGGCAGTGACGCTTAGATTCGTTTCTCGATAGACCGCTAAAAGAGTGCCTAGAAAGCCAATGGGCGAGCACCTCACATCATGGATCCAATCCTTATGCATAATTGAAATTGTAGAGATGGAACATGCCCACATTCTTGATAAAGCATCCACCACAATATTATATTTTCTAGTCATACAAGATATTTTAAAATCATAGCTTTGAAGAGTAGCTAGCCACCTCCTTTGTTTAAGAGACAAATTTGGTTGGGAAGGGAAATATTTCAGCGCACGATGATCACTTTTAACCTTGAAAATGACTTCCATATATATAGTGATTCTACTTTTTAATAGCATGCAAAATTGTCAATATCTCTTATTCATAGACATATAGTTGATGCTCCTTATCATCAAGCTTGCGAATTTCATAGGCTATAACTCCATGGTCTTGATATAAAATAGCCCCAACTCCTCTCCCACTAGTATCCCGCCCATACAATGAATTCCTTAGAGAAATCCGTTCATACAAGAATAGGTGCTGAAACTAAGAGAGATTTCACCTCATTGAAACTCTTGTCGGCTATGGAGTCCCAAAAGAAAGCCTCTTATTTTAGCCTATCAATCAAAGGAGCCACCATACGAGCATAATTTTTTATAAACCTCCCAGAGAAAGACAATCCAAGGAAACCCCTCAAAGAAGTAGAATTTGCAGGAGTAGGCCACTCATTAACACATTTCACTTTGTTGGGATCCACTCGAATGCCTTGCTCTCCTACAATGTGACCCAAGTATTCCACTTCATCTTCCATAAAAGAACACTTTGACATTTTGGCAAAGAGTGTATGTCTTCTTAATATGTCAAAGACCTCTCGTACATGCATCAAATGCTCCTCCTTGGATTTGCTATAAATGAGGATATCATCAAAGAATACAATGACTATTTTAAACAAGGAAGGCTGTAATATTTTATTCATGAGAGCTTGAAAAGTAGCGGGTATATTTGAAAGCCCAAATGGCATGACCAAGAAGTGGTATAATCCTCTTTTAGTCCTAAAAGGATATTTTATACTTATCTCTTTCCTTTATTCTAATTTGGTGATAACCAGAATGAATATTAATTTTGGTAAAGACATTTGCATATTTGAGCTCATCCAAAAGGTCATCAATGCATGTGTAATATTTCTGCATGAAATATTAAAGAACCTTGATCACTACACGCCCCGCGCAAAAGCTGTGTTAAGTCATCTCCCGCAATAGAATAATGTTAATGGCAAAGACCTTACCCCGTGTGTGCGTTAATAAACCCCAACCATGTTGTGCAAATAAGGCCGAGGCTAAAACACCGCAAGGCCGCACGAGAACACTCTCTACGGGAAAAGTAAATGGATAGTGGGTAATTTTCGTGCAAATTTTTTTATTAATTATCCCCTCCCCTGAGCTGATGCATGGCAAGGGAGAGGGAGTGTGAGAGGAATGGCGTAGTGTGGAGATGCACGAGGGAGGGGAGGCATGCAAGCCATCCATGTGGGAGGCTATCTCCCCCCCCCCCCCTACCTATAAGACCTCCCCCCTGGAGCTTGGGAGGGAGGCACAAAGAGAGAGGAAAGGGAGGAGACTGTCGTGCTGCCAGCCCGCCATCACCGCCACACCAAGGAGCTGCCACCACACACCGCCTGCTGCTGCCTCCACTTTACCATCACCATAATCATTATCATCTCCATCTTCGTCATCGGCATCCTCACCCACTCAACTACTTTCTTCTCTCTCCACGTAGCTTCTGCTCAGAAGCATAGAAGCTTCTTTAGAAGCTTCTAAAACAAGGCTTCTATAAGCCTTGTTCACCTCACCATTGTGGGTTAGCCTAAAATCACATCCTATAAGGGCCGTATCCCACACAGAATAGAAGATCCAGGGCAGAAAGGGATTCGATACGCGAAAGAGTCAAAGAGGAGTTGCTGAATGAGAATTCAACTCGTCAATGGCTCCCAAGAAAATGGCGAGAGGCGCTCACACGGGAGTTTCTACCCCAAGTCTACAGGTGGACATTCCTACGAGTCCTCATGCCCAGGTTCTTAAAAGAACAATTCCGCATTAAAGGAATGCATTAGGCACGTTTAATTTTCATGGGAAGAAAGCATTTACGCATGTCTCTAATTCACGTAGTCAAGTTTAAATACATTTGGGAATCTATCTCCTTGGACGATTTACAAGAGTTAGTGCATGTCATGCATTTGGGTTTGCTTGCATTTCCAAATTGCAAATCCTAAGCGCATATTGCATAGGTTTAAAAAGATGGAATTGTTTAAATGCATCCTTAATTGGCCGCGGAAAAGAAAAACGCATAAGGCATTTAGGTAGTAATTTTCTACTTGTGGATCCGTATGAAATAATCGTTGTCGTCCAGTGGATGTTGTCCAAGTAGTTGCATTGCATGGAAATGAAACCATGAACTTGCCTGTTGCACGCGAAGATGCTTGCATTTTTTAGTCGGGTTAAGTGCCGCTGAATGGATTAAGTCAACAATAATCTTATGACATTCGCCATGCATGAACTTCATTTATCGAAGTTGTATCTAGAAAATGTTGCATGTCATATATTCGTCATGCATGAACTTCATTTATCAAAGTTGTATCTAGAAAAGGTTGCATGTCATATTAAAGCCTGAAATTCAATTGCATTAAACGAAAGATTGTAGGCATAGCTCTTGATGTAAATCCATGTAGGTTTTATGCAAGTTATTCCCCAAATTGTCAATCATCATGATTTTAGCAAGGAAAAGAAATGGTCATTGCAAACCTTACAGTTGCATAGAAGTAATGAATCGCATATGTGCACGTAATGTGACATCTTGCAACTATTTACACCTTTTAGGAAAAATATCAGCGTCTCTAAGAAAAGATCGTTTCTTGTCGCAAGACAAGTAGACCAATTTAGCTAAATCGCTTGTAATGACAAAACCCACATTGAATTCTTAAAAGCATAAGTAGTTAGTAAAACGAACACCTCAAGTGCTAGCTAGGGTTTAGTCATGTTAAAAATTTTTCCTAGTATCGCACTTGGGACGCCAAGTCAAGACTTTCAAACCCAAAGGTCCTACCCACATTCACGGAATGTTAGGGTTAGTTAGTCGCCCATACAATAATGATCTAGGGTTTTTACCCTACGGATCAATGGCAAAATACTAGACTTCCATTTGAAATTAGAAACCCTAGGGCCAAACATTATCGGCCTAGTAAGATTAGGGTTGGGTTGGGTCAAGAGGACTCCCAAACCCTACATCTTGATCAAGCGTATTTCTTGACCAAGAAATGCCATTTGATGGGAGAAATGATCCCACAAGTTAGGTGCGACACTTCTCTCGTACAACAAGTTGCATTATCACATGGCTTTGTGTTGAATCGCAAGATTGATTTGCGAGTCCTTGGGACAAGGTTGGTAGGTTCTAGTGCAAATCTAATTTGCAAGAGGATGAGTAGACATCCTGCTACATCACCTTTCCTTCGACCAATTTGCCAAGTTAAGGGAAGTTATGTATTGCCTAGCAAGAAATCGACCAATCAAGTTAGGGCGATGAGGTTGCCCAGGATTTACTGTCTTAGTTTAAGGAACCTAAGGTGTTTGCTAATTTGGGTTGACATGGTATAAACCCTAATCCAAGGATAAAAGGGTAAACAAACAAACCCTTGGGGATCTTGCCAAGTCGCAATTGATCCCGGATTGAATGTTGGATGCATTCGAAGAGGAGGATTCACACCTTAGTAGTTGGCCAAATAAATGACCACTCGATTGATTGTGTTTGTATAAGTTAGGAGCACTGTTTGTACTTCTTTGCTCAAGGAACTAAAGATGGATAATTAATGCTTTAGGTTGAAGGTCTGGAGGGAGAGGCAGCATCAATTACCCCCGATTGTCTGCCTGACCCTAACCAAGGAGGTTGTTAGCCGCGCCGAGAATGTGGACCGAACCCCCCCCCGCAGGAGGTCTCTCCGTTGGGTGCTACTTGGAGCACGAGGACACTTGGGTGCCAGGGGGGCCCTGGCCGTAAATCCCTTGCCTCTGGGTCCTGCACAAGAGCCCGACATGACTCAAGGTTGGATCTTGAGGCCCGCATACTAGTCTACGGGCAAAAACTTGGATTAGTAATCCCTGAGGATTGCTGGATTGCCTTCGGGCGGATTATGGATTGCCTTCGGGCCGATTATGGATTAGCCTTCGGGCTGGATTATATGATGTATTCCAAAGATAAATAAGATCAATTGTTGAAAAGGAACTTGCTTGACATTGTTTTTCTATGTCAGTGCTTGCTAAGATTACGTGAAGGAACCAGTGATTAACTGGTTAATTAAGGAAGCTATTTTTTCGTGTCAAACTAAATGTGATAGGTAATTAGATAACTAAAGCAACCCTGAGGAAAGTGCGGTGGATGTGACCATGGGTCCATCCTACGGAAGGGTGGTCCCAGTTGGTCGGGAACTTTTCTCAAAGAAGTTGACAGCAAGGTAACGATGACTTAGAATCTAGGAAGCTAGAGTCCCGATTTGTGCTATTTTAGGGGAACGGAATGGAACTATCCCTTATGGGCAGAGAGGTTGAGCTTTGCATCCCTCTTGTTTCCCATTCTCCTTGAACCAAGTGCAGCATGAATCCGCTTCGACCCTGACGTTTCTGTGTAAAGTAGTTCACCTGGGGTTCGACGCTAGCTGCCGTTCTAGGAACTTGACCCTTAGGAAAAACCTTGATTCTGGTCGGTCCTAAGTGGGAATGGCCAGAATGCTTCCACTTTCTGGCAGACTCGGGAGGACCTAGATCGCAAACCCTGTGACATTCCATGGGAGTGCTGGGTGGCGCTTTCTGGACTCTTTGTTAAGACATGTCCTACGAGTGAATAGGTGGACACGTTACAGTTGGCATCAGAGTGAACCAACGAGGATTTAATATGTACAAGAAAACGTAATAAGGAGAAGTAGAGAAAATGTTGTTGTTAAGAACATTTCCTTACTTACTTATCAATGCTGACTTGTAGAGTCACGAAGCGTGGAACAGATTCTTGGTGTTCCAGGTTATATTTATGACTGTGATGTGTGCTTCCGATTATCGATGAAGGATCGATATGATGAATATCCTAGACCGCATCTACAATCCTTCACCCCTGTACGTGGAACGGAGATGGACGGGTGATTTAGGAATTTATTACATAGTTGCCCACCAATTTGCGTACCTTCGAACCAACCTAAAGAGAATCAAGTGGTTGGAGGACCTGAAGATCGTGAAGCTGTTCATCTTTTTTGAGGCTCACGCAAATGCAGCCTTACTTGTCGGAGGTTGGAAGGTCAAGCAGAACACATATGTGTACGAGGAAGTGACCCGAATAATCCCTACCGACAGAATCAAGGTGTTGGGACGTTACAAGAAGAACGGGTATCAAAGGAAAGGATACCCTAATCTTCCTATGACCTATCGATTCTTGAAAATCCATGACCCCAATCCATACTATTACTCAGTTCCCGTAGCTAAATGTAACACAGTCTTATTCTCCCCAAATTGATGTATCAGCTTATTCCATCTTCCCCCAAAAATAATTGTACTCGAAAGGGCTACGTCCATATGAATGAAATAGACTTTTTTTAATCAATGATTGTCTTGATTGTGGGTACTGATAAAGAAGTTAAGTGATTAGGTCACTTGGCTGAAAGCTGAACTGGGTATGTAATGTGATGTGAGAAAACATTTAGCAAGTCTTAATGTTAAGAATCTCAATGCCCAGGCACAACCTCAAGGGCAAATTCCTAGTCCGACCCCTACACCAAGTACGGTCGTGATTCAGGAGAAGAAGTTTCTTCTCAAGCAGATCAAGCCATCAGAATTTGATGGCAAAGGAAGGACCGTCCAAACTGATGTCGAGATTTGGATCGAATCCATGGAGGATTACTTCGAAGCAGCAGGTACTGCACCCGCTAACCAGGCTATGCTTGCCAAGTTGAAGCTTACTGGTGAAGCAAGACTTTGGTGGAAGCAATGGTGCAAAGACCAAGGGATCTCAGAAGGGTTAGTTACTTGGGAGAAACCTAAGAGAGCTGTGCGAGGAAGATATCTATCACTTGCCTATCGCATGCAAAAGATGAACAAGTTCCATGAGCTGAAACAGCTTGGTTTATCTCTTGACACATACTACTCAAATTTCATCTCTCTTTTGAAGTACGCGCCACAAATGGATATGACACAACAGGTGTCAAAATTTTGTGCCAGATTAAACCCACCCGTAAATGCCCATCTCGAGTCAATGCTCCCAATAGATCTTTAGGACATACTCATTCGAGCTACACCCATAATACAGGAGATGCAGACTAGGCCAAGAAATAACAAGACTTGGTCTTATTAAGGATCAAAACAAGGGAGTGTATAGGTCCCAGGCAAAGAGAGTTCAAGGTCAAAACCAGGGACATGAAGAAAGCTAAGACCAACAATGTCAATAATTTTGTTCCTACCCAAGGTAATGGCCGCAATCTACTTTGCTTTCATTGCAACTAGCCTGGTCATTTCAAAAGGCAATGTCCCAAGCTTGGCGGAGGACAACGTCAAGGACCATTCCAAGGAACCACCCGTAGCCAAGGAGCCGCCACCCGGGGTAGAGGAAGAACCGCCTGTGTTGCCAACAGGGAGATGTGCGATGAAGAAGACCTGACTATGGAAGCAAACTTTGAGAGGGCAACAATCCATGCCTCCCTTCACAAGAAAGGCCCGAATCGCCAATTTTTGGTGATTCAGACACCATCGGATTATCAAGGTAAAGGCTTCATAACCTTGATTGATTGTGGCTATACGCATTCCTTTATTTCACCAGTTTGTGCAAGAAGATTAGGAATAGCCACAAAAGATGCACCTACCTTTCTTATGGAATTAGCAAATGGTCGTGAGGTCACTTGTACTAGGCAAACTGCTAAGGTGGAATTCTTACTGGGAGGAAAGTCGACTTCGGTCAGATTCAGGGTTATGAACCTAGGTATCCACGAGTGTTTGCTCAAAATGGATTGGCTTAAACCTAATGATGCCTACATTCACTGTGGAAAGGGCCAAGTTTCCTTTCGAGATTCTAAAGGGGAATTGTTCACAACTCAAGGAGAGGCTGGGAAGCCAAAAATTCAACTGGCCAAAGCATCTCGGATAATAAAAGGAGCTAGAAAAGGGCTACATGTCTATTTGATTAAGCTAAATAAGCTAGATCAGAATCAGGAGTCTAGTGAAGAACCTTCATGGCTAAAGGAGTACGCAGATGTATTTCTTGAAGAGCTGACAGAACTTCCTCCTCAAAGGGAAGTTGATCATGAAATCAAGCTAGTGCCAGGAGCTGCACCAATTGCAAAGAGACCATATAGAATGTCCATCCCGGAAGCGATTGAGTTGAAGGAGCAACTCAAGCAACTGTTAGAACAAGGTTACATCCATCCTAGCAGTTCGCCATGGGGAGCTCCAATGCTGTTCCAGAAGAAGAAGGATGGAACGCTTCGGCTATGTATTGATTACAGAGGGTTGAATCAATCAACTATTAAGAACAAATATCCTATTCCAAGAATAGATGAACTTCTCGACCGTCTTCAAGGTGCGAAGATCTTCTCCAAGATTGATCTCATGTCTGGATATTATCAGATAAGAATCAAGGAAGAGGATATCCCAAAGACGGCATTTAGTACAAGATATGGATGCTTTGAGTTTCTAGTCATGTCATTTGGGCTGACAAATGCTCCTGCCACCTTCAACAGGCTAATGCAGGATATCTTTAGGCCATATCTTGATGACTTCGTACTCGTCTTCTTTGACGATACCTTAGTCTACTCCAAACAAGAAGAAGATCATGAACCCCAGCTTTGGATTGTTCTTGAAACAATGAGGGCACACAAGCTTTATGCCAAAAAGAAGAAGTGTGCATTCTTCAAGCAACAAATTGAATATCTGGGATTCATTGTATCAACGGAAGGAATTTCGATAGATCCGGCCAAGGTCAGAGACGTTCTGGAGTGGCCAACACCAACTACTATCAAACAAATACGTAGTTTTCTTGGATTGACAGGATGGTACAGGGTCTTTATCAAAAACTATGCCTTGATTGCAGCACCCCTGACAGATCTACTGAAGAAGCAAACATCAATTGTGTGGTCAACTGCTGAACAATCCAGCTTTGACAAATTAAAGCGAAGCTTGGTATCAGCACCTATCCTGAAACTTCCGAACCTTAGTGAGGAGTTTGAAGTAGTAACTGATGCTAGCACACTTGCCTTAGGATGTGTGCTTATGCAAGAAGGTCATCATGTAGCATACTCTTCAAGGAAACTCAAGAGCCATGAAAGGAATTATGCTACCCATGATCTGGAGTTGTTAGCTGTCATCCATGCTCCAAGATTTGAAGACACTACTTGCTGGGTAACAAGTTTACCTTAGTGACGGATCATAAAAGCCTTAAGTGGATCAGAATGAGCTCAACATGAGGCAACGTCGATGGATTGAAGTGCTAGAGGAATATGACTTTGAAATCAAATACTGGCCTGGAAAGGAGAATGTAGTTGCCGATGCACTCAGCCGCAAGGCATTTCTAAATTCTCTAATCTTGCAAGATCCATCAACAGCTAGATCTCTAGCCACAAAGGTATCCATGCCAAATAACCCAATACTTGAGCTAGCTAGAGAAGAGGCATGCCATGATCCAACCTATCAGAAATTGCTAAGGGAGATTTCCATCAAGGATCAAGACCCGAAGCTACATGCAAAGTATTTAGAATTCTCTATCAATATAGTGGACTTGTCTACTATAGAACGAGATTATATATACTGGCAAGCCAGTCCTCAAGCAGAAGATACTTTGGGAAGCTCATGACTCCCCTTTCTCAGGGCATCCTAGCTATGCCAAAACCCTCAATGCAGTCAGAAAGAGCTATTATTAGGAGAAGCTTAAAGGTGACGTTCTCAAATATGTCACAAAGTGTTGTCTTGTCAACGCATTAAGGCCGAACATGTCAAAATGCCAGGGAAGTTGCAACCACTTGACATTCCCCAAATGAAATGGGAATTCATTAGTATGGATTTCATTGTTGGCCTACCTCAGGTTCAAGAAGGTTACAACTCCATTATGGTTGTTGATATGCTCACCAAGGTTGCACATCTTATTCCTGTTAAGACAAACTATAAAGCCTCAAACATCGCAAGGTTATTTATCAAGGAGATATTCAAACTACATGGGTTACCCAAAAGAACCATTAGTGATCGTGACTCTCTCTTCACATCACACTTCTAGAGGGCTATCTTCGAATCCATTAGGACTCAACTCTGTTTCAGTATAGCTTAAGGGCAGAAAGGGATTCAATACGCAAAAGAGTTAAAGAAGAGTTGCTGAACGAGAATTCAACTCGTCAATGGCTCCCAAGAAAATGGCGAGAGGCGCTCACGCGGGAGTTTCTACCCCAAGTCTACGTGTGGACATCCCTACGAGTCCTCATGCCCAGGTTCTTAAAAGAACAATTCCGCATTAAAGGAATGCATTAGGCACGTTTAATTTTCATGGGAAGAAAGCATTTACGCATGTCTCTAATTCACGTAGTCAAGTTTAAATACATTTGGGAATCTATCTCCTTGGACGATTTACAAGAGTCAGTGCATGTCGTGTATTTGGGTTTGCTTGCATTTCCAAGTTGCAAATCCTAAGCGCATATTGCGTAGGTTTAACAAGATGGAATTGTTTAAATGCATCCTTGATTGGCCGCGGAAAAGAAAAGCACATAAGGCATTTAGGTAGTAATTTTTTACTTGTCGATTCGTATGAAATAGTCATTGTCGTCCAGTGGATGTTGTCCAAGTAGTTGCATTGCATGAAAATGAAACCATGAACTTGCTTGTTGCACGCGAAGATGCTTGCATTTTTTAGTCAGGTAAGTGCCGCTGAATGGATTAAGTCAACAATAGTCTTATGGCATTCGCCATGCATGAACTTCATTTATCGAAGTTGTATCTAGAAAAGGTTGCATGTCATATATTCGTCATGCATGAACTTCATTTATCGAAGTTGTATCTAGAAAAGGTTGCATGTCATATTAAAGCCTGAAATTCAATTGCATTAAACGAAAGGTTGTAGGCATAGCTCTTGATGTAAATCCATGTAGGTTTTATGCAAGTTATTCCCCAAATTGTCAATCATCATGATTTTAGCAAGGAAAAGAAATGGTCATTGCAAACCTTATAGTTGCATAGAAGTAGTGAATCGCATATTTGCACGTAATGTGATGTCTTGCGACTATTTACACCTTTTAGGACAAATATTAGTGTCTCTAAGAAAAGATCATTTCTTATCGCAAGACAAGTAGACCGATTTAGCTAAACCACTTGTAATGACATAACCCACATGGGATTCTTAAAAGCATAAGTAATTAGTACAATGAACACCTCAAGTGCTAGCTAGGGTTTAGTCACGTTAAAAATTTTGCCTAGTATCGCACTTGGGATGCCAAGTCAAGACTTTCAAACCCAAAGGTCCTACCCACATTCACGGAATGTTAGAGTTAGTTAGTCGCCCATACAATAATGATCTAGGGTTTTTACCCTACGGATCAATGGCAAAATACTAGACTTCCATTTGAAATTAGAAACCCTAGGGCCAAACATTATAGGCCTAGTAAGATTAGGGTTGGATACGGAATGGGACTATGCCTTATGGGCAGAGAGGTCGAGCTTTGCATCCCTCTCGTTTCCCATTCTCCTTGAACCAAGTGCAGCATGAATCCACTTCGACCCTAGTGTTTTTGTGTAAAGTAGTTCGCCTGGGTTTCGACGCTAGCTGCTGTTCTAGGAACTTGACCCTTAGGAAAAACCCTGATTGAGGTCGGTCCTAAGTGGGAACGGCTGCATCTGCTTCGTGGCAGACTTGGGAGGACCTAGATCTCAAACCCCGTGACATTCCATGGGAGTGCCGGGCAGCACTTTCTGGACTCTCTTCCCGATGGGCTGCTAAGACGTGTCCTACAAGTGAACAGGTGGACACGTTACAGCATGGAATCGGGTATCTATTCTTCACTGTGGACTTGTTTAACTCCCTATAATCAATGCACATGTGAAAAGATCCATCCTTCTTCTTAACCATGAGCATGAGAGAGACAAACGACGATTGACTTGACTGAATTAAACCCATTTGCAGCAACTCTTTGACTTGTCACCCCACCTCTTCCCTTTCAAACTTTGACAAGCAATAGGGAGGTTTGTTGATGGGTTTTGTATTAGGCAGCCAATCAATAGGGTGATTAATCTCTCTCTTTGGAGGCAAAGATGATGGTGGCTGAAATAAATCTTTGTATTCCTTCAATAGCTCTTCTAGCCTTGGATCCTTTTTCTTTGAAGAAGAAGATGGTTAATTTGGTGGCTGCTCTTCATCTACTTTTGCAAGAAAAAGAGTGAAGATACATGGTCTTGCATTGATTTCTTTTCGTAACTTCTTCATGGATATGAGTTCCAACTGGTTTTTACCAATGCCCTTCGATTGTATATGCTATCCATTCCATTTGAACTCCATTTGCATGTTTTCCAAGTCTAATGAAAATTTTCCAATGGACTTTAACCAATCATAGCCAATGGCAATATCTATAGGTCCCATTTCTAAAGTAATCAAGTCCACTTGTATGGTACATGAAGGAGATAAGGTGATAGGAGCGCGTAGCCACACTTTATTGCTTGATTCATAAGCTTCATTAGTAACTTGGATCTTCAATGGCACTTACATTTGTTGAGGTAGAAATTTCAGTCCATACAAAGATTTGGTATTTATGAAGCTATGGATGCTACCCATGTCTATCAAAAGATGAACCACTTTCCCATTGATCAACCCCTCAAATCTAAGGGCATTTTCTCCCTTGCAACCGGTCCATGCATCATGAGAAATTGCACATAAAGAACCACCGGGATCAAAGGAAAAATTATCCACAATATCATAGAACTCATCATTAGTTCCATCATCCTCATCATGCATGTCTTCAACCATAGGGTTTGCATCCACATGAAATATTTTTGCCTCTTCATCTTCATCTTCATTCGGCTCATCGATGTGATGACAAAATTGAGCTTGCTATTTTTGGATTTACATTTCAGCCTATGGTCTTGTGTCCACTTTTCTCCACACTTGAAGCATAAACCTTTGGCCCCCCGCATGTCCTTAATTTGATCTTTAGAAAAAATTTATTGTAAGTGTTGTTTTGAGATCCCTTTTGTGCATTTTCAGCCCTTGTAAAGTTTTATTTTGCTTCAGCCATTGGTATTGAACCACGCCAGCACTTGGTTTTGACGCAAAAACCATTGGATAAGTAGGCACCTTGCTATAATTACTGATGTAGATATTAATTCCCTTGCTATCTTGTCTATACACATCCCTTGGCTAGCTGAAATGAGCTCCAAACTTAGAAGACTGATTTGGTGAGGAATACCCTACACTTTTAGGCTGAATACCCATTGAATCTCTTCTATATTTCTACCCATACCTTTCAGCATATTGAATAGCATCATGAATGGTCGGGTTCCATTGTACCTACTTCCAAAGAAAGGGTTGGATCTAAACCAAAGATGTATTTGTTTAATTTTGTTGAATCATCAATTCCTTCAGTGTACATAGAGAGATTGAGAAATATATTGGAGTAGTCACGAATGGACATGCCCCTTTGTTGAAGTCCATACCATCTTCTTCATTGGAGAGACAAATAACTCTAACATTGCCTTCTTAAAATTATCCCAAGAAGCAAAAGTGTGACCAACTCTTTGCATATATCTCCACCATGTATGTGCGTAGCCCTCAAGATGTAGTGTCACAAAATAGATCTTAGCTTCATCTTGGCAAGAAAAAAGTGTGAAGTACATCTCTAATTTATTTACCCATTCTTCCCACTCTGTTGGAGATGCATTATCCCCCTTGAAGTTGGAAATGGTGATCTTCTCTTTGTACTCCCTCCCATTATAGATTGGTTGAAAATTGTTAGAGTGCTGCCCAAAAGATGATTGTCTCCAAGACTCTCTATAAATTGAACCTCTTCCAAGAGAATTTGGTCTAGAAGCATTACCGCCTTAATTTGGTTAACCGAATCAAAAAGAATGAGGCTGTCCACTAGTGGGTTGACCATAAAATGAGTTCTCTTTGTTAGAAATATCATCGAATGACCTTCTTTCCTCAAATCTTCCATTCTTATCATACATCTCTAATTCTTTTTGCTTGATGGTAGATTGGAAAGGAAAGGATTTGTAGAACGGGTCACATCCATGAAACTCTTCATTCTTATCTTCTCTTAAGTCCTCCTCCTCTTCATAAGTGGCCTCATGTCTTGAATTGAATTTTGGATGGGCATGATGCTTTGATGGTCTGTGGTGGCTGATAATAGGCACTCTTCAATGTTGATGGCTCTCCTTTCTCAAAGGTTGACACTATTGGCGGATCAATTCCTTTTCCTTTCATATTAGTTGGTTGGGTTGAAGTATTTCCAATATGAGAAGTGGGTACATTTGGCGTAGAAGGTGTGATTTGAGTTTTCAAGTCTTTAATGGCTGCTAGTACATATTCAAATCCACTTTTCATAGACTTTGCTATTGCATTTTCAAATCCATTCTACATAAACTTAACCAATTTCTCAAGAACCTAATTCACCTCATTGGATGTTTTCTCTATCTTTTCCAATGAATTAGAGAGTTGTTCATGAGTGTCATGCATCCCAATATTCATCATACGTAGTTCTTTTGAAACTATGGAGTCTTCAAAAGGTTTAGAAACAATTAATTCTCATCATTGCCAAGTCGTCGTACACTATGAGCATTACCAACACTAGCACATTTATCTTGTTGGTCTTGATTATGGGCTTCATCATTGAAATACTCTCTGATATCCTCTTGTGAATGGTTTCCATCACTTGGTCTTTTCTTTTGTTTTTGACCACTAGGGATAGTTGTTGCCAAAAATGACTATTCTAGAGAAAACTGACAATATCTTGCTTAATATTGCACCAATCCCAATGATTTTTTGAGCCAAAGGAAGCTCATATAGTGGGGATATTTTATATTTGTTAAGATCTTAGCTTGCAAGAGGGGTAATAAGTGTAATGACCTCAAACAATGCACCCTTATCAGCCTCTGTCTAGGTGTAGTCCTACTATACCAGCTACTAGAAAAAATATTATAACTTTTGCTCCCAATGTTTGATTACTAAAATTTTTAGTTCAAATCAAAGCTTGATATTCCCTCTTTGAATCAAGATATCAAGCTCTCAGATTGAATCATGATAGAAAATTCTATAGCAGAAATTGTGTTCTTGTCCTGTGAATTCTTGCACCCTATAAATACCCTCTATGAATGCCTTATTTCACCCTGAATTATCTCTTGGAGTACTTGTAGACACCCAAAACACTTAGTAGATGTGAAAAGAATGAATCTAGAGCATGGCAGGAGATATGGAGCATGGAAGATGAAGACAAGAATCATGTTGACATAGACAAGGAGAGGCCAACTATTACACAAGTAAATTAGGTTCCAAGATGGAAGCTTGGACTCATAAAGACAATCTTGTATAATGGACTAACAATGATAAAGACACTAAGTGAAAGTACAAAGCATCATGATATTGTATTCATTCCATATGAAAATTTGATAGTCAAGTACAATGCTTTATAGTTGGTGGATAGGTAGTAGTTTCCCTTTCTGTGCCTATGGGATTCAGTCTACATGCATGTCCTAAGCCCAGAACTACCTCATACAAAGAGGCTACATTAGGTGTGATTGCTAATATCTCAACACCCCTCCTCAATCACAACCATAAAGTACAAAGTGTGTAGAGGCTTTAGTGAAAGTAACACGTGCAAAGTGTGGGCACACCAAAAACGTGGCAAAACACCAAAGGATGTCGCAGAAAAGGCTAAGTGTGGCCACCACAAACATGATGGTCATCTAGAGGCTGTAATAGGGACCTTACAAAGGCTGTAGTACAAGGCTACATGAGGAGTTTACAAGCTTATGAAAAAGACATTTGGGCTAGACATTACATGGCTAAAAAATTCAATAAAAAATAGGATCAAGGACTGACAAGCCCTTGCAGTTTTCAGCATTACTTTTTACATAGATCTTCAATTCATTGTAGGTTTTCTTGTCGAAGTAGTCTAGCTTGCTCTTTTTGATCATGTACTTGCTATTCACTTTGCTTGTCGCTTCAGAGTCTTCATGATTTTTATGCTTCTTCTTCTTATTCATTTTCTCTTTGATCTTTCCTTCATAGACTTTGCTTGCATTAGTCATCTGGTTCTTTTCTTTATGGTTCCCCCTCAAGCAAAGGTATCATCTTTGAAGCAGCAAAAATGTCTTCAAAATTTTCAAATAAATTCATCGATTGCTCTTCAAAACAAGTAAATCCATCCATCCCTACAAGCGGAATAAACAAGTCTTCCATGTAGTTGAATTGAGCAACAAGAGTAATGTTACTCTTTATGAGAAGCATCTTCATAAAAGACTTGATTTTGGTCATTCCCATGATGGAAATCAACTTCAAATGATTGAGAATAACCAACAATGAGTTGATCTTTGTATGTGTCAAAAGACACAAGCAATGGCAGTGAAGTATCAAAAGATACTAGTTTAAAATTTGATGTTTGTTGCTTGAGTTTGACTTGATGATCTTCAAAAACTCTTCATAGCTTCCCCTCCTTGCTGATTTGATGGTTGAATACTTGCTGAAAACTTCATATTAGAGTGGCCTTGTCTTGGTTTGTGGAAAGAGAGAGAAAATGAAGGAAAAATGAGCTTGAAGGTAAGTGGCTATGGCTATCCTGCCAAAACAAGGACCAGCGAGACTGGTGAATGAGCTTCCACGAGCTCCACAGGTCGAATCTGCTCAAACCCTTTGAGATAGAAAACCCTCAATAATGGTTCTAACTCCCCCTAAGAGGGTTTGTACTCGATTTTCCCGAGTTGAGAGATCTAATCCTTCAAAGTGGTCACTGTCAAAACTACACCCAAATTTGGGAAAATGCAAATGCCGGGCATGGTGTGCATCAATATCCTTGATTTTTGTGCCAAGAAGTTGTATCTTGACCTGAAGAACAACTCTTGAGAAGAAATATTGAAGAGATACGGTCTGGTTAATGAGATATGGCTGCTCCAACAAAGGTAGGTAGGTGTTGTCCACAAACACAGTTATGGTAGCAACTCTAAAAAGAGGCAATGCTGAAGCTATGACTGCCCAATCTCAATGATTGAGGTGCCAAGGAGGAGCTTTGGAAGTACAAAAACACTTCTCCAGAAGGAAGTTCAGAGAGATTTGGCCTGTAGAGAGAGATATGAAAGCTTCAAGCTGATAAGGTGATGCTAGCTATGGCTACCATGGAAGCTTCATTGAAGGTAGGAATGCAAATAAAGTGGGAGATAGGATCCAATACTCAAACTGAGCTGAGCTGAGATGGAAATGAGCTGAGAGGAGTGAAAGGAGAGTTGGGCCATGCTTAGCTGAGCTCTGATACCATGTGAAAAGCACGGATCTAGAGCATGGCAGGAGCTATGGAGGATGGAAGATGAAGACAAGACTCATGTTGACATAGACAAGGAGAGACCAACTATTACACAAGTGAATTAGGTTCCAGGATGGAAGCTTGGACTCATAAAGACAATCTTGTGTAATGGACTGACAATGACAAAGACACTATGTGAAAGTACAAAGCATCATGATATTGTAATCATTTCATATGAAAAAGTGATAGTCAAGTACAATGCTTTATAGTTAATGGATAGGTAGTAGTGTCCATTTATGTGCCTATGGGATTCAGTCTGCCTGCATGTCCTAAGCCTAGAACTACCTCATACAAAGAGGCTACATTAGGTGTGATTGCTAATATCTCAACAGAAGACCTTTGTTGGACTGTAACGCACTTGTAAGTATCCAAGAAACACTTGTCATTGATTGGTAGCTTGCTGGAAATGATCAGTAATTACCCTGTCACCTATAGTAATCAAGAGGGCTAAATGACCATGTTCTCTTGCTACTGAATGTCTGTAACATCTATGAATCGCTGATATTATTGAAATACCATTGTCAATTCTTGACTCAAGAGATGTACGTGCACCTATATTGAAAAAAATGTGTGGGATCTGTGACTTGAGGGTGTGCAAATTTCCCTCTCAAGCTGGTTTGTGCTCCCCTTCAGGGTCCTTGTCAGTAGTAGGGGAGGGTCACCTCACTATTGTCCTACCAAATTGCTCGACATCAACTTTTCCTCATGGATATAGACATGGCAAGGTACATACTAAGGCTAAGAAAACATTGATGATATGTAATAAGCTGTAAAGAATTCTTTCATCCCTTTAATGATATGCAAGTGGAAGTAGGAAATTGATCAAATGGAAAAGGATAGGGATAGGTATTTGTAATATCTCCACACAATAAAAGTTAGTTGGTTAGTTTGAAAGTTAGTTAGTCAATTAATAAGTTAGTAAGATTATTAACTAAAGATTAACTAAGGTAAAAACTGACTAGCATTAAAAGCTAATATTTTTTATTCAATTAAAAAAATATATTTAAAAAATCGAGAGTCATAAATCTGACATTTTTCTCGGATTGATAAGGACTGTAGCCACCCTTCACGAAAAGTACAATGTGAACGGGACTTATGAGTCATATTAATCACTAGTATTAATGTGTATAGTTTGAATGGTCCAAAAATATTAGATTCTTGGGGAAAAAAAACTATTATATTTTAGGTATTATCCTAAAAAGATAGAACTAAAAGTCATTTAAAAGAAAAGACAAGTGATGTTTTAGTTAGTTTTGGAGATTTTATAAAAAGAGAAATAAAGAAAAGTGATTTGCAAAATCGTGCGCACCACGATCGCAGTCTACAAGCAGTAGAGAGCACTTCGAACAAAGAAAAGAAGAAGGAGTGAACTAAGAGCTTTCTAATCAAGTATCTTGGAGTTTTACCCACCTTTTGGAGCCAATGCAACCATCAAATTTATGATCTAAGCATCAAATCACTGAGTGTTCTAAGAGCCCCCCTACTCTTGTTCTCAAACTTATCCCCTCCTCTCTAATTCATTATAAATGGGAGGCATGGGAGAGGCATAAGGAGCATAAGGAGACCCCAAAAGGCTGCAAGAGAGAGGGAGAGAGAGAGTATACCCCTCCAAGAGATTGTGAGAGTGAGCTTGAGAGAGAGAGCGAGAGAGAGAGAGAGAGAGAGAGAGAGAGAGAGAAGAGCTACCCCGAGAGGCTGCACAATTTTCCTCTATCTCGATCCTCGATTTAACCATCTTCTCTTTCGCTCTCCCATCTCGAATCTATTCCACCTTCTTAATCTCTTGAGTCTACTTGTGGACGATGGCCTCCAAGCAAAGAATGTCATGTGCGGATGACAATCCTACAACTAGCAACAAAGCTTCGGGTGAAGGCATCACTATCAATCCAATTGCCGTACTAGTCGTAAGTAATGTATTTCCAAATTGATAGATGCTTATTTTGATTCGCGTATGAGATACGTTAGGCCCATACTACGATGCACAAGTATAGATCATTTTATCTCACATATTTGTAAGATGGAGCTTGCAAAGTGCATATATTAAGGAAAGTTAATTGCACCTAGTTGCATGTGGCTTATTCGTTGATAGAGCAATTACAAGGAAGAATTGGGCAAGGGTTATGAATGGCATAATCATGACATTAAAAATTGTGTATACAAGTGTTAAGTAAATTTTATATAGAATCGCTCATTGATCCCAAGGGGGAGAGCAAATATATGATGGAAATGTTATATCGTCTATTCTTGCATTGGTTGGAAAGAATGCAATTGGTTTTGTGGGTTGATCGAACAACATCCTAAATGCTTTTACATTCAACTGGTTGTTAGTTATTGTTCGGATGATTATTCCAAGTGCTTGTGATTTATGGTAAATGCATGGCAAGGGTCTGTGATGACAAGTCGCCATGGGAATAAAGGAATGTTTTCTTGGAAAATGATATTAGGGTTGAATGCCTTGTTTGTGCTTGATTCTTAAAGGATTTAATTAAGGAAGGATATATTGCACGGGTGGATCACCTCCATGATCGCACCATGGATTAACCCAAGAGGGCACTACTACTCGATTCATGGACCGAAGGTCGAGTGGTGAAAAGGCAAACCACGATAATGATGTTTTGCTCCTAGACAGCTTGCGGGTCAGTTGGAGTTTTGGACACCCCTTGCTAGGTCTAGAATGGAGTTGAAGACCTCCGTGAGCCCAACGTCTGGGACGTTGGAAGATCCTATTCTAGATAAAGGATGGAAATTTCGATGCCATGAGATTTGTACCGGGTACTTCTGTTGGACAGAAGGGATACATAATTCTCCTATATGGGCAAGAGACAAAGATTAACTTAAAGATAAGTTAAGGAACTTATCTTTAAAGATAAGTTAAAGATAAGTTGAAGACCTCCGTGAGCCCAACGTCTGGGACGTTGGAAGATCCTATTCTAGATAAAGGATGGAAATTTCGATGCCATGAGATTTGGACCGGGTACTTCTGTTGGACAAAAGGGATACATAATTCTCCTATATGGGCAGGAGACAAAGATTAACTTAAAGATAAGTTAAGGAACTTATTTGATAAAAGGACTGCTTGTTTTGTTTTTGTGTATGTGTTGTAAATTACATGAACGAACTCTGTGCCCTAAAAGGCTTAATTAATGAAGTTGATTTAAATGTCACACATAAATGTGGTAGGACCTAATTAGACAACTAAAGCTATCAAGGGAAGCGGGTGGACACAATCCCCCGATGGGTTCGTCCTATGGCTGGGTGGTCCCAGAGAACTGGGAGGCTTCTCACAAGAATTTACCATCGAATGACTTTAGGTATTGTTAAGTTGAAACCGGATTCATGCCGTTTTAGGGGACCGGAATGGGACTATGCCTTATGGGCAGAGAGGTTGAGCTTCGCATCCCTCTCATTTTCCATTCTCTATGAACCAAGTGTAGCATAAATCTGCTTTGACTTTGTTGTTCCTACTCAAAGTGGGTCATCTGGAGCTCGACGCTAGCTACTTCCTAGAGACTTGGCTGATAGGAAAGAAACCCTGACTTCAGGTCAGTCCTAAGTGGGAACGGCCAGATACTTCCGCTTCGGGGCAGACTCAAGAAGACCTAGATTGTAAATGATGCCAGGAGGCATATTTCACGGTGGATTCCGTGCCACGGTGGATTCCGTGAGGTTTTACGGTGGATTCCGTAAACTTTGATGACCGGGGCTCATACATAAAGTGGATTCTTTGTGCGAGAAGTTGATGGGGACGCCTGTCCTTTTCGGGCGTTTCATTAATTTAGTGTGTACATGGGTGATTCCATAGCGGGTGATTCCGCAAAATGCATATTAAATTAATAAATGTTTATGAGTTTAGAGTGCGCACTCGTAATAAATTAAGGTTAGGATTTATTTCTAACCAGTTGATTTATTTATGTAGCTGAAGACTACTAGAGGTATTCACTTTTGTCGGTTTAATTGTATTATTTTACTAACGATTGTGAATGCTTCAGTTGATGTGTAGAGATAGCAGCAGTGGCGGAGGAAAGCATTGGAGGATAGCGAGTATTCGATTTATGGATTATATTTTGATAGGCGCCACGCCTATATTTTATCATGCCTATTTATTGAGGCATTGATTATTTATTATTATTTTGTATGTGCATGGGCGCACAGTTATGTTATTTCTATTTGGACATTGTATTGGGCATGCCAGACTCTTTGGGCACCGTCCATTAGCTTTATTCCTATTTTTGTGTTAAAGCAAACTCAAAAGCTAAAAGCTTGCTATATTTTTGTAAATTGGGCTATTATTGAGCATGAAGATGAAATATACATTAAATACATGCTTTGTGGAGCGCTCACACAAGGCATGGGGGGAGATTGCACCCAATTGGTCTCTTGCTCTTGTCATTCATGCTTTTTACTTTGTAATTTGTGCAAAAAGTAGAGTTCATTGTTCTTAGGGACCTTCCGGCATTCACTACGCGAGCATACAGCGTCCGATCTGCGCACCAGCAAACCCTGTGGCATTCCTTGTGAGTGCCAAGTGGCACTTTCTAGACTCCCCTCCCAATGGGCTGCTAAGACGTGTCCCACAAGTGGTCAAGTGGACACGTTACAGTATTGCCCTTTCTTGCAGTGACTCACAGCATACAATGAATTTCACTTACCACTTTTTTTTAAAAAAACTTTTAGCCATATTGCAATTAATTACATTCAAGCAACCAAATTTAGGATTAGGTGCAAAATTCCAACAAATGAGAAAGATTAGCATCAATTGGTTACTAATTTTAAGTGGGTAGGATGAAGAAAATTTAGCATAGCTAGATTCAGCCCTAAGTTGGGTCTATATACACTTAGTTTTCAATTTCAGAATAGGATTAACCTTAATTCTCCCTTTTTTAGCAAATGGATGGCTTTAGTAATTGGATTTAAAGGGAATTAATGGCAAAATGTAAAAGTACTTCTTTCATTGTTGAAGGCAGATGATCATGGAAGCTCCAACAACCATATGAGACTTGAAAATCTTGATCTCCAGATTGAGGTGGCCCAGAATACCTTCAAATTGTAATTCTCTCAGAATGAATATTCAGCTCATAAACTCCAATTCTTCTCCAAGAAAGCTTCTATGACCATAAGCTTGATGGAGATGATCCTTATGAGCTCCAAATGTGGCTGAAAATTGAAGAGGAATCAATGATGAATCTTCTAGGAGAGTAGAAGACTTCAAATCTTGAAAAAGAGCTCTCCCATTGAAGTACTTGAACTTGCATAAGCTGTCCATATACTTGCAACATCAAAATCAAACTCCATTCTTGCAATGTTGAAGCAATACCTTCAAATTTTGGCAAAATCCGATTCCTAGAAGCCTTAGGAGGCATCAAGAGCCAAAAACCCAATGATTCCAATCTTCAAAGACTAGAAATTTTGAAAGAATCAAGTGTCTACCTTGTTTGCCCCAAATCAAGAGAAGAGAATGCTCCAATCTTGCTTAAAATGATCAATGTAGACCCAATGTGTGTTGTAGATGCTTCCCCTTGACCTTTGGAAGCTAAAAGGTATCAACAAGAATTCAAATCTTCAAGAAATTGAAGGAATCTTCATGTTGTCCATTTTCAACCATAGCTAGGGTTGTGACTTGCTATTTTCACCATAGAGCCTCCAGTTTCTTCATGTCTCTACCAAGAAAATAGTTCATGCTCTGATACCAATGCAAAATAGCTCATTCTCACAGTAAGAAAAATAACTGGAAATACAAGAAATACACCATATGTGCCAAGAAACCATAGCCAAGGTAGCTAGGTATGAAATTATATTGCCATGGAAGGCTGAGAATCATAGATGAATGTTGCAACATGAATACTCACCTCATGCCAAGGTGGGACATGGTATGCACTCCATGATCTTGGTGGCTAAAAGTATGCACCCTCTTAGATGGTGGGAGGAAAGAAACCTCAAATCATGTGTTCTTCAAAATGGTAAAAGATCCTTCACATGTTACATCTCCACCTTTTATAATTAACCCTAGGCTAAGGCATTTATGCTTTATTACAAGAATATCAAGAGCATTTTTGGTGCAAACAGTTTCACAAGACTTTGGAATCCTGGTTAATCAAGTTTACATTCTTTAGCACAATTTTCTTAATCTGGTTAGATTTACTTTTGCTCTAAGGCTATCCACAAGACAGGGTTCTCGGGAGTCCACACCGGTGTATTTAATGTGGATATGGATCCCACAAAATTTTGGTTGCCACCTAACACCTTTGTAGGGGCCCATGCAACACGAGGATATAAAAAACTATTAGCCCACATGTTTCTTGACTGGTTGGGTTTGCTAAATTGGGATGGTTTTACCTTATCATAAAGTAGCAGTCATGATGGGCTCCTGTGATCTCATAAATTTGTAGCCATTGATCTGATCTCTTCGAGGTCTTAAAGACCTCGTGGGAGATAGTGTTGAGGTTGTGAGGTGCACGATCACTAGTGTCATGTGCATATAGGGTAGTGTATAGTGGTCAAGTTATGCATGAAATCATATTATCCATGTACTATTACACTACCTTGTTAACTTTTGTATACTCTCAAGATGCTCAAGTCCACAGACCTCAATGGGGCTATGTAAGCAAGCAGTACCAAGCATCCATTGCTCCCACATGATGAGTACGTAAATATTTTTTGGGTTTTTTATGAGTTTGCTTTTATCTAGTCCATTTTTTAATCAATGTCTCATCAATTGACTTGTTTTGGAGTAAGCAATATGCATAAATAAGAAATTGGTTCCTCATTGCTTCATCCCACAAAATATGAGTACAATGAATGGATTGACTCCATTCTTGTATCGGCAATGGAACCAAATTGTTGGCCTCTACAAGAGCTCAACAATGAGACGTTGTATGAAGATTCTTATTCTTTCAAGAGCTCAATATACTCATAGCTCAACCATCTCTCACCTAGTTGGCTTGCATTCTAGACTTCAAGTCATCTAGTTCTCTTCTCACACTTCTTACCCTTATGCAAGCAAGAAAATCAAATAACTCAACAAGTGTAGTAAGCTCACTTGCTTACCTCTAATGCATTTTATTTTGGATAATTTTGAAGGTTCAATAGTCTATGTGGTGCTCCTTGAGCAATTTCTCCACCCTCATATCCAGTCTGATTGTAATGGCTCCAACTATGACTTGAGCAGTCGAGGGTAGCTGGGGGGCAAGAGGAGGAGGGAGAGAGGTCACTCATAAATACGTAAGTATATCACATGGGTTCAAAAGAGAGGGTTTTTAAATATCTTTTTTACACATTTTTCACATATAGGTGCCATATAAAAACACTATATTAGGGAATTTTGAAATTTTCATGCACTTTGGGAACCCCCAATACCTTTATTACTTTACCACATGGTCAAATCTTATTGTATTACTTAAAGGTGGAGTCTACCCTAAATGCTATATAAGCTACCTTTCCAAATGCCACTTTCAAATATGGATCAAGATTACCACATGGTCAAATATTTATCACTTATTTGAAATTGGAACTTGAAATCTTTCCAAATTCTCTAATATGGTGTTTAAAGGGGTTATTCATAGATTGAATAGAAAAGGGGTATGCTATATTTAGGAAAATTTTGGAGATAATGATATTTTAAAATAGGCTTTAAATAAATATGATATAAAGGGATTATTCACAAATTGAATAGAAAAGGGGTGTGCTATGTTTAGGAAAAATTTAAAGGTAATGATATTTTTAAATAGGCTTTGAAATACATATGATATGAAGGTTTTATATATAGTAACCCCTAGAGAATTGTGAGAAGAAAAAGAAAAAGAAGAAGAAGAAGAAGAAGAAAGGTGTGACAAAGAACTTCTCCAATTAGTCCCTCACTCTCCATTACATAATCTCACTCACTCTTAACCTCTCACCTTCCAAGCTATGGAAGCTAATGAGAAAGAAGAGAAAGAAAGCAAGAAGAGAATATGAGTTGAATTCACTTCCATATGCCTCACTCACGCTCTCACTCCTCTCTCTTTCTCTCACTCTCTAGGTAATAGTGTACATGAAGAAAAACAAGAAGCAAGAAGAGTGAAACCTCTCAAAGTTGCACACACAAGAACAAGCTCTCTACTCAAATTTTTACCTTTTATACATAGGGTTTAGGATTTCCCACTTTAGTTGGGCATTCTCTACCCTTTTTCATTAAGCTTGTGGCTAGTCCTTTCCTTTTTTGCATATTATGCTTATGCTTTTGTGGACATGATTTAGGCAACAATGAATAGTTATTGCTCACAACCTTAATCTATTGAGGGTTTTCTAAACATAACTCTAGCCGATATTACCATTTGCATAGGAACTAACCCACTCTTACTTAAATGTTACAAATATATAATGCTTTCTCATCCATGGGTAACACATGAGATTAAGATCATATGCACAAGCATTGCCTTATTCAATACAGTGAGACACAAGAATGTAGTCTATTTCTAGATATAGTTTCTAGCACTTTAACTTTGCATCCTTCATTGTTGTAATCTCCTCTTAAGATATAAGGCACTTAACATTTTTTGTAAACCATTGAATTTACTATATCATCAATGTTGAGCACTATCATGTTAGATGTTGTAAATAAGTCATACTATGGCTAAGCCCTTGTCTTGGTCAAGACATTTGTATGTTAACAAAGCATGAGTCTTATTTTCAAATGTTATCCATTGATATATAATATACTCATAAGCTATATGTCTAACTTTGGATATTATGTATACCTAGCAAGAAGAGAGAGATCCATTTGAGTATATCATCAATGTTGAGAACTATCATGTTAAATGTTGTGAGGTGCCCGCCCATCAGCTTTCCAGGCACTCTTTTAGCGGTCTATCGAGAAATGAATCTAAGCGTCACTGCTCGGCACTCCCAAGGAATGTTCCGAGTTTTGTCGCCTAGGGTTTCCCAAATCCGCCTCGCACGGAATGTTCACAACCGAACCCACTAGGATCGACCTGAAATTTGGGTTCCTAATTGTCAAGGTCTCCTGATAGCATTCTAGCGTCAGGTTTTGGACATTCTACTTTACGCAGAGATACCCAATCCGAAGCAAACCCATGCCGCACTTGGTTCAAAGAGAATGGGAAACGAGAGGGATGTGTTGCTCAACCTCTCTACCCATAGGGCATAGTCCCATTCCGGTCCCCTAAAACGGCATGAATCGGGTTCTAACCTAACAATACCTAAAGATCGAATGATGATAAAAACTTATGAGAAGCCTCCTAGTTCTCTGGGACCACCTTGCCATAGAACGGACCTGTCGGGGGTTCCGCCCACCCGCTTCCCTTCATAGCTTTAGTTTTCTAATTAGGTCCTACCACATTTATGTGTAACACTTAAAAGTCAGCTTCATTAATTAAGCCTTTTAGGGAATAGAGTTCGTTCACATAACTTATAGCACATACACAAAAACATAGCAAAGCAATCTATTCACAAACAAGTTCAAACAAATTCCTTAACTTACCTTCAAGTTAATCTTTATCTCCCGCCCATACAGGAGAAATTATGTATTGCTTCTATCCAACAGAAGTATCCCTTCTGCCCTGCAGAAGTAACTGGTCCAATTCACATGGCACCACAAACTCAATCCTTTATCTAGAATAGGATCTCCCAATATGCCCAGATGTTGGGGGCCACGGAGGTCTTCAACTCCATTCTAGACCTAGCAAGGGGTGTCCAGAGCTCCAACTGACCCGCAAGATGTTCCCATTGTTGGCCTTTTCACCACTCGACCTTCCGCCCATGAATCAAGCAGTGCCCTCTCGGGTTAATATGTGGTGTGATCATGGAGGTGATCCACCCATGCAACATATCCTTTCTTAATTAAATCCTTTAAGAATCAAGCACAAACAAGGCATTCAGCCCTAATATCATTCTTCACGAAAACATTCCTTTATTCCCATGGCGACTTGTCATCACAGACCCTTGCCATGCATTTATCATAAATCACAAGCACTTGGAATAATCATCCAAACAACAACTAACAACCAGTTGAATGTAAAAGCATTTAGGACATTGTTCGATCAACCAACAAAACCAATTGCATTCTTTCCAAAACAATCCAAGAATAGACGATATAACATTTCCATCGTATATTTGCTCTCCCCCTTGGGATCTAAGAGCAATACTATGCAAAAATGATTCTTAACACTTCCTTCCTTTGGCTAGGGCATATGTTAAGGGTTCAAACACTATTCATGATGTAAGTTCTATAGGTCACTTACCTTGCTTGATAACCCAACCCTGGATTTGGATTGGAAAAAGTCATCGTTATCGGACGGAACTCAAGACATCTTAGTTTTAACCCTTATGATTAATTTCTTGTACTAGCTCTTAGTCAAGTCATGAGGCAACTAGAAAATTATCCTCATATATCAAACATGTTATAGGCATAACGTGTAAATACTTGATAAGATAAGTGCGAGATGATCTCAAGTAATTAGACTCCAACAAGCCTTGCATTGAGCTAGAATCTAGTTTTTCTTAATATTTGGGCTCTTAGGTTAAGTACTTTTGAAGTATCTAAACTTTAAACTAGTACTTCTCTATTCATGATTCTTAATGTCATATTCTTTTAGCAATTACACTATTTATAACCCTTGACTATACTTTAATCTAGCACTTGTATGCCCACTCTTTTAATGTCGTTCTTTTGACGACTATGCCATTCATAACGCTTGACTAATTATTCCTTGTAATTGCTCTACTAGCAAATAAGTCATATGTAACTAAACTAGGTGCAATTATCTTCCCTTGATATATGCACTTCACAAACTCCCTCTTTCGAGTAGGTGAGATGAAATTTATCCTTTCCCATGACCTATACTCGTGCATCGTAGTATGGGGCCTAACGTATCTCATACGAGAATCAAAGAAAGCATCTATCAATTTGAAAATACACTACTTACGATCGGAACTGCAATTGAATTGACAGTGATGCCCTCGCCCGAAGCCTTGTTGCTGGTTGCAAGATTGTCATCCGCACGCAACATTCTTCGCTTGGAAGCCATCGACCGCAGGTAGACTCAAGAGATTAAGAAGGTAGAATAGATTCAAGATGGGAGAGCGTAAGAGAAGATGGTTAAGTCGAGGATCGAGATAGAGGGAATTGAGCTAATTCTCTTCCTTGCAGCCTCTCGGGGTGACTCTTCTCTCTCTCTCTCTCTCAAGCTCTCACACACAATCTCTTGGAGGGGTATACTCTCTCTCTCCCTCTCTCTTGAAGCCTTTCAGGGTCTCCTTATGCTTTCTTATGCCTTTCCCATGCCTCACATTTATAGTGAATTAGAGAAGAGGGCTTGGGGTTGAGAAGTGGAGCTCTTTGGGGAGGGGAATCTTGGAAAGATCAGTGATCTGATGTTCAGATCATAAATTTGATGGTTCCATTGGCTCCAAAAGGGGGGTAAAACACCAAGACACTTGGTTAGAAAGCTCTTAGTTCACTCCTTCTTCTTTTCCCTGTTCAAAGTGCTGTCCACTGCCTGTGTACTGCAATCACGGCGCGCGCGATTTTGCAAATCCTCTCTTTATTTTTTTCTTTTTATAAAATCTCCAAACTAACTAAAATATCACTTGTCTTTTCTTTTAACTGACATCTAGTTCTAAAAATCTCCATATCTTTTTTTAGGATAATATCTAAAATATCTAAAATATACTAGCTTTGCCCAAAATCTAATGTTTTTGGATCATCCAAACTATACACATGAACTTAGTGATAATATAACTCATAAGTCTCGTTCACGTTGTAATTTACGTGAAGGGTGGCTACGGTCCTTGCCAATTCGAGAAAAATATCGAATTTACGACTCTCGATTTTTCTAAATAAAATATTTTAAATTAAATAAAAATTATTAATAATTAATGTTAGTTAGTTTTTATCTTAGTTATTCTTTAATTAGTAATTTTACTAACTTATTAATTGACTAACTAACTTTTAAACTAACCAGCTAACTTTTATTGTGTGGAAATATTATATCCTCCTCCCCTTAGAGAAATCGAGATATCCTCATCTCGAGAAAAACGGGGGGTATCATTTTGGAACCTGTGGGTTATGGGCCCAGTATGCTTTCACTGCGCTACTCTGATCTCTCACAAACATACGGTCTTTTGAAACAACAACCTATGGTATTTGATATATCTGAGTCTTTTGGTTATAATAGAAAATTTATTGTAGTTACATATCATGGATATCTTCTAGGTTTTTTTTTCCTAAGCACTTGGTATATTCTGGATCACTGGAGCTTGTACAACTTTATTTCTTGTAAGCTCAAGTTCTCTTCGAGTTCTGTTGGAACAACTGATATAGTTATGTCCAATGTTGTGGCACTCGGAGTATCGGTGTTTAGGGTGCTTTGGACATTCCCTTTTGAAATGACCTAACTCCCTGCAATAGAAACAGTGTGGAGATTTATCACTTGCGGTCACAAGGTTCTTGGTTGTCCTTGGCAGGATTTTCTTCTTTAGACCAAAGTGTCCTAGGATTCTTTTAGCAGATTGGAGTGGTCCTTTATCTTGGAAACTACATTTCCAGATTGTCCTGTCCTTAGTTCGGGACTGAGCTCCATGGAAATTTGACTTTGCTTATAATACTAAAGAATACTTCCAAGCTTCGAAATTCTGGTAAGACCCAATCTATATTAGTTGAGAAGAAATGACTTAAGAGAAATTCATTGCACATTATAACTATCATTCCTTGCCAGAGTATCTCTAATCATTTGCAAGTTCTAGGCTCAAAATGGATGCAACTCATATTTCTCAAGTTAATTGTAGTCACAAGAGTAAGGTTTATTCCAATACAAGTTGTATTTCATGTCGATAAAATTTCTAGGATTTCTAATAATCCTGAAGTGGTGTAGTAGGTTCTAAGTTTTCGTCTTCATTTGATTCCTCTATATTTCCGAAGACTGCACTTGTGTAGCTTCATTTCCTTGGAGGCTTCGTATTTAAGTCAGGGCAGTCTGCTTAGACATGTCCTAGTTCATTGCAATGGAAACATTGACGGTAGGGACATCTCCTACGTATGTGCCCTATCTCTCCACATGTATGGCATCTCTTACCCAGATCTCGAGAGTCATCTTTACTACAATTTTCTGATTTAAATTCTTGGACGATTGGATTCGCTCGGAGTAATGCGCCTTGCAAGTCCGTTGGACACATTGCTTCAAGACGTTGGTTCAGAGGAGTGTTTAGGCCATGACAAAACTTGGATACTTTCTGCGCAATATCCATAGGTGGTGCGTATTTTAGTAGGGTTACAAACTTTGAGAAATAAGCTTCCAAAGTTAATTCTAGTTGCTTGAGCTTGAAGAATTCATTCATCTTCAAAGTCTGGTAGGTCGGCAGAAGGTATCGTCTGCATACAGCATCTTTCAGCTGAACCCAAGTAACAGCGGCTTCAAAAATACCTTGATCCTTGCACCATTGCTTCCACCATAACCGAGCCTGGTCAACTAGCTTAAGTTTGGCTATCATTGCTTGATTGGTAGAGGCAGTTCCCGAAGTAAAGAAATAGTCATCCATCGACTCAATCCAAATCTCTACCTCTGCTGCGATGTATATCCCTTCTCCATCAAATTCGGGTGCCTTAATTTGCTTGAGAAGGAATTTCTTCTCTTGCATGTCAACATTCGTGGGTGCAGAAGGTGCCTAACAATCAAGCCATACTACTTAGATTATTTGTTTGGAATATGTCTACAAAGTATACATTAATCAATCACGTATCATTACAAAGTTTCGCTCTGATACCAACTATGAGGTGCCCGCCCATCAGCTTTCCAGGCACTCTTTTAGCGGTCTATCGAGAAATGAATCTAAGTGTTGCTGCTCGGCACTCCCAGGGAATGTTCCGAGTTTTGTCGCCTAGGGTTTCCCGAATCCACCTCGCAACAGAATGTTCACGACCGAACCCACTAGGATCGACATGAAATTCGGGTTCCTAGTTGTCAAGGTCTCCTGATAGCATTCTAGCGTCAGGTTTTGGACATTCTACTTTATGCAGAGATACCCAATCTGAAGCAGACCCATGCCACACTTAGTTCAAAGAGAATGAGAAATGAGAGGGATGCGCTGCTCGACCTCTTTGCCCATAGGGCATAGTCCCATTCCGGTCCCCTAAAACGGCATGAATCGGGTTCTAACCTAACAATACCTAAAGATCGAATGACGATAAAAACTTATGAGAATCCTCCCAGTTCTCTGGGACCACCCTACCATAGGACGGACCTGTTGGGGGTTCCGCCCACCCGCTTCCCTTAATAGCTTTAGTTTTCTAATTAGGTCCTACCACATTTATGTGTAACACTTAAAAGTCAGCTTCATTAATTAAGCCTTTTAGGAAACAAAGTTCGTTCACATAACTTATAGCACATACACAAAAACAGAGCAAAGCAATCTATTCACAAACAAGTTCAAACAAATTCCTTAACTTATCTTCAAGTTAATCTTTGTCTCCCGCCTATAAAGGAGAAATTATGTATCGCTTCTGTCCAATAGAATTATCCCTTCTACCCTGCAGAAGTAACCGATCCAATTCACATGGCACCACAAACTCAATCCTTTATCTAGAATAGAATCTCCCAACATGCCCAGATGTTGGGGGCCACGGAGGTCTTCAACTCCATTCTAGACCTAGCAAGGGGTGTCCAGAGCTCCAACTGACCCGCAAGATGTTCCCATTGTTGGCCTTTTCACCACTCGACCTTCTGCCCATGAATCAAGCAGTGCCCTCTCGGGTTAATACGTGGTGTGATCATGGAGGTGATCCACCCATGCAACATATCCTTTCTTAATTAAATCCTTTAAGAATCAAGCACAAACAAGGCATTCAGCCCTAATATCATTCTTCACAAAAACATTCCTTTATTCCCATGGCGACTTGTCATCACAGACCCTTGCCATGCATTTATCATAAATCACAAGCACTTGGAATAATCATCCAAACAACAACTAACAACCAGTTGAATGTAAAAGCATTTAGGACATTGTTCGATCAACCAACAAAACCAATTGCATTCTTTCCAAAACAATCCAAGAATAGACGATATAACATTTCCATCGTATATTTGCTCTCCCCCTTGGGATCTAAGAGCAATACTATGCAAAAATGATTCTTAACACTTCCTTCCTTTGGCTAGGGCATATGTTAAGGGTTCAAACACTATTCATGATGTAAGTTCTATAGGTCACTTACCTTGCTTGATAACCCAACCCTGGATTTGGATTGGAAAAAGTCATCGTTATCGGACGGAACTCAAGACATCTTAGTTTTAACCCTTATGATTAATTTCTTGTACTAGCTCTTAGTCAAGTCATGAGGCAACTAGAAAATTATCCTCATATATCAAACATGTTATAGGCATAACGTGTAAATACTTGATAAGATAAGTGCGAGATGATCTCAAGTAATTAGACTCCAACAAGCCTTGCATTGAGCTAGAATCTAGTTTTTCTTAATATTTGGGCTCTTAGGTTAAGTACTTTTGAAGTATCTAAACTTTAAACTAGTACTTCTCTATTCATGATTCTTAATGTCATATTCTTTTAGCAATTACGCTATTTATAACCCTTGACTGTACTTTAATCTAGCACTTGTATACCCACTCTTTTAATGTCGTTCTTTTGATGACTATGCCATTCATAACGCTTGACTAATTATTCCTTGTAATTGCTCTACTAGCAAATAAGTCATATGTAACTAGGTGCAATTATCTTCCCTTGATATATGCACTTCACAAACTCCCTCTTTCGAGTAGGTGAGATGAAATTTATCCTTTCCCATGACCTATACTCGTGCATCGTAGTATGGGGCCTAACGTATCTCATACGAGAATCAAAGAAAGCATCTATCAATTTGAAAATACACTACTTACGATCGGAACCGCAATTGAATTGACAGTGATGCCTTTGCCCGAAGCCTTGTTTTGCTGGTTGCAAGATTGTCATCCGCACGCAACATTCTTCGCTTGGAAGCCATCGACCGTGCAGGTAGACTCAAGAGATTAAGAAGGTAGAATAGATTCAAGATGGGAGAGCGTAAGAGAAGACGGTTAAGTCGAGGATCGAGATAGAGGGAATTGAGCTAATTCTCTTCCTTGCAGCCTCTCGGGGTGACTCTTCTCTCTCTCTCTCTCTCAAGCTCTCACTCACAATCTCTTGGAGGGGTATACTCTCTCTCTCCCTCTCTCTTGCAACCTTTCAGGGTCTCCTTATGCTTTCTTATGCCTCTCCCATGCCTCATATTGATAGTGAATTAGAGAAGAGGGCTTGGGGTTGAGAAGTGGAGCTCTTTGGGGAGGGGAATCTTGGAAAGATCAGTGATCTGATGCTCAGATCATAAATTTGATGGTTCCATTAGCTCCGAAAGGGAGGTAAAACTTTAAGACACTTGATTAGAAAGCTCTTAGTTCACTCCTTCTTCTTTTCCCGGTTCGAAGTGTTGTCCACTGCCTGTGTACTGTGATCGCGGCGCACGCGATTTTGCAAATTCTCTCTTTATTTTTTTCTTTTTATAAAATCTCCAAACTAACTAAAATATCACTTGTCTTTTCTTTTAAATGACATCCAGTTCTAAAAATCTCCATATCTTTTTTTAGGATAATATCTAAAATATACTAGCTTTGCCCAAAATCTAATGTTTTTGGACCATCCAAACTATACACATGAACTTAGTGATTAATATAACTCATAAGTCTCGTTCACGTTGTAATTTACGTGAAGGGTGGCTACGGTCCTTGCCAATCCAAGAAAAATATCGAATTTATGACTCTCAATTTTTCTAAATAAAATATTTTAAATTAAATAAAAATTATTAATAATTAATATTACCTTAGTTATTCTTTAGTTAGTAATCTTACTAACTTATTAATTGACTAACTAACTTTCAAACTAACCAACTAACTTTTATTGTGTGAAAATATTACAGATGTTGTAAGTAATTCATACTATGGCTAAGCCCTTGTCTTGGTGAAGACATTTGTATGTTAACAAAGCATGAGTCTTGTTTTCAAATGTTATCCATTGATATATAATATACTCATAAGCTATATAACTAACTTTGGATATCATGTATACATAACAAGAAGAGAGAGATCCATATGAGAAGCTTTTAGTTTTAAGATCATGTATCGTAGCGCCTATCCATTTTTGGGTAGGGATTCCATGAAACAATGATATAAATCTTAGAGAACATGATCAATGGGCCATTTCTCTTGCATCCAAGAGGATGGTCTAGAGAACCTTTCCGTGGAGGATGGTCTAGTGTAGAAAAGGTTAACGATCTTAACTGATGTTACGAATCCAATGGGAAAAGAAGCTAAAGCTAAAAAAGGTTGGAAATCTTATAAAGTCTATTATATATCTTTTAATAATAATGCGCATTATATGAACACTTTAATTATAGTTTCTATCATGGATATTAAAATGTGTTTAATCTTAAGTGATATTTGTAGCAATAAGAAACTATTCTAAATTAAAATATTAATATTATCATTTTAATATTCTCTTATAATTTATTTATTAGACTTAATAATCAAATTTAAGTACTAATTTTTAAATATTATGTACTTTTTAAATGCAAAAGTACATAGTATAATGAATGTTATAATAAAACATCATATTACAAGAATTTAGTACCTAAATAAAAATGATTAACTACATACTTTTTGGATCACTAATTCTAAAAATTATTCTATTCTTTACTTTAGATTGCAATATAATTTATTCACTTCAAATTCATATATTTAATAAATTAATTCTTATGTGAATATATTAGAACAAATTACTATATTATAAATTATTGAATATTATTGAAACCTAATTTATAAAACTTTTACTACCAAATTAAATGTAAATATTATGACCTTCATATCTTTTGAATTGTTCATTCTAGATGTTATTCCATTATCTACTCCAAACTATAATTTAATGTAGTTGAATTTGTACACATGTGTACATGTTTGTGTTTACACACACACACATGCATGCATGCATGTGTGTGTGCGTGTGTGCATGTGCGCGTGTGTGCATGTGTGTGCGTGCATGCATACGTGCGTGCGTGCTTTATATGTATATGCCCATTTGTGTGGCCTTATAAGCTCATCATTTTTCTCACTTGTTTTTTTTTCTCTTTCATTTATCCTTTTTATTTCACTCTCCTGCCGCTCCTCCTCTTCCATCATATTTTTCTCTATCTTTCTCTTCCCTTGTGCACGCACATAAGGATTAATTTAGGACTTAGTTCTCATGGAAGGATTAATGTCGTGCATTAAAAAAGTTAATTTAGGACTTAGTTCTCATGGAAGGATTAATGTCGTGCATAAGGTTTTGTTTATACTAAAAACTAAGTTGCATGCAACGGTAGGGTTGAATTCGCATAAGTTCTACTCACCTAAAATGATAAGGTTATCACCTTACCTCACATGAAATGATAATTTCTACACACATAAAATGATGGGATTATCACTTTATTTCACATAAAATGGTAGCTTTTTAACCAGTTCAGTGCATGAATTGTCATTTAGAATTCACGTTGCGCAATTATGGTTAAAAGAAACACATGAAATGTTAATTTCTGTTCATAAGATACATTTGCTTCGTTAGGAACAAAACCCTAGGACTTTCATAGACGCAAGTCACATGTGATCCGGTGCATTAGAAATAAGTACTCATTGCCAGGAATAAAGGGAGATAAAAGCTGTTTAGGGAACAACTATACTAAACGCACAACATGCATAATGGTTGGGAACTCCTACATAGAACCGCACTAAGAGAATTGAAAGGATCGCATGCATCTAAACCGCATCTTGAAAATTTAAATGAGGAATCATGTGTTGCCATGTGCGTTAACTGAGCTTGGCTGGAATTAGATATTATGAGACCCTTGGTTGGGTTGCGAATAAGGCATGTCCATTGCCTTGACTGACTAGCTAGTGCTTCAGTTAGGGACTAAGATACCCTAAGAAAGTATAATTCAACTTACCAAGACCATTTGCTCTTATTGAAATTATTGGGATTTCGCCAAGTCACAGAAAGACCCAAGATCGGGTGCTGGGCATCCGGGAAAAAGGAGTCGCACCTTAGCAGTCGGTCGCACAAACTACCTCCGAAATGTTCGTGCTTATACTTAGATACATTATTTGATTTCTTCCCTCAAGGAACTAATTCATTTGAAGTGGTAACTGATGCTAGCGCACTTGCCTTAAGATGTGTTCTTATACAAAAAGGTCATCCCATAGCATACTCTTCGAGGAAATTGAAGAGCCATGAAAGGAATTATGCTACCCACGATCTGGAGTTGTTGGCTGTCATCCATGCTCTCAAACTTTGGAGGCACTACTTGCTGGGTAACAAATTTGCCTTAGTGACGGACCACAAGAGTCTTAAATGGATCTTCACCCAGAATGAGCTCAATATGAGGCAATGTCGATGGATTGAAGTGTTGGAAGAATATGATTTTGAAATCAAATACCGGCCTGGGAAGGAGAATGTAGTTGTTTGCCGATACACTTAGTCGCAAGGCATTTCTGAATTCTCTGATTTTGCAAGATCCATCAACAGCAAGATCTCTAGCCACGAAGGTATCAATGCCAAACAACCCAATTCTTGAGCTAGTTAGAGAATAGGCATGTCATGACCCAGTCTATCAGAAATTGGTAAGGAAGATCCCCCTCAAATATCAAGACCCGAAGCTAAAGACGAAGTATCAAGAATTCTCTGTCAGTAGTGGACTTGTCTACTTTAGGATGAGATTATGTATCCCCGCAAGCCAATCTCTCAAGCAAAAGATACTTTGGGAAGCCCATGACTCCCCTTTCTCAAGACATCCTGGCTATGCCAAGACCCTTAATGCAGTCAGGAAGAGCTATTATTGGGATAGGCTCAAGGGTGACGTTCTCAAATATGTCACAGAATGTTTGTCTTGTCAATGCATTAAGGCAGAACATATCAAAATGCCAAGGAAATTGCAACCACTTAACATTCCCCAAATGAAATGGGAATTCATTAGTATGGGCTTTGTTGTTGGCCTACCCCAAGTTCATGGAGGATACAACTCTATTATGGTTGTAGTAGATATGCTCACCAAGGTTGCACATCTTATCCCTGTCAAGACAAACTATAAAGCCTCAAACATCGCAAGATTATTCATCAAGGAGATATTCAAACTACATGGATTACCCAGAAGAATCATTAGTGATCGTGACTCTGTCTTCACATCACACTTCTGGAGGGCTATCTTCGAGGCCATTGGGACTCAACTATGTTTTAGTATAGCTTACCATCCCCAAATCGATGGTCAAACGGAACGAGTCAACCAAGTCATTGAAGATATGCTTAGGGCACACTGTTGTCACGAACCTAAAAAGTGGATTCAATATTTGCCATTGGTTGAGTTTTCCTACAATGCTTCTTACCAACAAAGTATTTAGATGACCCCTTTCCAAGCATTGTATGGGCACGATTGTCGTACTCCTTTGAGCTTCTCAGATCTAACCTTGAGGGTTGAAGCTTCAAAGTAGATGCTGGAAGACATGGATGACCAAATCAAATTGATAGGACAAGACATCCAAGCCGCCAAGGACAGACAGAAGGCTTACGCAGACTTGAAACGGCAAGATAGATCCTTCATTGAAGGTGATATGGTCTTCATCTGTGTATGCCCTAAAAAGAGTTACTATCCTTGGGAGAGTACAAGAAGCTAAGTCCAAGGTATTGTGGACCTTATAAGATCACTAAGTGCCTAGGACCTAATGCTTACAGACTACAACTGCCCACAACCCTAAAGGTTCAAAATGTATTCCACGTTAGTCTATTGAAAAAATATCTACCTAATCCAAATCATGTACTTGATGATCAGCAAGTTGTAATGCCTAGCCAAGGAGTCCTTGAGCTATGGCCTGATAAAGTCCTAGATGTCAGTGAGAGGCAATTGAGGTCAAGGACCTTGAAAGAATACCTCCTCCAGTGAAAATATTATCCCGAAGAAGATGCCACCTGGATGGACGAAGATATTCTCAACCAACAATACCCCTAGGTCCTCTCGAGATGAGGACATCTCGATTCCTCTAAGGGGGAGAGAATGTAAGGGGCATAGGAACACTCCCCTTAAATATTAAAGGAAAAGGGAAAAAAAATCATTAAATTCAATTTTTTTTTCTCTCCTCCCCTCTCTCCCTGCTGCCGACAGCAGTCGGGGGAGGAGAGAGGGAGTGGGAGTGGTGGATTGGCAGGGGAGGCATGCACCCTCCAGGTGGGGGGTGGCCATGCCAAATATCCCCTCCCCTCCCCTATATAAGGGGGAGGCTTCTCCCTTCCCCTAGAGGGGGAGGCTATGCCCATCTCACGCCGTTACCAGCCCACCATCCTGCTACACAACCCCCCCCCCTATGTTTGACTGCACCAACCTCCCTTGGGCCAACCCATCTCCTGGACTACAGGCGTTCACCACCTCCCTGGGCCTTCCAAACGGGGTCTCTTCCCCCCCCCCCCCCGCGTGATTGACGCGGCCGCTCCACCACCCAGTCGCACGTATCATTTCCCCCCCTCCCTCGACAACTAGGCGCAGGCCATCTGGGCCTTTGATCCTGGTCAACCCCCCCCCTTTTAACTACAGATGCGGAACCCTCCCTGGGCCCTCCAAAATAAACGGTCTCCTTGTTTGGGCCGTGAAGGGGGGAAAATGGTAGAGGGAGAGGATAAGAAGAAGAGGGTGGGAGAAGAGAAAGAAGGTGAGAGAGAGAGAAGAGAAGGAAGAGGGAAAGAGAAGAAGGTGAGAAGAAGGAGTGGAAGAAAGAGAGAGAAAAGAAGGAGGAGGTGGAAGAGCAAGGAGGGAGAGGGAGAAGAGAAGGAGGAGTGAAGGAGTAGGAGTGAGGGAGGAGTAAAGAGAGAGAAGAAGGAGGAGAGGGTAAGAAGTAGAGGAAGGAGGTAGAAGGAGGAGAGGATAAGAAGTAGGAGGGAAGAAAAAGGAGGGAGAGAAGAGGAAAGAGAAAGTGGGTAGAAAAGAAGGAGGTAGAAGAATAAGAAGGAGGGAGAGAGAGAAGAGAAGAAGGAGTGAAGGAGGAGGGAGGAAAAGAAGGTAGAGGAAGAGGGAAGTAGAGTGGGAGTAGTAGAAGAAGGGAAGAAGTAGGAGAGAGGTAGAGGAAGAGCAAGAAAAAGGGAGAGAAGGAGGAGAGGAGAAGAAGAAGGGAAAGGAGAGAGGAAGAGGAAGAAGAAGAGGAGGTAGAGGAAGAGAGGTGAGAAGTGGTAAAGGAAGGAAAAGAGGAAGGAGCATAAGGAGAAAGAAGTGGGAGAAGGACAAGAAGAGAGGTAGAAGAAAGAAAAAGGGGGTAACCGCTACGAGTCACCCAAACCACTCTCCTGGCAACGAACCACACCACCGGTCTTCCCAACCGATCGTGTCTAACCAAAACCGTTAAGATCCAGATTGCCCCAATCTCCGTGAGGAGAATGGCTCCCAAGAAGAAAGTCGCGGGAAGCATAGGCGCCCAAGCCACCAGTAATGCTGGAGGGATGAGCAGAACGACCAACGCAGCACACACGAATCAAGCCCAAATTCCAAGCATTAAAAAAGTTAATTTAGGACTTAGTTCTCATGGAAGGATTAATGTCCTGCATAAGGTTTTGTTTATACTAAAAACTAAGTTGCATGCAACGGTAGGGTTGAATTCACATAAGTTCTTACTCACCTAAAATGATAAGGTTATCACCTTACCTCACATGAAATGATAATTTCTACACACATAAAATGATGGGATTATCGCCTTATTTCACATAAAATGATAGCTTTTTAACCAGTTCAGTGCATTAATAGTCATTTAGAATTCACGTTGCACAATTATGGTTAAAAGAAACACATGAAATGTTAATTTCTGTTCATAAGATACATTTGCTTCGTTAGGAACAAAACCCTAGGACTTTCATAGACGCAAGTCACATGTGATCCGATGCATTAGAAATAAATACTCATTGCCATGAATAAAGGGAGATAAAAGTTGTTTAGGGGACAACTATACTGAATGCACAACATGCATGATGGTTGGGAACTCCTACATAGAACCGCACTAAGAGAATTGGAAGGATCGCATGCATCTAAACCGCATCTTGAAAATTTAAATGAGGAATCATGTGTTGCCATGTGTGTTAACTGAGCGTGGCTAGAATTAGAGATTATGAGACCCTTGGTTGGGTTGCGAATAAGGCATGTCCATTGCCTTGACTAACCAACTAGTGCTTCAGTTAGGGACTAAGATATCCTAAGAAAGTATAAGTCAACTTACCAAGACCATTTGCTCTTATTGAAATTATTGGGATTTCGCCAAGTCGTGGAAAGACCCAAGATCGGGTGCTGGGCATCCGAGAAAAAGGAGTCATACCTTAGCAGTCAATCGCACAAACTACCTCCGAAATGTTCGTGCTTGTACTTAGATACATTATTTGATTTCTTCACTCAAGAAACTAATTCAAGGAAAATACTTAATGCTTCAGGTTGAAAGCCTGGAGGGAGAGGCAGAAATAGTTACCTCCGACTGTCTGCCTGGCCCTATCCAAGGGGGTTGTTAGTCGCATCGGGTATATGGACCTAACCCGCCGCAAGAGGTCTCTCCGTGGGTACTACTTGGAGCGGGAGGATGCTTGGTGCCACGAGAGGTTCTGGCTATAAATCCCTTGCCTCCGGATCCCGTACAAGAGGCCGACGTGACTCGAAATGGGATCTCGAGGCCCGTGTACTAGTCTACGAGCGGAACTTGGAACAGCGATCTTGTAGATTGCTGGGATGATCTTCGGGCATGATGTTGGATGTAATCCGGAATTATGATAGATAAAGAACAGATGCTTGAGAAAAAGGAACTTACTTGACTACTTTTTTTGTCAGTGCTTAAGTTACGTGAAGGAACATGTGATTAAATTGTTTAATTAAGGAAGCTAATTTTGCATGTCAAAAAGTAATGTGTTAGATAATTAGATAACTAAAGCAAACTGAGGAAAGTGCAGTGGACATGACTCAGGTCCATCCTACGAAAGGGTGGTCCTGATTAGCTAGGAACTTTTCTCAAATGATGAGATGATAAGACAATGAGGACCTAGAGACTTGCCGGTAGGAAAGGAACCCTGACCTCAGGTTGATCCCAAGTGGGAAAGGCTGGACTCTTCCGCTCGGGGCAGACTCAGAAAGACCTAGATCTCAAACCCTGTGTCATTCCCTGCGAGTGCCTGTGGAAGCTTTCGCTCAACCGCCAAGACCCTCGGACTGCTTATTCTTTCAAGCGTTTCAAGCGAGCTCTAATGGCTATCTCTCACCTAGCCGACACGTCGTCGATCCTACGAGTGTAGTGAGCTTACCTTGATGCTCAATCGAGTACCCTCCTCTCTCTTGCACTCCGGTAGCTCCACGATCCTAGATGCTAGCTTAAGCATCCTCAAGCCTCCTCCATCTCCAAGCTCCATCCTCCATAGCCGCACGCGCAAGAGAAGAGAAGAGAAGAGAAGAGAAGAAGAGGAGAGGAGATGGTGAAGAGCTTCACCCTCTTGATCCCTCACTCTCACACACACTCACTCCCTCACACTCTCACACTCCCTCTCTCAAGAGCACACACAAGCAAGAAGGAGAGAAGAAGAGAGGAAGAAGAAGACTCCTTTTGCCACACACCAAAGAATGAGCTTCTCATTCACTTTTCAACTTTATATGCATGCCCTAATTTCCATGGGCGGTCATCCCCCTTTTTTTCCTAGCTTCCTTTTCTCATTGTCCTTCTATCTTCCTAGCTTCCTTTCCACCGCCTGTCTACATTTACAAATTGCACGGGTGAGAGCCTGACGCTCTTTTACAAGATTTCAGGGTACGCCTTTTTATTTTAAAATGCGCCTTTCCCCTTTTGCATTTCCCTTGGACTTTTAAGGTTGCCCTTGTGCTTTTGGTCTTTTTTCCTCTTCTTTCTTCAGTCGGGCTACCTTTTTTCCGTCTTTACCCTGCGTCTTTTCCACTTTCTTTTGCTTTTTTATTTTGCTTTCTTCGTGTTGGGGTTAACAGTGCTAGGTGGAGCCTTCTAAACCCTGGGTGGCTAAGACGTGTCCCGCAATCGAACAAACGGACACGTTACAAAGAGCAAAATCAAAGTCAAAGAAACTACCAAGCAAAGTAAAGAGTGACAAAGAAAGAAAAATGAAGGACAAGATGTTGTATGATCTCTGAAGAAAATCCAATGTAATGTCAAGTCATGAGTCAAAGTCATATGAAATCCCAAAAGCTATGCATCCCGAGATATATGAAATGTACCCATCTCAAACTCACTAAGAAAGAAGACCAAAAGAACCTCACAAAGAAGACTAGAGCACAAGATAATGAAGAATAAGTCAAAGATGAAAAGCATGAAAACCAAGAAGGAGTCCAAGAAAATAAAAGACACCTAGAAAATCAAGAAAGGCAAAGGATACCAAAGAAGCATGAAGAATATAAAGAAATTTCCGTTGCTGACAACAAAGAATTTTCCCATAGTGGATCTTTATTTCCCATAGTGGATATTTATTTCCCGTAGGGGATCTTATTTCCCATAGTGGATGTAAAAACCCTTACCAAAGATGTAAATTTTCAAGCCTTAGCTTGACTAGGCTGCTAAAGAGCTAGTCTCATAGGCCATGTCTTCATGAAGGGGGGGCAAAAGCTAGCAAGGGTAGAGACTCGTCATTTGAGGGGGGATGTTGAGAATAGCAAATAATGTTTGCCCATAGAGACTAGATGTATGCCCTCAAGAAGCTAGAAGATAGACAAATGATGTATGCTCTAGTAAGAGATGTTCAGAATCCCATATGCACAATGAGGAGAGTGGTACTATCCAAAAAAGCTATAAAGGCATGTACTTGGTTGACACTCATTACAAGGTAATGGAACTATCAATTTGAGACATTGTCGGTGTCATTGTCCATCTTACACAAGAGTGTGTTTATGTGTCCAAGCTAATCTATCTTGGAACCTAATTCACTTGTATAATAGTTAGTCTATCTAAGTCTATGTCATCATGAGTTGTATATTCATCTTTCATCCTCCATAGCTCCTGCCATGCTCTAGAGCCGTGTTTTTGACACTTACCAACTCCCTTAGAGCAAAAACAGTTGTGTAGATAATTGAAACCAATCCCTCAAGGATCCCAAGATTACTAGGCTTGAGTGTTCCTAATCCTACTTAGTGAACCTCATGTCCTCTACGTTGAAACTAAAGGATTATACACCCATGCCCATCATGATATTAGGATGATGAAGAGGGCCCAAAATGATCCAGCCCCAAGAAACAATAGCTTGTTGAAGCTACAAACAACCATGGCACACGTCCTCGCATTATCCCTAGAGACAAGAATGACCCAAGGAAAATGAAGTAGACCGACAATGCCCTGAATGTGCAATTAGCCACATCTATCAAGATTTTCCAAGATGCAAAGCCAACAATATCAAGGTAATCATACATTTGGTACCGTTGAGTCTCTTTGCTATTGAAATGATCAAGAATGAAGATGACATCCCTATTCCAATCACACTATCACAAGAGTACGAAGTGAAAAAGCTAGGGCCACTATTGAGGGACCAACCACATTATAGAAGTCAATGGTAGGTAAGAAGAGTACTAAACAAGACAAAAGTACATTGATCTCAATTTGAAAAGTGAAGGCTTTAACTACTCTATAAGGCATTGCTCCTATCTTGAGTGCAAAAAGTGCGATGATAATACCCCAAACTGAGAAGGTTGCTAAGCAAAAGTAGGGGAATATCCTGATCCTAGACGGCAATTGGCTATAATAGATATGGTTAAGGAATGTGCAAAAGCAATGGAGAAGGAATTAGTCACTAATACAACTTTGGAGACAATTGGTCCCATACTTACACATGTCCCTTTGCCTACTCAACTTTTGAACCTTACCGCTATCACCGAACCCCTCTACTTTTGCAAGATATGTACAAGCAAGAGTTTACAACTTCGAAGGAAGTAGGCATTGCCAGTTCCAATATCAAAAATAGAAGTTAGTGTCATCTCAATCTTTGCATCTACAAAAGCCTCAATTCCATTTGAAGTCTTAATGAAAGGAAGCCCTACCATATGGAAGGCATTTAAGAATTGGATGGATAGAACTAATCTTGCATTATTAACATGTAATTCGAAACCCAGCCTCTTAATTATATCAACTCTAGGAGCTTGGGGCTCATTTTGGGAAGGGGAAAAATATCACGCCACCCTCCTAATGGAAGTCCTAAATATTGTATCAAATGAGAAATCATCAATATGAGAGTCAAAGTTAGCATAGTTAATGAAGCTATACTCCATGCATGGGAAAACCCACCAATCAAACCAATTTATTTCAATTATACTATTGTCGATGAATTCAAAGTTTTCCCACAAGCTACCTTGCAAGACTGACCAGTCAAAATTATCAAAGTTCAATTTTTAGTTAATTTCATGGTGACAAAAGGAATGGACTATAATCTATTGCTTGTGGATATCCTTGGATGGGTAACACACAACTTATTAAGAACTACTGGGATAATTGTCTAGTCTTCCTAAGGAACAGGAAGTACACAATGAAAGTCAAAATGGATACTTGGAGGACCTCTCTAGTCAATCTTTATGCAATTTCTAACATGCTATGAGGGGATACTAACTAGCCTCCTACCCAACAACCGCTCTAGTGCCTCGAGGATGACCAAGATTGGATGGATATGCTCACCACTTTAGAATTTTCATATACTCACCACTTGAGATTCAATGCATATATCCACCACTTTAGAATTTTCATTTACATAGAGGAACTGGATATCAAGAAGCCTATGAATCCCTAAGCTAGTAGGGAGTATGAGAGCCCACTATTCAAACAATCAATCCTCAATTAGATTGTATCTCAATGCCTCTATTTATGAGAGTCCCTAACTTAGCGTTACAAACCTCTACCAAGGGCTATTCTATCACTATGAACAGACTTGAGCTACACAAGTTATTAAGCCAATGGCAACCATCTTTTTGTGGAAAAATTTAAGCCAATCTCCGAACCTTCAAGGAGTTGTTCAATAGCCCCAATTGGCAATGGATGACCCTCCATCAAGTCCTATGTGATTATCACAACAATCTATTTATCATCAGACTAATGTAAGAGCACGGTGTAGACATCAAGGAAAAAAGCCTAAAAAACGAAGAGCTTATGAATGAGGAAAGCAAAAATGATACTAATATCGACTCCGTTGATTATGATATTGGTGGCCAAATGAGAGTGCAAATTTTGGCAAACCCCATGTCCTTGTAGACGATCCTTGCAAACATAAGGTTTACTTATTGATGCAAGCATAATCACATGCTCAAATCGGAGTTAGAACGGTTAGAGCACTTAAAGCTACTAAACTAAAAATGAACACGATATCAACTTGTTGATTTGATTCCCACCTTACAAGTGCTCATGGCTGATAACAAAAATGACACGACCTCTAATGCTCCACCAATGGAAAACACCTCCTCCTCAAAGACAAATGGAAGTGATGATTCGAATCCAAAATTTTCACTGTCCACCAAGTCTCACAAGGCTAGGGCCAACAAGCTGGAACCAATGATTTAAATCCAAAAATTTCATTGTCCACTAAGTCTCACAAGGCTAGGGCCAACAAGCTCTCAATCCATCTCATACACAAACACCTTAAAAATGTTGCACTGAATAATGAGTTTGAACTTTGAAAAGTCATAAGATCTCCCCAAAAGATTTACAAAGTATAAGAAAGGACATCCAATCCTTGTTTTGCCTAGAGCAAAGAGTGAAGGATAGTCTAGTGAACCTATTGAAGGCTCAGTGAAGGTAAAGGAGGTAAACCTTTTTGAACCATGGAAGCCTCCTAAATGTAATATCCCTGTGCTCCCCAGTCCATAGGAACCCCCCTAATTATTATTAAAGATAATCAATTTTTTCTAATGCCCCATGTCAACGCCGCCAGCTAGCGGAGGGAGGGGGAGTTGTAGTAATAGTCGACAAAGGTGAAGGATAAGATGACGATGGCAGTGATGGAGATAAAGCACGAGATGAAGTACGAGACTGCAGAGCTGACAAAGTTGGCGATGATCATCACAAGGCTCACAATGAAATCGATGGCGGGAGGGGCACACATGTGCCACCTCCCCCCCCCCCCCCCCCCCCCCACTATCTCTTTTCTCCCCCCCACGAAAATTGCATGGTGGCGGCCCAACTCTCATCACCCAGATGGATGATTGGGGCCCCATCACGCCCCCCCCCCCCCCCCCACCAATAACACCACCCTCCTCCCTATATACCCCCCCCCCATCATAAGGGGATGGGAAGCCAAAAACGACACGCTAAAGGAGAGAGAGAGACACACACACAGACACACACACACACAAACACACAGAGGCCTTGGCGCCCTGGCACACTACAAGGAAAGAGAGAGAGAGGGTGAGAGAGAAAGAGAGAGAACATTCTAAGAAGGTTCTTCTTATCTTCCCCTCCTTAGAGGGTGTCCACATGCTTTCTTTCTTTCCCCTTTTCCTTAAAACCTATATCCTATCCCACGAGCTTACCCCCCCTCCAATCATAAGGAGAAAGGAGGCCTAAATGGCTTGGATGCTAACACACACACACACACACACACACAGGTCTCTAGAGCTATTAAAGCCTGTAGTTTAAGGAGTTTGAAGATCAAAGCACTTAAAGTCAAAGCACAAGGAGAAGGACAAGCATGGAACCCAAGAGAAGCGCTTCGAACCCAAAGCATTCAGTTGCAAGTAAAACATCTGTTCCACCCATAGTGCAAGATTTCTAGGTGCTATCTAACTCATTAAGTAGGTTGTCACATTAATAAGTCGGTTGGACCATGATTATCACTAGAGTTAGGTTGGACTGGGCTTCAAAGTTGCCAATATTATTCCTAGAACCAATTGATAAACCTATAACCTATGTATTAATCCCTAAGGTAATTACACTCCTTGGGAGAAAAAGGCTAAGGACTATAGTATTCCTTGTAAGGCATTCAAATGAAATTTTTTT